>NC_050454.1:1428821-1781321 GCF_903995425.1 Onychomys torridus | reverse complement strand
TAGCTTGTGTCAAGTTGACACACAAAACCAGCCAGTACAAAGGCCGTGTCATACTTAAACACATCGATACTTTTCCCTTTTCATATGTACATGTGACATTTTCCATCTAAGGGATAAGGAAAACTAATGTCTGAGATCTCAGAGAGGTAAGGTCAGGATTGCCCAAATAGTAAGGTCTGTCTGGCACCTTCTGGCCCCAAACTCGGGGCGGAGGGATATGTGGAGACAAATGAGGGGAACCCAGATCACCACAAGAACTCCAGACTACTTCACACATACCTCTCTCTCTCCTCTGTCCCAGTCACACAGGGCTTACCAGGGCCTCGAGGACTGGGAGGGCTTGGGTTGTGGGAGAGATTGGCAACACCCTGGCAGGATGTGACTTTCGGCTTGGAGGAGTGTGCCAGGTTAGCTGACTCACCCGTTTGACATGAAGCCAAATGCTGTGAGGACAGTGCTGGGCTTGGCTCAGCCACATCTGCAGCTGTAAGGGACTGGGGGTTATTCCAGCCGGCCTTTGCCTTCGTCTTCACCTGGCTGCTGCCTGGTGTATGTCTCATAACTTGTGTGAGCTTGGGAGTAACTGATACTGTTTCAAGAAGTGGTGCGTGCTGAGCCTTTCCAACATAGGAAACAGGTTGTTAACATAGGCTAATGAGCCCGTCCTTTTAGAGTGCTCACAAACACCTTGGCACAGAATGCCTAATGAGGAGAAGAAAGACACTTGTGGTGTATTACTAAGTAAAGGCTCTGCAGAGCAGGAGCCTCTCTCTGTCATCAAAAGTGTTCCTGCTTGAGCAGATCCTTTTGTAGGCCTGAAGGATAAAGGGGCAGGCAAAGTGCAGCACTCGGTGGTCGAACAATTAGGTTACAGTCAACCCCATGTTCTCCACATCCCTCTCAGGGGGCCTGTTGACTGTCCTACACCCTCCAAATACAAAGAGACTCATTTGTCACACTGCTTCCTCAGACAACTGGCTACTCAATGGGCAGACCTCTCCCAGCTACTCCAGAGACTCCGAGCATCAGAGTCCACAAGTGAACACCAGCCTGACAACCTGGTGGTGCCCCACCTTCAAACAACAAATGAAGCAAGCAGGATAATGTCATATTATTATATATTATATATATAATAAATGTCCTCTCAGTAACTCCAGAGGCCCCACTTCTGGTAGGAGCTACATCTGTGAAGCTAGAATATAGCTTGGGCCATTCCTCAAGAAAGAGGAACACACACACACATATACACACACACACACACACACACACACACACACACACACACACACAGAGTTTAATTCAGGACAGTCTACCTTGAAACACAAACATACTTGAGGTATGTTTATGCTTTAATTCTCATACACAACTGGTTCTGGTTCATAACAGTGAAGTCACTGGATCACTAGAGATAGATCTGAGCATATGCCTAAGTCTGAAATTCCTCAGGAGGCAGTCTGTAGAGACATCCCTCTGCCCACTGTGAAGATAAGTGCCCAACCTCTCCCCCACAGGACCTCAGAGGAGAGTTCTGTGGGATGCAATTGTGGGAGGTTTCCTAGGCTGGTCTGGGGTCCTACAGCTGTCCCCTGCACATGAAAGCTGTTCTGTTTAGCACTCACATGCCTACAATCATACAGGTTCCATCAGGCTGTTCATGTTGATTCTTCCTTGTTGTGGGCTATCCATCAGAGAAGACTGTTTAGACATGGGTTTAGGCCGATAGAAAGTCTTTATTAGCCCGTCAGCAGACTACACTGGTTTGGGTGTTCAGGATATCAGTGTAGCCCTGAGCCTTTCTCGGGATGATCTTTTAAATATAAAAACCATGTCCTGGGTTGACCTACTTCAGCTAACAAGAACTGTTAGCCAGCAGTGAAGCTACAGAAGCCAAAAAGTGAGGTTAGTCCATTCAGAGACTTTCCCAAAGCTGTGGACTTGGATGGATTAGACCTTTGTTTTAGTTTTGACAGGTGATGCTGCCGACTTGCTGAGTCTTATGGCCTGAATGGCACTTCTATCATGGAGTCAGTTGTGCTAAGGTCTAGGGGCCTGTTACTTCCCAACCTTCCCATGAATGTATGCTTGTACCTTTGCGCTTTATATACAACAGGGTTTGGAACTCAAATATTCTTACTTTCTTTTATTATTACCTGCATTTCCTATGACAAGTGTGTTGTTTCTCTTCTTCCTCAAAGAAATCAAAGCTATTGGCTGAACCACCTGAGAGCCCAACTACCCTCCCCCACCACCCCTTAGCCACAATCTTCTCCCTACCTCACCCACTCTTGCCTCAAAACCCAGAGATCAAGGCGGCTCCCGAGGCTGTACTCCCACTTCCTCTCATTACGCTCTTGCTGCCTACCACGCCAAAACACCGATGACCACACTGCAGAGGTGTTGGCACCTTAGCATAGGATCTGACGATGAGGCGGCTCAGGAAATGACAGTGGCCAACGTCTCACTCCTGGCTGGGGACGCCACTCAGTTGTAGAGTGCCTGCTTGCCGAGTGTGCACAAAACCTCTCAGACTCTCTCCACCTTCCTCCTCCCTCTCCCTTTTACATTCCCCTCTTCCTCTAGGCGTTCATTCATTTAATCCTCCCGTCAGTCAGTAAACACAGGTTGAACCTCTGGCTTCACTGGATCCTGGGACTATGAAGAGGGAAATTAGAGTCCTTGAGATGAGGGAGCTCTCAATGCAGTGACACGGAGCTAGTGATGCCGGTACTATGAAACACACACACACACACACACACACACACACACACACACACACAGACACACACACACACACACACACACACACACACACACACACACACACACACACGCATGAAATTAAAAATAAACTTTAAATGGACCATATTCCATGTGTCTGTTTTAAAATTTTGTTTGGTTTGGGGGTTTTTTGTTTGTTTGTGTGTGTGTGTGTGTGTGTGTGTGTGTTTTTGAGACAGGATCTCACTATGTGAGCCAGCCTGGTCTATAGATTGAGATCAAGACCATCAGAGATCCACCTACCTCTGCCTCCTGAGTGCTGGAATTACAGGCAAGTGCCACCATGCTGGGTTCTATGTGTCATTTATAATGGAATTATTTTAAAGCTCAACGGTAGGTTTTTGAAATGTATCTGTTAACATATATTGCATTTTCACAGCTCTGTAAATAAATGCTTTGTGGGGTTTATTTATTCTCTGTCCTGTTGATAGCTGGGTAGATGGTTTTCAGGTTTTCCCAAGTATGAACAATGTTGCAGCTAATGTAGAAGACAGCTGGGCAAGTCAAGGACCTGTGAAACTGACGTATCTTAAGCATGGCCGGATTGTCGTTTTCAAAGTGAACACACCGATTTATGCTCTCCCTGGGAAGCCTGTGGCCATCCACCTTCTGTTTGTCCTCTCTCGGAGTACTTGGAGGCCTCCCTGCTGCACTGCCAGTGTGAGGGGCACGAGGCTGCTTCTCCTTTAGTTTCACTATTCATTTCCTTGACTGCTAATGGAGCTGTCAGCTGACTTCCTTCTTCCATCTGCGTCCTTCTCTGTCACAGTTGTCCGGCGCTTTCCCATTGCAGAACCTGACCGGAGCAGGTAAAGTGCGACTACCCTCTTCTTGTGTGATCCATTTTTATATCCTGTTGAAGAAATCTTTGGGTGTGGGTAAGATGGTCCATTGGTGAAGAGCACCTTCTGTTCTTGAGGAGGGACCTGGGTTCAGTTCTCAGCATCCACACTGTTGGCTCACAGTCAACCAGAACTCCAGTTCCAGGGGACTGGCTACCTTCTTCTGACCTCTGCAGGCACCAAGCATGCATGCCATGCACATACACATATGTTTGTGTGTGTGTGTGTGTGTGTGTGTGTGTGTGTGTGTGTGTGTGTGTAGACATGCGAAAGCCAGAGAGATGTTTCTCTCCTTCCACTCTGTGGGCTCCAGGTATTGAAATCAGGTCGCCTGGCTTGGCCACGAGCATCTTTACAGAGTCATTTCTCCAACCCTGCACCAACTCTTTCTCAAAGTAGTTTCTTTATCCTGTGATTTGAAAGCCCAGCTGCTGTCTATCTTTTCCATGTGTGCGTGGGTCTCTTGCAGAGTTCTCTGTTCTGCTTTACCACCCCACTCTCTAATTACTATTCCTGCATAACACAACTAAGTCTCATTAGTCTGTAGATTAAGTCTTCTCCACCTGGCTGCCTTGTGTTCTTTCCCAAAATTATCTGCTTGTTGATCTTCTTTGTGAATTTTAAGATCAGCTTGTCAAGTTCCATCCAAAACAAAACTTCATTGAGATTTGGGCAGAATTTTAATTGGATTTGCAGATTACTGGTAAAGGCATGGTCAGGATGTTCTAATCCATGAATCTTAATTGGATTGGGGACTGCTTGGGAGGTGTTTGCAGGACGCTGAGTCTTCAGATCCATGAACGTGTCTCTTCATTTATTTTGGTCTTCTTTTTAGTTTTTCCACAGTGCTTTTAATTTCCTCCTTTGAAAGCTTCGTATTTTTGGCCAGTGAGATAGCTCAGTGGCAAAAAGCCCCTGCCATCAAGTATGACAACCTGAATTTGATCCCTGGGACCCACATGGTGGAAAGAAAAAAATCCATTCCCACAAATTGTCCTCTGACCATACGTACAGACACTGAAGCAGATAAACATGTAAAATCACCAGTAGGTGATACTGTTATTTCTTTTCTTGGTGCTGAAAGATGACTCAGTGCTTAGGAGCACTGGCTCTCAGAAGCCTCAGGTTCAGGTCCCAGCACTCACATGGTGGCTCACAGGCATCAGTAACTCCAGTTCCAGAAGGTCTGATATCCTCTTTGGTCTCTGCAGGCACCTGTATACACAGATGTGCATATGTACACTCAGGAACAAACACACACACACACACACACACACACACACACACACACACACACACAAATAAGACCTAGTTTGCTTGAACAAGACCCCTGGCTGACAACAGTAACTGACAGACAAGCACGGACAGGCAAAATTCCACAAGGTTCCATCCCTAGATGAAGAACTCCAGGGAGTATATGACTATTGAGAGAGAGAGACTGTATCCCCCAGGGATATCTCCCACCTCCGTTGCCAAACCCAAGTGCTCATCCCTGGACACACTAGCTAAATGGACTCAGTAGGTTGTATATAAATGTGCGTGTGTGCATATGTGTGTGTGTGCAACAGGGATAAAAGAAGAGATCGTTCATTGGAGAGGAGGGAGGGGACTTGGGAGTTGAAGGGGGAGGAGGAAGGGGACTGGTGTAAATGCAGTGCTCATGTATGAAGTTCTGAAAAAAAAACTAAATTAAGAATAAATGAGTAATTTTTAAGAGAAAAATGCAATACAACAAAAATATAGAAGCATGTAGATGGTTTTCGTCAGAATATTATTATTGAGTATGATCAGTAAATCCAAAGCATACATTTATTTTAAAGTATACATGAGATAATCAACTTGGTGAAACCACACACATATGAAAGAATTATACAGGGTCTCTCTGCATCGCCCTGGCTGTCCTGGATCTCACTCTGTAGACGAGACTGACCTCAAACTAACAGATCCTGCCTCTACCTTCTGAGTGCTCGGATTAAAGGCGTGCACCACCACACCCTTTTTGGTTTTTCAAGACAGGGTTTCTCTGTGTAGTTTTGGAGACTGTCCTGGAGCTCACTTTGTAGACCAGGCTGGCCTCAAACTCACAGAGATCCGCCTGCCTCTGCCTCCCGAGTGCTGGGATTACAGGCAGGCACCGCCGTGACCACCGCCCGGCATTTAGATTTGTTCTTAATGAGCTGCATAAGACTGACTGTCTTAGATCCATGTATACATTCTGGTCATCTCTGCCTTTAACTCAGTCACATAGGAATGATTGTTTACATGGTTTGGTTTACTTATTTCTTTTCTTCTTCTTCTTTTTTTCAAAACCCATGCTATTTTCTGGAGGACTCGGAGCTTTATTTGCTCTCTTATTTTCCTTTGTTGGTTGGAAACTAAACATTGTACTCTGATTCTTCAGCTCATCCTTAATTTTCAGCTTAATTTTAATCCACTTTATAAAATCAAAAGTTGTTCCAATTTCTTCCTTGGTTTATTTATTTACTGGTGTGTGTGTGTGTGTGTGTGTGTGTGTGTGTGTGTGTGTGTGTGTGTTTGGAAGGCAAAACTCAGCATCAGATGTTCTCCTCCATCACTCTCTCCACGTTACTCTTTGAGGCAGAGTCTCTCACTGAACCAGAGGCTAGAGCTCACCAAGTTTGCTAGACTAGTGGCCAGCAAGCCCCAGGGTTCTCCTGACCCTCCCTCTCCAATGCTGGATTACAGGGGCATACCCAGGGCACTAGGGAGCAGCCTGGGGATCCTCAATTTCTTAGGTGCCAAAGGCTTTACAGTCACTTATTGTCAAACAAATCCCTGTTCTTTTATCATATGAATCAGTGCCTCAAATAGCGTTATGGTAGGCTGAGGGGACAGGCCACTGTCACTGGGAAAACAGAGGGTACAGAGGGGGAATATCCTAAGAAAGCATAACATTTATCCGTGAATTTTATTAATGTAGCAATCTGTTTTAAGTTATTTCATATCATTTTAGGTTGCCTCAAGTGTTACAGCTCTGAGGAAAAGGTATCCTGACTATCGGGAAGTCAGGCTATACCTACAGCTGTGTTCCAGTGGGGGATGACCTCGGGGCAGAATGTGGCAATCCTGCTCCTCTCCGTGAGAGCGTCACAGCTGAGATCTGCTCCACTCTGCTAAGAGAGTTTCCCAGCAGAGCTGTCTGTTGCTTCTCTGCTCTGATCCACTAAGGGAGTTTCCCGGCAGAGATGTCCGTTGCTTCTCCACTCCAGTGAAAGTAGGTCTTCACCCAAAACTCATTCAAGTGATATACTGGGAGAGAGGAATCCTGGAGCTAGGCTGTCTCTGCCATGGTGGAGAAGGCAGCTCCCAACTGAACAGACACAGGGCTTATATAGGGTTTCTTAGGGGTGAAGGTTTTCCAGGGTGAAGATTTTCAGGGTGGGAATTGGTCAGATTTCAATCCCTGAGCTTGGACAAGCTCAGAGATTGGCTAGATTTTATGCTCAGGGATTGTATTGTTTTCCTGCTCAGGGATTGGATTGTTTTCCTGCTCAGGGATTGGGTTGTTTTCCTGCTCAGGGATTGGATTGTTTTCCTGCTCAGGGGTTGGTTGGTTTTGTGCTCAGTTGGTTGGGGCAGAGTGTGTTTCTTTGGCTCTGGTTTCAGGGCCCTTTTACCCTACAGTTGCTAATCCAGAGTTGACAATAAAGTACCTCCTGTTCGCGGTCTCTACAGCAGGTCCACTCTGCTCCTGGAGAGGGGCAAGACACAAATCCAGTTGCAGGCAGGAGATGGTCTCCACTAACCACTTGACCATCACCTAGAGCAAAGGAAGTCAATAATCAGGCACACGAGCACACACCTGTAAAGTCAGCCCTTCAAAGGCAGAGGCAGGAGAATAGAAAGTTATAGGCTATCCTTGGTTACACAGCAAGTTCAAGGTTAACATGGTCTAAATAGGCAGATGCTATCACAAAAACTGAGACGGGGGAGAAGTGGAGGAGAGGGAAAGTATATCATCTAAAGTGGCGAATATGAAAGTCGATACTAGCGTGACAACAGGAACACTAGGTGTGGGGAGCTGAAAGTGTTTGCTTTAGGGATTAGGAGGTGGGTGGTGTGAGATGACACAGTACCTCTGATGCAAGTGAATAATCTCCAAGTTTATCTGCTTCATGTAACAGTGATCATTTGTTATCACCCATCAGTTTCTATTAGTCAGAAATCTGGAAGCAATTCTTTCTGGTTTTAACTTATGGATCACCTGCCTTCAAGCCTAAGACATGAGTTTATAAGACATGAGTTTATCTATTTATTTGTTTGTTTGTTTTGAGACAGGGTCTCATTATGTAGCCCTAGAACTTGCTCTGTAGACCAGGCTGGCCTTGAACTCAGAGATCCTCCTGCCTCTGCCTCCCCAGTGCTGGGATTAAAGATGTATACCACCATGCCTGGCTAATTTTTGTTCTTGACCCAGCGGGGTCTGTACTTTATATAAATGATGCTTAATCTTCAATTCTGACTCTAAATTAACCCTTTCTATACTAGGGTTAATTTCTAAACCGGTCCTCTTATCTTGATAGTTCTGTGTGCCTACTCTACAGTGTACGCTAATTTTCCATAGCAAAACTTCCTTCCTTGGTTCCTAGTTGGTTATCTCACATCTGTTTCCTGATCTGTCTTATCTGGGGTGGAAAGACGTTTGTTCATGTCTCCTCAGGCATGTCACACGACAGATGTGATCCTGCAAGTTGATCAGATGTTCTTGCTTGGCTTGACCGAGGTCCTCCTGTCTCAGAAAATTCATGTTTAAAGTATGCTAGTTACCAGTTGTGATATTGTGTTCATGGGTGTGAAAAATTTTATCTATGTGCCTTCCAGTATTCAGCTCAACACAAACCCAGTCGTTCAAGGGAGCATCCGGTCAGGTGGTGAGCTCTATTTCAATAAAGCCACAGTCTGAACCTGAGATCTGTCTCCTGTGGCCATGCTGGTCTCAGCACAGAGTTGAGACAACTGCTGGCCAATTAAACTTTTTTAAATTTATTTATTTTTATTTTATGTGCATTAGTGTATGTATGTCTGTGTGAGGATGTCGGGTACCCTAGAACTGGAGTTACAGACAGTTGTGAGCTGCAATGTGGGTGCTGGGAATTGAACCCGGGTCTTTTGGAAGAGCAGTCAGTGCTCTTAACCACTGAGCCATCTCTCCAGCTCCCCCCCTCCACCCCATTAAACTTTTAAGTTACAAAAGAATGGATGTTGTTATGACGTCATCATTGTGTTTTGCTTATCTTACCCCCCAGGGATTTTGTTGTTGTTCTCACATGTGTTTTCACTCTGTCCCCAACTCTCTCAAACTGGAGTCCCAGGCATAGAAGAGACCGAGTCTTGTCACAGCATTTTGGATCTCCAACCCTCAGGGATGTGAGGACATCCCAGGTTCAGTCAGATGGAGGCATGGTTTGGCTCAGCAGCAATGGGCCTTCGTCCTCACATACTTTGTGTTCCTGGCTGAACATGACAGCAGAGCTTTCCCCTCTGGCCTCCTATTACAGGTAGAAGGAGCTTCAGCCACCCCTGGCTTGAAGCCTTCCTGATCCCCTCTATCTTGCAAGGAGCACCTCAGATGTATGGAGCACCTCAGATGCATGGAGCATTTTAGATGTATTTATCAGGAGTTGTGCATCTGGAGGCCCCTGATGCTTCTAGACTCTGAGGCCAGCAAGCCTTTTTATCCACTTCTAGTGCACACAAATATCCATTTTGATCTGCACACTAACTACATCTTTCAGTTTGTCTTTTGTTGCCATTAGTGTACATGAGCATGTCATGTGTGTTTGTGCATGTGCACATCTGTGAGTGTGTAAGTCAGAGGAAAGCTTTTGAAAGTCTGCTCTCACCTTCTGCCTTGAGCTGGCTCTCTCTGGTTTCTGCATGCTGCACACTCTAGGCTAACCCTTGTCTGCCTCCCATCTCACGGAGGAGTACTGGCATTGCAAATGTGAGCCACCGCATCTAGCTTATCACACAAGTTCCAGATCTGACTTGTCCAGTTAGCGCCGTTCAGCTAAGCCATCTCCCTGGCCCTGTTTCCTTTCTTTTTGCTACGTGGTTGTAACAGAGGGGAAGTAACAGGATGGATTCACTAATGCCAACTTGACTGCAAGGGAAGGACTGAGCTCTGTGGTTGTCGTGTCCTTAGGGAAGCCCCATGTTGTCTCTTACTAAATGTAGAAGAGGATATTTTACAAAACACCAGAAGTTTTAACACATGAACACTGCCAGAGGGCCAGTGACTTTCAGTGGAACACTCTTCTAGGACAGAGGAGGTGCAGGCACTGTGCCCCACCCCCTCACACCAGCCTGCGCACCCACACACAGACTACCTTGAAAGTGAAAACCACAACGTGCAGACCAGGCCTCATCAGCCAGCTCCTCTTTCTCTCCCCTTCCTGGGAGCACAGCTGGCCAGAGGCCTCGAACAAGGCAGTGTGAGTGACTCACTTTTGCAGACAGTTACAGAGTAGTGCCGCCCCCTGGTGGCCACAAGAGGAAGCTCTCAGACAAGGAAACGATCAGCAGGAAGCCAAGGTTCCCACGCCCTCGACCATGCCGGTCTCAGACCTGTGGAAGCGGCACAGGCAACCCGAAGCTCGGGTCAGCGCAGCCTTCTCTCTGTCTCTCCTTTTGGGACCGGTTCCATATTTTAACCCAGCTCAGGCCCTTTTGGCTCTTCTGAGCATTTGTTGGAGAAGCCTCAAGATCTAAGGCAGCCGCTCTCCACATGTGGGTCGCGATCCCCTTAGGGATGGAAATGACCCTTTCACAGGGGCTGTCTGAGACCTTCAGAAAACACGGATATTTATATTACTATTCCTAACAGTAGCAAGGTTACAGTTATAAAGTAGCAACAAAAGTAGTTTTATGGTTGGGAGTCCCCACAATGCATTAGAAAGGTTGGGAGCCACTGATCTGGAGTGTCTTCTAATGGGGTCCCTCAACCCAAATGCCCAGACCCCTCCATTAAGGCCCACAGAACTGAGAAGGAAGTCTGGGACAGACCTGGGTCTGAACCTGTCTCTGCACCTCATCAGTTCTGGATCTCTGGACAAGTTATACAAGGTCTCTCTGTGTCACTGGTTCCTCGTCTATAAAGTAAGGACTGTAACTGCTTATACCATTTGTTTTAGATGTGTTTACTTTCTTTTACGTGTATGGGTGTGTATCACATGTGTGCCTGGTGCCCAAGGAAGTCGGAAGAGGGTATTAGATCCTCACTCACAATAGGAGTTACAGATGATTGTTAGCTACCCTGAGGGTGCTGGGAACCGAACCCAGGTCCTCTGGAAGCCTGAGCCATCTCTCTAACTCCTGATAGGCTGATAGAGATTAAGATCAGATAGTGAGACCCAGAGAGCCCAGAAGCACCTCTATGTTCACTTTTAGAGGTCATCCACCCTAGGCCCCTTCCTGAATCCTGCAGGCCTGTCAGTTCCTCAGGGCCTTGGGCAGCAGCAGAGTTGAAGGAATTTTCTGGAGGAGGCAGCAGGCGCAGATGGTATGCACAAGCAGGAGCCCCACCTGGGGCCTAAGAACCACAGGCACAACACAGTCTGCTGGTGTTCCCGGCAAGTGTTTATGGGTGTCTGTTTCATTCTCTTCCACCCTGTGTGGCCACGGCCTGAACCTACAGAACACAAGTACAGTCTGGGGCCCCTGCCGGCACGCCACCCAAGCACTACCAAGCTGTGCTTGCAGTCAAACCAAAGTTGGAGGCGCTTGTTCTGTGCTTTTGCTTGGGAGGTAGGGAACACAGCACCCAGAGGAGCCTGTCCAAAGACCCTTGTGGCCACTCCTCTGAGTAATCAGCAAGTGGGACCACAGATCAGGTCTGCCTGGGAGAGCCATCATGGCTGCTGGAAGTAGGACTGCTAGCTGGACACCTGACTATAACCTCATCGGGTTCTTCAAAGTGCTTTCTCTCGATACTCATTACCACACACACACACATGCACACACACACACACACACACACACACACACACACACACACACACATGCACACACACACATGCACACACACACACACACACACACATGCACACACACACACACACATGCACACACACACACACACACATGAAAGAGAGAGAGAGAGAGAGAGAGAGAGAGAGAGAGAGAGAGAGAGATTCTGTTCTCTACACTGAGCTCAGAGATGAGAAAGCAATACCTGTTGTCCAGGTCTGGGCGACATTCATAGGAAGGCCGGGTGCTTTCCTGTGCAATATAAGCAACTTCACAGGACATCAACCTCAGACAAGGACACTCAGTGGCTGTGCTGGATCTAGACAAAAACAAGCCCAAATCTGCTGAGCCCTTCCTGACCCCCCTTAATAAGACCCCCCACAGCACCCCAGGCTGTGTTCCCCTTCACTGCAACAGGCAATAAACCACTGGGTGGTGTGCTTCTCGGCAGGTGGGTTCCCAGAGGTCTCTGGGTACAAGGCATCGTCTGAAGCAAACAAGGAAACATGAGAAAGAACATAGCAGGTAGGCAGAACGGGAATGCAAAGGTCTGGGGTGGGACTGTTCTGTTTGCAAAACAGCAAGGTCGTGGCGGATGAGTCAAGCCGTCCTGAACAGTACCCACAGTGCTGTGCAGCTGACACAGAGAGCCGATGTGGCATGTTCTGGGAAGCAAGGTCCATTGAAAAGAACTCCACTTGCTCGAAATGATTCTTTTCATGTTATCACAAAATAACAATTGATGTCAGTCGCAGTGCTTTCTGGGTGGCCCTGCCAACTGCTTGCTGATATACAATATTTCTAATACCTAACAGGAAAGCCGGTCTCTAGTTTAGTTCTAACAGGACAATCCAGGCAGCCATTTGTGTGGTCCAATATGATTTAGTAGTGAGCGAATTTCACCACCAGCTGCAGTTTATGCCCCAGAAAGAACAGTATAACTTAGAAACCCCGGCAGCAGCTCCAGGCTGCACTTGTGAACACAAAGTCTGTACCATCACTGAGCCCTAAGCTCCCTGGCTCTCTTGGAGATCCTGCTGCCCACTGGGCAACGGTGGGCTGAAACTGGTGCAGGTTCCAGCCAAGCATTGCTTCAGAACTGGCATTTAACAGAGCAAAATCAACTTTTGTTCCTTCCTGTCTCTCCATGTCCAGAAATCTCTAAATTCAATTTCAGTCTCATTAAAACTGATCAAATCAGACCAGTTATGATGGTACACACCTCTAATCTCAGCACTCAAGAGGAAGAAGCAGAGGATCTCTGAGTTCAAGGCCATCCTGATCTACATGGCAAGTTCCAGCAAGCCAGGGCTACATAGTGAGATCCTGTCTCAAAAAAAAAAAAAAAAAAAAAAAAAGGAAAGGAAGGAAAGGAAAAAAGAAAAGAAAAGGGGAAATTAATAAAACCAAGCAGAAGCCCTGGTCCAGGCCTGCCGGGTAAGACTGCCTTAGTAGTAGGTGATGGTGGATTCGTCACAGACATTCATCTCCACCCCTTCCTAAAGCCCCTTTATTTTGTTTTTGGAAATTGAAACTTCATCTGGTGCTGTATATACTAGAGAGCGTCTGTGATCCAGGGAGGGAAGCAGGAAGATTAGCAGTTCACAGCCAGCCTCATCCACATAGACAGTCTGAGGCCGTCCCGAGACGTCTCAAAAGAAGAAAAGAAGGAAGAGGAGATGAGAGGGAGAGAGGATGAGAAAGGGAGGAGGAGGGAAGAGGGAGGGGAGGGGGAGGAGGGAGGGGGAGGAGGGAGGGGGAGGAGGGAGGGGCAGGGACATGGAGGGAAGGGGGAGAGGGAGGAGGGGGGAATCAGATAGAAGATCAAAAGGTCATGTATGTCACTTGCCACACAAGTCTGAACCACCTCACATAAAGATGAAAGGAGAAAACTCCACAAAGGTGTCCCTCCAACCTGCACATGCGCACTATGGTATACACACCACATACACACCCCACATACATACCACATACATACCCCCCCACACACACCACACACACATCACATACATACCACACATATCACAAACCACACACACACCCCACATACATATCACACACACACACCCCACATACATATCACACACACACACACACACACACACACACACACACACACACACCACATACACAACACACACACACCCCACATACATAACACACACACACACACACACACACACACACACACACACACACACACACACACACCCTGGGGGTATAGCTCAGTGGTAGAGTGCTTTCCTGGCACATACTGGATCCTGGGCTCACGTCCAGTATTGTCAATATAAAGACTAAAAATCCATAGAGGCTAAACATGGTGGCATGTGTCCTTAATCCCAGCACTCAAGAAGCAGAGGCAGATGGACCTCTGTGAGTTCGAGGCCAGCCTGGTTTCCACAGAGCAGTCCCAGCCAGCCAAGACTCCATAGTGAGACCAAAATCAACAACAAAATCCACAAGAGGGCTGGAAGATGGCTCAGCAGTTAAGAGCACTGGCTGTTCTTTTTTAAATTATTCTTTCATTATATGTGTGAGTGTTTTGCTTGCAAGCATGTATGTGCCTGCTGCCTGAAAAGGTCAGAAGACAGTATCAGATCCCAGGAACTGGAGTTCTGGATGGTTGTGAGCTACCATGTGACTTCCAGCACCTAGTCCTCCGCAGAAGCAGCAAGTGCTCCTAACCACTGGGCTATCTCTCCAGCCCATGCATCAGCTGCTCATCCAGAGGACCCAGTTTTGGTCCCCAGCACCCATAATAGTGGCTAACAACTGTCCATACTCCAGTTCCAGGAGATCCACCCTCCTCTTCTGGCCTCTGTGGGTACCAGCATGCAAAACCCTGGGTTCCATCCTTAACACTGACATTTTCAAAAACAAAATATTCCACCCACAGAAGCCTAGGAAGGAAGCCCTACAGACTGTGAAATCCATACTCCTCATGAAGCTACCAGGCCACAGCCAGCCACAAAGCTTATAATCAGGCATCCTTTCCCCCAACACACACACACACACACACACACACACACACACACACACACACACACACACTCAAAGCAACCAGCACTGTGAATGAAAAGCAGATGCCCCCAGCAAGCAGAAGGGAAAAGTGCTGTGAGCCACTGGCTGTCTTCTGTATTTTCTTTATTTTAATTTATTTTACATGTATGGATGTTTTACTTGTATCTCTCTGCACCACCTCTAGCACCAGAAGAGGACATTGGATCCCCTGAAACTCGAGTTACAGACTGAGCTGACATGCATGCTTCCAGAAGAGACCAGCCCTTGAGTGAGTAATTGAGAAGAGAAGACCCACAGCCACAGTGTGGGCAGGTATCGTCCAATCCCTAATAAAACAGAAGGCAGAAGGAGATCAAATTCTTCCTTCTTGAGCTAGGGCAAGTCTTGCCTTAGTTCCTGCTTCTCAGGCCTTTGAACTTGGACATTCCAGTTCTTCTAGGGCCCCAGCTTGCATACAGATGGTAGATGGTGAGGCTTTGCAGTTTCCAAAATCATTTGAGCCAATTACATACTACCTATCATCTTTTGTACTTATTATGTGTGTGAGCATGTCTGTGCAGCTTCCTAACTAAGCTTCCCATAAGGCAGAATCAACCAGATGCAGTGACCAACTGAGGGGACAAAGGTGAGGTGCCAGAGGAGCCCTAGGACACACCATGTCTTATGAATCACAACCAGCATGTCCTTCCTCACCAGTGCTGTCTTCCACTCAGTCTGTAGCCTTTTCCTCCACTGGTCCAGACCTTCTAGCCATTCAGCATCATTTGTATATCCCATTTCCTCCACTGGTCCAGACCTTCTAGCCATTCAGCATCATTTGTATATCCCATTTCCTCCACTGGTCCAAACCTTCTAGCCATTCAGCATCATTTGTATATCCCATTTCCTCCACTGGTCCAGACCTTCTAGCCATTCAGCATCATTTGTATATCCCATTTCCTCCACTGGTCCAGACCTTCTATCCATGCAACATCATTTGTATATCCCATTTCCTCCACTGGTCCAGACCTTCTATCCATGCAACATCTTTGTATATCCCATTTCCTCCACTGGTCCAGACCTTCTATCCATGCAACATCTTTGTATATCCCATTTCCTCCACTGGTCCAGACCTTCTATCCATGCAACATCATTTGTATATCCCATTTCCTCCACTGGTCCAGACCTTCTAGCCATGCAGCATCTTTGTATATCCCATGTCTACCTGGTAAATGGGACCTGTCAGCCAAGGAGCACAGAATGCTGAGCCCTGATTCACAGTGGAGGTCAATGACCATTTTCTTAAGACCAGGAAAAAATGTTGCCCACAAGTGGTAAGGGGAAGGACCTGTCATTTCTCAAACACTGCTCAAGATAACAATTCCCCTGGGATGTGTAAGCCCTGAGCAAACACATTTTGAAGAGCCCTTGTCAACAAAAGCACTTTGGCTTTCTAATGCCTTGCAAAATACCCCTGATCCACACTAAACTGACTGAAATACTTACACAGTCATTTATCGTCAGGTCAGTGCACATGAAGATTCTCCAAAGCACATAGATACCGTCTTTCAGGATGCCTAGAACCCATCTCTTCATGTTCTTTGTGACCAACTGGCCCTTCCTGGCTGACTTCCTAAGTCTCAGATTACAAGGCTGATATTTCTCACAATGACCTGGCTCTTCTGAGGATGTTTATACTAAAACAGTGTAGATCTCTGGTCTTCGCAGTTCCTTGATGACCCGCCTGTAATACTGGCTCCATCATTGCTCATGATGTTGCATCATCTACCTTACAGCAACAGGTGCTGACTCACAGTGATTCTCTCCAAGGCTTTCTTGATAGGGGTCACAAATGTGAGTCTTGATCAAAGTAGGCAAACGTGTGTGTGTGTGTGTGTGTGTGTGTGTGTGTGTGTGTGTACAATGACTTGTTTGTTTGTTTGTTTGTTTGTTTCGTTTATTTATTTTGGTTTTTCAAGGCAAGGTTTCTCCATGTAGCCCTGGCTGTCCTAGAACTCACTTTGTAGACCAGGCTGGTCTCAAACTCAGAGATGCCTCCCAAGTGCTGAGATTAAAAGTGTGCACCAGCACAACCCAGTTTGACTTGTTTTCTTATTACACTGTTTGACACTGGGAACAACTTTTTGTCCAACTGTGCACAACTCCTCTGGCACTCTTACGACCATAGCCAGTGGTCCTTAGAATGGGATCTCTTGCCCTATGGACCAGGAGCGATTGGCCAAGGGACCTATGGACAGCAGGAACAGAAGCATCATTTGTGCTCCCCTTGTGAAGGTAACAAGGACGTTTGTGGTGGAGGTCCCTGGGCATTGTGAGCTGGTTCTGAGAATGCTTAGGGGGGACAGGTGTGCCGTCTCCAGAGGACTGCCTGCCACTCAGTGTGAAGGCTGCAGGGGGCAGTACTCGTGATGTCATCAGGTTGGGAGCATTGGTAGATGCTGCCCCCAGCTGTTCTCAGATACCACAGATGTTCTCGGATGCCACAGGTGAAGGTACTGTTTTGTTGTAGCACCAGTGGGAGAGAGCTGACACATGGACACACAGTCAGGTCCAAGTGTTTTCAGTAAACCATTTATTTTATTTTTTTAAAGATTTATTTATTTATTATGTACACAGTGTTCTGCATGTATGCCTGCAGGCCAGAAGAGGGCACCAGATCTCATTACAGATGGTTTTGAGTCACCATGTGGGTACCAGTGCTCTTAACCACTGAGCCATCTCTCCAGCCCCCTCAGTGAACCATTTATATCCCAGAGCCTGGAAACTGGGCTAACCCCAATGCATCCCACAAGAGAAATATGCTCACCAGTGGGAGCAATCTACCCGCTAGCTGACTTCCTAGAAGTACAGACTAAACCAGAGGTGTGAGTTCATCCTAACCCTGAAACAGAAGTCAGAGTAGAACGAGAGAGTAACAAGGCCCAAGTTCCACCTGAGTCCTGATGCTGACCCGGTGTCTGCTGTGAGGACGGGTCTGGTGGCTCTTAGTCAGCAGAGAAAGTTTTGGGAAATGCCTCCTGGAGACCAGGAACCCCACAGACCCAACTCTGATTCAGTCTCTAGCACAGTGTTAGCAGAGGACTCAACACAGACAGCGAAGGGGAGTCTGGAACATTCTAAGACAGCCATTCTAAAGCATCATGCACTAAGGCCAACCCAGGAAGTGACCTGAGTGTCCACATGCGAGGATGGTACTGACCCAGGCAGAGTTTTCTCTAAACTCTGAGTTTTCTGGGTCTCTCGGTTGTTCTGATGTAAGTATGTATAACATTCAGGTCCTCCTTGGGCTGCCCAGGCCTCCTCACTCAGTGTCTAAAGCTTAAAGATCACCTAAAATTGAATTCAGGCACAAATTCAAATTCCTGCAGAATTCTCCCAAACTTAATGTACGTACTGGGCCAAGTCTTGACTAGTGTGAAGGATGGAGAGGGGAATCCAGAAAATGAGGAAGACTCTCAGTAGGAGGTGGGAATCAGGGGCCCCACAATGGGAGGTCTCGGCACATGAGAAACCAAGGTATTAATTGTACCTCCATTCCACTGCCCTCACGAGAAAATGGGCCCTTAACCCCTAGGACATACTCCCTAGGGTGACTGCCTGGCTCACAATGCCCTCTACTTCCCGAACGTCCTTGTCTTGTTACACCCATTCCACATGCTCACAAAGGTCTCTGGCAGCTGTAATTTTCCTGCCTGATTGCATCCACAGGCCAAATGCTGTCTTCAGGTGTTAGGGGTAGATGCCCACTTCCGACAGGCCCCGTCTGACAGACAGCAGGCTCAAGTCCCAGGGAACCAAGGAGCCACAGAGTGCAGAGTACCTTCCAGAACCAAAGACCCTAGAACATGGGGTGAAGGCTCTGTGCCTGTACCAGCCCAACTTCTCCACTTTCAGTGAGTTCTGATGATGTTGTCTTCAGCAATGGGGACTTGCTGTCAGTTTATGGAAAGCCACCTATATATAGTCTTGGCAACAGCCCGGGTTGTTTGGTGATTCCCATGGCCAACAACTCAATTATATGTAACCCAGTCCCAGTACTGGAAGCTTCATCTGGTGACAAGAGATGGCCAGTTGGGACTCTGTCTCCCCCATTATTGGCAATTTCATTTAGATCCCCTTCCTATGTAGTTTAGGAAGCTTCTACCGTGTCTGGTTTCCATTCCACCTCTCATTGGCTCTTCATTTTAGTTGTTTCTCTCTGTACCCCTCCCTCATCACCTTCTCCCCTCTCCCTACTCACTTGATCCTCCCATTCCAGCCCCCCCCCCCCCCATCCATTCATATCTACTGTCCTATTCCCCTGTCCTAACAAGATCTGTCTGTACCCTCCAGTCCCTTCCTCTGTGTCCACCCTCTGTGGTTCTGTGGGTTGTAGCTTGGTTGTCATTGACTTAACAGCTACTATCCACATATAAGTGAGTGCATACCATATTTGTCTTTATCGGTCTGGGTTACCTCACTCAGGATAATTATTTTTCTAGTTCCATTCATTTGCCTGTGGATCCAAATGTCTTTTCTTTTCTCTACAGCTGACTAATTGTGCAAATGTACCACACTTTCTTTATACATTGTTCTGTTGAGGGACGTCCAGGTTGCTCCCAGTTTCTGGCTATTAGGAATAGCGCAGCAATCGACATGGTTGAGCCAGTGTCTCTGTGGTGGGGTAAAGCCTAACAGACCACACGATGAAGGCAGTGAAAACACAGTCTTACAAGTCTCCCTACCTCTTTCTTGCAGGCGCTCGTGAACCTGTGAACGTGTGTGTAGCAGCTCATGATTGGCTCAGGACAAGGTTTGATAGCTCTTTTCTGATTGGTCCAATTTCTTCACCTTCTCTGCATATCCACATTCAACCAATCAGAGCTCAGCTGACACCCGGGCACCTCTCTAAATTCTGACGTTCTACGACTGCAGAGACAGAGCTGCTGTGAGGACCAGCCTGGCTTGACGTGATCCTGTTCTCATCAGCAAAGAAGCCTGGAGACGTCAGAATCCTGCTCCCGCTGACACTCAGCAGAGGAAAACCCAGCCTTCAAGACTCTCTGGGGACAGACTCTTCCGAGGCTTCTTCCCGGACAGGAAGCTCCCTCAGGCCAGTCTCCCAAGACTCTGCCAGTAGCTTTGAAAGACCCCCACAGGAGATCTTCCCTCAGGAGAGACCCCAAACCCAAGGAACACGCCAAAACCACGGATCAGATGCAAACAGCAAGAGGGTTTATTCAAATGCGCAGGTACCTGGGGCGACAAAGTCTCTGGGAAGACTTGCGCGCCTTCCTAGGGGAAGGGGGACTTCTTATAGAATCCTAGGGGCAGAAGCGCGGTTACAGAAGCGAGAAGCATAGTTACAGGGTTCCCATTGGTTAATTCAAATGAGGCCAGGGTGAACTTGGGGACTGTCTTTAATGTTCAGAAATGTGCAGCTGTTTGTTCTCCAAGGCCAGGTAGCCAATTATAGATATCTTGTTCTGACTCAAGGTTTTTTCCTCCCAAGGCCGGGTGTTTGATATCTCCGGTTTTGACTCAAGGTTACTCTCCCAATTATCTCTCTCAAGGCCATTTCTTAGGCTAAGTTACTGAGACGAGAGGGCATTTCATTCCCCCATTTTCTTTTGTTTTAAATGGAATCTTTCATTTTAGGATGAAGAATAAGGGGTCAGCTCCATCTCTGACTGTCGGAGCATCTGATATTGCTGGGTTAGGACCAAAGCCTGGACAACAGAAATCCTATCCTTGACAAATTGTACCAGTCTGTTGAAGATACATGGCCCAAATAATAAAATGAGCAGGAGGATGATTAGGGGGCCCATAATGGTGGAGACAAGGGTGGTAAACCAGGGTGACCTTCGGAACCATCCTTCAAACCATCCCTGCTGAGACTCGAATAGTTGTTGTCTCTGTTTTAATCTTTCTCTCAATTTAGCCATGTTATCCCTGACTACTCCAGTATGATCTGCATAGAAGCAACATTCTTCTCTAAGGGCCGCACATAGGCCACCTTCTTGTAGGAAGAGGATGTCTAACCCCCTTCTGTTTTGTAAAACAACCTCAGATAGCGATGTAAGGGATTTTTCCAGGGCACTTATGGATTCCTCTAGGGCCTGGATATCAGTATGCATAGCCATCTGTAGTTGTTTGAATTGTGCAGTTTCCATGAGCGCCGCAGTGCCAGTTCCTATGCCCGCGGCCATACCCCCGACAGTTAATCCCCCCAGCAGTAAGGCCATTGTCATAGTCACTGGTTCTCGAAGGAACCTGTGTCGTCCCTCATAATATGTAAATACATATTCGGGGGTATGATAAACAATTTTGGGCCATAATTCTATCAATATACAATAATCAGAGGTCAGATTAAGTACTGCCATTGAAATACATGGAGTCAACCCGGTGCTGCAGGCCCAATAGGTTCCAGTGGGGGCTACCAGGTAGTAGGAGCCCCCGATCAGCTGTTGGGTGGTATTGCACAGGAACTGGTGAGACTTGGGCATCTTTCCTATACATAATCCTCGTCCGGCAACTTCGGATAGGGTCAACCTATGTTGAGGGTTGTGGGTGCATTCTGTGGATGGGGTAGTGTGGTTAGTGAAATTTCCCATAACAGCAACCCCTTCGTAATAAGGGGGACTTGAAATTAGGCAAAGCCAGCAGCTTCTGGTTTTGTTTGGGGCAGTGAGGTTGAGGGTTAGATATGCTCCTTGGATTAATTCTAGGAGCCTATCCCCAGTGCCAGGTCTTACAAGGGAAGCAGTGGTGGCCATGCTAATTGTAGGAGACATTGTAATAGACAGGTGGGGGACCTGGGCTGGGGCCCTCTCAGGTTGTGAGGGTGACTTCTGTTCTGGGAGAACAGGGTTGGGGCCCACATGAACGTTAACTGATTCTATTTTTTGCTTTATTTGGAAGGTAAATCCCTTTTCTGCTCCTGTCATATAGAACCTAACTCCCCAAGATCGCCCATCAGTCCATGAAGAGAACTTTGTGCCCTTCGGGGTGAAGGAAATGTTTAGTGAATCTTCTCCCTTCCGACTTCATCCCACCCTGATGAGATCCCAACTGGAACTAGGCTCCCAGTATGCATCCCCAGTCGTTTCGCATCCCCATTTTG
This sequence comes from Onychomys torridus, assembly GCF_903995425.1. Taxonomy (NCBI): domain Eukaryota; kingdom Metazoa; phylum Chordata; class Mammalia; order Rodentia; family Cricetidae; genus Onychomys; species Onychomys torridus. Next base: position 1,759,589 of record NC_050454.1, on the reverse strand, counting down.
CACAATATAGAGATTCTAGTCCCCCATATTTGTAAGCCGTATTCCAATCCCTTCCGTCCCTAGGGCATACATATAGCTGGGTCTGTTGCAGCTTTCTATAGGCTGACTGTGTTCGGCAGCCAGGCGAGTCGGCTATATAGTGCCCTTGGGTTCTATCCCCAGTCTGTATGGCCCGCTTCTTCCGGAACATAACATTGTTGTGGTCTGAATCTAGGACGGGGGGCCTATTAGTGTGGGTGTACTCGGGGATATCCCAGGTATCCAGCCTAGTGACTAGATCACATATCTTGGGAGTCAAGAAGGGCCATTATGTGTTAGGGGCGTGTTGAGCAGTCGTGGACCAGACCATGTCTCCAGTCTGGGAAATGACCTGCCAGGTAATTTTTTTAACCAGGTGGGGGCTCTCTGGTGATGTCCCTCCTAACGTTAGGAGGGCTATTAGGGGGATTAGGGGGACCCACGGGTAAGTCTTATCTTTAGTGGGTTTGGAGAGCGTTGAATTTTCCATGTAGACGTCTTGGTGCTCTCGGCTTCGTCGGGTTCTTTGGCGGCCTTCACATGTGACGCGTGGACCCACGCTGCTATCCCGTCAACCTTGAGTGCAGTGGGAGTAGTTAGCAAGACAGTGTATGGTCCTTTCCACCTCGGCTCTAGGTTCTTGGATTGGTGGTGTCAGACCCAGACAGAGTCCCCAATCTTGAATGGGTGAGGCACCACCGGGTGGTTCAGTTGCTCCCGGTAGGCGTCGGCCAGGGGTTTCCACACCGTCTTTTGTACCAGTTGGAGGGCTTGAAGGTGCACCTCCAGGGTAGGGCTAGTGGCAAAAGAGGAGATATCAGGGTGAAGGAAGTTTATTATTGGTGGGGGAGTCCCATATAAAATCTCAAATGGGGTTAGGCCGTGAGGCCCAGGAGTATTCCGGGCTCGGTAAAGGGCTAGTGGGAGTAGGAGTACCCAATCTCTAGTGCCAGTTGCGAGCGTTAATTTGGTTAAAGTCTCCTTAATGGTTCTATTCATGCGTTCTACCTGTCCTGAGCTCTGGGGGCGGTATGCACAATGGAGTTTCCAATTGATCCCCAATAGCCTGGCCACCTTCTGACTTACCTGGGAGATGAAGGCGGGCCCATTGTCTGACCCCAGTATCTGGGGCATTCCATACCTGGGAAAGATGTCATCCAGGAGTTTCTTGGTTACCACGGTAGCAGTCTCTTTCTTGGTAGGGAAGGCCTCTGTCCATCCTGAAAAAGTGTCTACAAAAACCAGAAGGTATCTGTATCCATATAGCCCGGGTTTTACCTCAGTGAAGTCAAGTTCCCAATGGACTCCGGGGCGGTGGCCTCGCAGGCAGCTTCCTCTGTTCAGATGGGTTTTTCCTGGGTTGACTTGGGCACAAGCAGGGCAGCTGGAAGTTACCTGTTGGAGGACCTGTTCCTGATTCAATAATACAGTGTTCGAAGCCTCATCAGCCAGAAGGGCCTTCATCTTGTTTTTGCTTAAGTGGGTTAGCGTGTGGAGGAACTTGAGCATGTATTTAGTGTGGGAAGTTGGCATAACTAATTTGTCATCTATGATGTAAGCTTGTCGTTCGGGGCTCCATTCCGCCCCCATTTTCTTTGCTAGTTCCTGGTCCTCCAGGCTGTAGGGCATGGGGTCCCTGCTTGGCTGTTGGTCGTCCTGCAAGACCAGCAGCTGGTCGCCCCTGGGGGGTTGTAAGGCCACTGTCCGGGCATCAGATCGGCCAGCCGATTTCCCCGCGCTATTACAGAGTCATCCTTTTGGTGCCCGGGACAGTGTATAATGCTGAGCTGATGTGGGAGGAATAAAGCCCTTAAGAGGTCTAAAATTTCCTTTTTGTTTTTAATTTCCTTGCCCTCTGAGGTCAGGAGGCCTCTCCTCCTGTAGATTTCTCCATGTACATGGGCAGTGGTGAAGGCATATCTGCTATCGGTATAGACCGTGAGTCTCTTACCTTCCACCATCCAGAGGGCCTGGGTCAGCGCGACCAGCTCTGCCCTTTGGGCCGATGTTCCGGGCGGCAGCGGCGAAGCCCAAATTACCTCTGATGCGGTAGTGACTGCTGCTCTGGCCCTCCGTTCTCCTTCTTGGAGAAAGCTGCTCCCATCCGTGAACCAGATGAAATCTGGGTTCGACAGCGGTTGATCTGTTAGGTCGGAGTGGGTACCATGGGCCTCCGCCAGAATCTGGAGGCAATTGTGCTCCTCGGATGGGTCTGGCAAGGGCAGCAGGGTAGCGGGATTGAGGGAGACAACTGGTCCGAACACCACTCGGTCTGTGTCTAACAACAGAGCCTGGTAGTGGGTCATCCTGGAATTTATCTGGAGGCTGCCGGACCAGAGCTTCCACCACATGGTAGGATAACACAGTTAATGGCTGTCCCAAAGTCAGTTTCCCTGCGTCCTTGAGCAAGACAGCGATGGCGGCTACCATGCGCAGACAAGGGGGCCAACCTGTAGCCACCGGGTCCAATTTCTTGGATAGATAAGCTACAGGTCTCTTCCATGGCCCCAGTCTCTGTACCAGCACTCCTTTTGCAAAGCCTGAGTTCTCGTCCACAAATAGTTCAAAGGGTTTAGTCAGATCTGGTAGGCCAAGAGCTGGTGACTCAAGTAAAGTTTTCTTAATCCGTTGAAAAGCCTGCTGTTGCTCCTCTCCCCAGTGGAACATGACCCCGGGCTTGGTGAGAGGATACAGAGGGGCAGCCATCTCAGCAAAACCTGGGATCCAGAGGCGGCAGTAGCCGGCTGTACCTAAGAACTCCCGCACCTGGCGGGGGTTCCTTGGAGGGGGTATGGAGATTATGGCCTCTTTCCTTGCTTCCGTGAGCCATCTCTGTCCTCCCTCCAGGGTGTAACCCAGGTAAATGACTTTGCTTTGGCAAATCTGGGCCTTCTTGGCCAAAGCCTGATAGCCCTTCTGTCCCAGTTTAGTCAAAAGGGCCCGAGTGCCTCTCAAACATTCCGCTTGGGTTCTGGCTGCTAGGAGGAGGTCATCCACATATTGGAGCAAGATTAAGGCCGGGTGCTCGACCCGGAACTCGGCCAAGTCTGAATGTAGGGCCTCATCAAAGAGGGTCGGGCTGTTCTTAAACCCCTGGGGGAGCCGAGTCCAGGTCAACTGTCCTGAAAGTCCCATTTCTGGGTCTCTCCATTCAAAAGCGAATAGCAGCTGGCTCTGGGGATGCAATCTCAAACAGAAGAAGGCATCCTTTAAGTCCAGTACTGTGTACCAAATATGGGTTGGTGGGAGAGTGCTGAGGAGGCTATAGGGGTTTGGCACCGTGGGGTGTATATCTTTAACCCATTTATTAACCTCCCTCAGGTCTTGAACCGGTCTGTAATCCCCTGTCCAGGGTTTTTATACCGGCAGGAGGGAGGTATTCCAAGGGGATCGACAGGGCACAAGTACCCCCTGGTCCAGGAGCCTCCGGATGTGTGGTTTAATACCCTCGTGGGCTTCCCGGGACATGGGATACTGTTTGATTGAAACATGAGTGGCGGAGGCTTTTAATTGAATAACAAGAGGGGGTTGGTCGCGAGCCAGCCCCAAGCCGCCAGTCTCTGCCCATGCTGAGGGAAATTCTCTCAACCAGCCCTGTATCCCTTCTGATGGCTCCTTAGAGGACTCGGATTCAAAGAGGCGGTATTCCTCTTCCAGTCTTAGGGCTAGGACTTGTAGGGGGGTCCCTTTGGGCCCCGTAAAGGTCGACCCCTTGTCATCAAAATAGATCTGAGCCTTGAGCTTAGTCAACAGGTCTCGGCCCAATAATGGGTGAGGGCAATCAGGTATATGCAGAAAAGAGTGGGTTACCTGTCCAGATGCCAGCTGAACCTTTCTTTCGGTGGTCCATCGATATCTCCTGCTACCCGTGGCCCCCTGGACCAAAGCTGTGCGGTCACTGAGAGAGCCTCCGGTATGGGTCAGGACTGAATGTTGAGCTCCGGTGTCCACTAGGAAGGTCACTGGCTGCCCCCCCGATCTTGAGAGTTATCCTAGGCTCGGGGGGGGGGGGCTCCTGGCCTTAACCTCCCTAATCTTCCAGATTGAGGAGGTCCGTGGCTCTTGTCTTAGTTTTTCCAGGCCCTCGGGGTTTCTTTGGGCAGTCATGAGCCCAATGTCCTCTCGCTTTGCAGTAGGCGCATTGGTCTTTGTCAAGGGATGTCCTACTTTGATCTCCCTTCCTAACTCCCTCTCTGACCTGTCCCTGAGACACTACAGCAGCCAGGACTTTACTTATTTCCCTATGACATTTCTTATCTCTCTCTTCCTGTCTCTGCCACATTCTCTCCTCCCGCTCTTCGGGAGTTTCTCTTTTATTAAAAGCTTTTTCTGCCTCCTTCAATAAATCTGACAAACTGAACGAATTCAATCCCTCTAGTCTCTGTAACTTGGCCCTTATATCTGGACTTGACGGATAGATGAAAGACAAGCTGACGCTCGGCGCCTGTCCTGGATCTTCCGGATCATATGGGGTATACATCCTATAGGCCTCTTTAAGTCTTTCCAGGAATGCTGCCGGCGTCTCATCCTTTCCCTGGACCATATTTCTAACCTGAGCCAAATTGGTGGGGCGCCTAGCAGCCCCCCGGAGACCCGCTAAGAGCAACTGGCGAAAGAGACGTAGGTGCTCCCTACCTTCTGGGGTCATGAAGTCCCAGTTCGGGCGGGTGAGGGGAAAGGCTGCATCAATAACATTAGGCAGTTGGGTGGGTCTTCCATCGTCTCCAGGAACCTGCTTCCGAGCTTCTAAGAAGACTCGCTGCTTCTCCTCCACTGTCAGGAGGGTTTGCAGCAACTGCTGACAGTCATCCCACGTAGGCTGGTGGGTCACTAAAATGGACTCAATCAAGTTAGTCAAGGCAACAGGGTCCTTAGAGAAAGGGGGATTATGCTGTTTCCAATTGTAAAGATCAGAGGCCGAAAATGGCCAGTACTGAAGCTGGTGATTGGGTCCCTCCCTGAGGGGGAAGGCCCTGGATACTTTGGCTGGTTCATTGCGCTTTCCCCATAGGCGACCGGCAATTGGAGAGGGCGCCGGGCTCTCCTCCTCCCGCTGTCCCTGTAGAGGATATTTCGGGACCACCGCCGGCACCACCGGCACGGGGACCGCCGCCGGTCTCTCCGGCGCCCGATTCCCCGGATACGGCGGTGGGTCCTCTGTCAAAAGGTCAATAAGGGGTGAATTGGGGTCTGCAGGAAGGACAGGGGTCGTAGGGGGATCCTTTCGTGGGAGAATAGGGTAAAGAGAGGAGGTAGGAGGGGCGAGAGGGGGCGGCGGTGCTGTGGGGGGGGAGGCCTGGGGCGCTGGAGGGGAGAGAAACGGCTTAACCCATGGGGGGGAGTCGGTCGCTAGGAGTTTCCATATGGCGATGTATGGAACCTGGTCCGGGTGGCCATGGGGGCCCGGAGCGAAGACTTTTCCCTCCACCTGTGAAATAAGACTGAGGTTAAAGTTTCCCTCGCGAGGCCATCCTACATTCATCATGACCCAGTCAGCCTCACAAAGGGTGATCCATTTATTCTTCTTGACCACGAGTCCCTCGTTGTTGGCTCGTGCTTTCACGTCTGACCAGTGGCCAAGCGTGAGGCTCAAGGGGGTGGTGACAGTCTGTCCCATGGCTGGTTCTAGGAGGAGAGCGGTCAAACAGAAAATAACGAACGACAGACAAACGCAAATAAGACTGACACGCGCTGTGCGGCTCCGGCTCCAAACCGAGAGCAGAAACTCAGACGGAGAGTGCTGTGAGGGTCCGGATCCCTCGTCTCCGACCAACACCACGTATCCCTCGGATTCATGAGTGGCCCCGAAAAACCGTGCCCCAAAGGGGACTTCAGACACCCGTGGAACGTCTTCCAGGGTTACGGTGGGCGAAGTCCGAGCCAGTCAGCTCCTTCTGGCCTCCACCGCCAGAGACAGATTATCAGATGCGCGCGAACCAACAAACAACAATCAAACGACATATAGTGAGGCCGGCCGGCTTACCTCCTGACGGTGGGTCGGTGGTCCTGGGGTGGGGTCTCTATCTCGGTGGGACCTCCAATGAAAGACCCCCACAGGAGATCTTCCCTCAGGAGAGACCCCAAACCCAAGGAACACGCTGAAACCACGGATCAGATGCAAACAGCAAGAGGGTTTATTCAAATGCACAGGTACCTGGGGCAACAAAGTCTCTGGGAAGACTTGAGCGCCTTCCTAGGGGAAGGGGGACTTCTTATAGAATCCTAGGGGCAAAAGCGCTGGTTACAGAAGCGAGAAGCATAGTTACAGGGTCCCCATTGGTTAATTCAAATAAGGCCGGGGTGAACTTGGGGACTATCTTTAATTTTCAGAAATGTGCAGCTGTCTGTTCTCCAAGGCCAGGTAGCCAATTATAGATATCTTGTTCTGACTCAAGGTTTGTTCCTCCCAAGGCCGGGTGTTTGATATCTCCTGCTTTGACTCAAGGTTACTCTCCCAATTATCTCTCTCAAGGCTGTTTCTTAGACTAAGTTACTGAGACGGGGGGGGGGGGGGGGGGGGGGGGATTTCAGCTTCAGGCTGGGGAACTCATTCCTGCTTGGGCCTCCAAGACTCCTCACTCAGCTGGCCAGCAGAAGATAATGCACCCCTGCCTCTGCTCCTGCCACCCCTGCCGGTGACCTGCAGACTTCCCGGGAGTTGTACCAGATCTTGGCTAGCATCCAGCTGCTATGAGCACTCAACCCTGCCTCATTTAAACCCCATGTAGCAATTGGTTTTGAATTGCTCTAGCCCCTTGAGGGTTGTTGATAAAGTGCCTCTGGCTCGTACACTTCGCTGCGTGCTCACTCCGTTCTTGAGGATAAAATAGGTGTCCACCGATTGCTTCATGGGAATTTAAGTTCAATTACCCAGAGAATCTCTATTATTACTGGAAATAGGTGTAAATAGCCGAGTTGTGGGCCCACGTTGCTGTAGTCAAGTCCAGAGAAGGGAACTGGAGCAGATGAGCCACAAGAAATGGTATTAGTCAAACTGCACTAAAAAACAAGGGCTGGAAACTCAAATTCATCAGTTTGAGCTCACACATCTTCCAGCCAGCTGTTTTCACACCGTACAGCCCATCCCCTCTCCATCTCTTCTTCCACCTGGGTCTCTTCCCCATCATAAATGTAAAGACCTTTAGAAGTGTCAGGGCCAGAAAGAAAAGAAAAGGGGCACAGAGATGGTTCAGTTGGTACACTGCTGTCTTCGCAAGCGTGAGACCAGGGTTCAGATCCCTAGCATCCACGTGAAAGCTGGGGTACAGTGATACATGCCTGTAACCAGCACCATGGGACAGGGACGGGAGCTGAAACAGACAGCGTCTGAGTCGGGGTTACTACGGCTGTGGTGAAATGCCGTGACCAAAGAAACTTGGGGAGGAAAGGGTCTATTTGGCTTCTACTTTCCACATCACTGTTTATCATTGAAGGAAGTCAGGGCAGGAACCTGGAGGCAGGAGCTGAGGCAGAGGCCCTAGAGGGAAGCTGCTTACTGGCTTCCTTCCCATGGCTTGCTCAGCCTGCTTTCCTATAGAACCCGGGACCACCTGCCCATGAATGGCACCACCCACCATGGGCTGGGCCCTCCCCCATCAATTGCTAATTAAGAAAGTGACCTACAGGCTTGCCTACAGCCTGATCTTATGAAGACATTTTCTCAACTGAGGCTCCCTCCTTTCAGGTGACTCTAGCTTGTGGCAAATTAATACAAAACTAGCCAGGACACCCAGGTTCTGTAGAGAGATCCGGTCTCAAGGGTAAGGTTGAGAGCTATAGAGGAAGACAACACCAACCTCTGATCACCACAAACTCACACATGTGCACACACACACACACACACACACACACACACTGCACACATAAACGTGCCAAGGTCCAGAGTTGGATGTAGTGGTACAGACCTATAATCCCAGCACTTAGAAATCAGAGACAGGAGGATCAATATGAGTTTGAGGATGGACTGGTCTGCACGGTCAGTTCCAGGACAACAATGGATGCATAGTAAGCCCTTCAAGGTGTGAGTGGCACCAATCCTGAGCTTGCCCCAACATCAGGCCACAGAATCCCACCAATCCTGAGCTTGCCCCAACATCAGGCCACAGAATCCCACCAATCCTGAGCTTGCCCCAATATCAGGCCCCAAATCCTATCAATCCCAGGCCACTCTGGAAAACTCTGACCCCCAAGAAACTCTATATAAAGCCTGCCTCCTGCTCAGTTCTCTGCCGCTTCTCACCTGAGCAGAGGCAGCCACCCTCCTGTGTTTTTTCCAGTAAATCTTGTGTGAGATTTGTGCAGTGTGACTTCGTGGTATTCCCTGGCTCCTAACTGCCAGGATACCATTCCCCTCAGAGCTGTAACACTTACAGAGACCCTGCCAAGAAAAAAAGGGGAGAGGGTGCCACCACCATTCCTACAGGTTAACCTTTTATTGTGATAGATTTAGAGATTGCCTTGTTTGCTAATCCTTAAGCCTAACAAGATAAAACAAAGTTTGCTTTTTCGGTCTCCATCCTTAACAATAAGGAACCTACACAGCTTTACCACTGGAGTTTCCTCCCTCAGGGTGTCATGAAAAGTCCCATGTGCTAGCAGCTGGTCACTGATGCACTCACTCCTATACAACAAAATTATTCACAGCCTTATGTAATTCATAATACAGATGACATGCTTTTCACCTACAAGACAAAAATCTCTACTTAAAAAATTGTTTAATGTATATAGGAGGGCTACTGATTTTTTTTAGTTTATCTTGTATCCTGCTATGTTGCTGAAGGTGTTTATAAGCTGTATCAGTTCCTTGGTTGAATTTTCAGGGTCACTCATGTATATTATCATGTCATCTGCAAATAGAGAAAGCTTGACTTCTTCCTTTCCAATTTGTATCCCCTTAATCTCCTTATGTTGTCTTATTGCTCTGGCTAGAACTTCAAGTACTATATTGAATAAGTATGGGGAGAGGGGACAGCCTTGCCTTGTTCCTGATTTTAGTGAGTTTCTCTCCATTTAATTTGATGTTAGCTGTTGGCTTGCTGTAGATTGCCTTTATTATGTTTAGGTATGTTCCCTGTATTCCTGATCGCTTCAAGACCTTTATCATGAAGGGGTGTTGGATTTTGTCAAATGCCTTTTCTGCATCTAGTGAGATGATCATGTGGTTCTTTTCTTTGAGTTTGTTTATATGGTGTATTACATTGAAGGACTTTCATATGTTGAACCACCCTTGCATCCCCCCCAAAAAAAAATTGTTTAAAACTACTATTTGGTGTCTTGAGGCAGCTGGCTTAAAAACTCTCAAAAAAATGTTTTTTCAAAAATCTCAATTCTGAGCTGGAGAGATGGCTCAGAGGTTAAGAACACTGTCTGTTCTTCCAGGGGTCCTGAGTTCAATTCCCAGCACCCATATGGTGGCTCATAACCATCTGTAATGAGATCTGGTGCCCTCTTCTGGCCTGCAGGGATACATGCAAACAAAACACTGTATACATAATAAATAAATCTTTAAAAAAAAAATCTCAATCCTTTTGATTAGGAGGCTTTGTTGTTGATTCTCACACTATCCATTCGTTGATTCTCACACTATCCATTCCCAAAAGGTACAGTTATAGGAACGTGCCCTTAAGACATTTCATGATTTTTCAATGTTAGGCGATGCTAACATTCATTGTTATGCATATCTACAGCCAACTTACAGTCTCTCTTTGACATCCTTACAGGTGATGCTGATCATGCCTCGCACGTGCTCCCAAAGGAGGCCCATGAAGCCCTACATTTGAACAAAACAGCAACATTCTAATTATACAAATTAACTACAATTTACCTTTGTCTTCATTTGTTTCGAATATTCCTTTACTCCCTGTACTCATTCTGGCTCATTGTATTCCCGTCCTCGGCAATCACAGAACGGATACATTTGCCATCTCAACCCTGAAGGTCAGTTAGCCCCCAGCCCCCATGAGTGATCGGTTCAGCTATTAGAATGATGCCCAGATTTTACTGTTGTCCTTTTGAAGTTGCCCACGGTACTTCTTTATATACTTTTGGTCACCCATAGCAAGCAGGAGTAGTCTCCTCTACAGGGCAAATCTTACAGCATTACTCCGTGATAAGATTCTACAGTTCCCACAATGCACCTCTTTCGCTATTCCTACAATTGCATCCTCTTACCCTCTTGCCTGATGCCCTCAAACTTTTTACTGATGGTCCCCCTTAGGTAAAGCAGCTTATTGGTCCTAAGATAGACATTAACAACATCAAACTAATTCTCCTGAGCAGCAAACTGAATTATTTGCTGTTCTTACAGCTATTACTGACTTTGCCTTTCCTATTAATATTATTCCAGATTTACAATGTACAATAGGAGTCACAGCCTCCTTTAAAAATATCCAGGGTAAAATCAGTTCCTTCAAAATCATGATGTCCTGCAGGGCAAGGTGGTTTAATCTCAGCACTCGGAAGGTAGAAGCAGATGAACCTCTGTGAGTTCAAGGCTAGCCTGGTCTATATAGAGAGTTCAAGGAAGCCAGGGCTATAGAAAGACCTTGTCTCAAAAAACAAACAAAAACATGTAATGTCCTGTTTCTAAACTTCAACAACCCATTATATGTCACACCCTCTTTCTACATAACCTATATTGTACACTTTCATACTTCACCAAGACCATTGGCTTATGGGATAGTAGAGCTGATTTTCTGGTCATATCAGTTTCTCATCGAGCTCAAAATTCTCATGCTTTGCTACATCAAAATGTTCACTCATTTTGCAGACAGTTTCCTTCACTGACACACACCCAACCCACACATATATTACACTACTGTCCTACTTCTGTGAGACTCTATTTCCCCTGGGAAGAACTAATCCTTGTGGTTTAAAATATTCTTATTTATTTTTTTGTATTTGAGTGGTCTTCTGACTGTGTGTGTGTGTGCGCGCACTATTTGCATGTCTGGTGCCTGTGGAGGCCAGAAGAGAGCTTTGGAACTAGAGTTACAGATTGCTGTGAACTGCCATGTGGGGGCCAGGAAGTGAACTCCCATTTTCTGGAAGAACAGAAGTGCTCTAAACGGCTGATCCATCTCTCCATCCCTAATCCTGGAGGTATGAAAGCCCAACAGAAATGGCAAACAGATGCCCCTCATGTCAAGTGTTTTGATCCTTTGGCTCTGTGCGTGTTTTGGTGGATGTCCAGGTGCTCCCGGGCTATGGCCCGACACGGGGACACTCATGCAGCTTGGGTCACGCTGTCCTGCTGTGGTGGCTGTTTTAGGCATTCCCTATAGGATCAAAGCAGATAAAAGACCTGCGTGTATTTCCCAAGCTTTCCAAACCGTTTATTCTTTTGGGGTTTTGCCCATAAAAACAGTATTTTATATAATCCTACTGGACAAGGCAATGATAAAACATACTGATAGTCAGTCTCCTTAAATAAAAACAAAAAGGGGAGTAGGCTCCTCTAAGCCTATTGGTTCATTCGTAATAATATGAGTATATATAATATAAGTGAGCAATATATAAGAATCTCAAAGGCTTATTACCCTTTGTTTCTTTCGGCCGGTGATGAGGGATATTCTTCTGTAATAAGGTGCCTCATAGGGCCCTCCTCCTCTGGGCCTTACCTGAAGGTTTTCTGGCAAGACCCACAGGATGACACATGGAAAGGTCCCCAGATGTTCCTACTTGGGGTGGGGGTATACGTGTGTGAGTCATGAGAATAACTGTGTTTTGATTCTGGGGCAGGGGGGGGATGTCAGCTCTGGTACAGTAAAGCCTCCCACCTAGGCCATGAATGCCCTCAGCTCAAGGCTGCAGCCCTGGCCTGGAGTCAAAAAGACATGACGAGGTGCAAGAGTTAAGAGAGTTGAGCCAGCCCCCTTATCCTCAAATGTTTTCTTTATGGTATTCTCCATTGTTCCGGATATTTGATCACATTGTATGAAAATGTGCCGCTGTTTTATTTTTATTGGTTTAATGAAGAGCTGAATGAACAATAGTTGGTGGGGGGGGAGATAGGCAGGACTTCCAGGGAGAGAGAGGAACTCAGGGTTAGAATCTAGGTGCACAGGAGACACCAGTGAGATCCGGAGGGAGTCAGATGTACAGAATGGAGGAGAGGTAATAAACCACGTGACAGAACATAGATTAATATAAATGCTTAATTTAAGTTATAAGAGCTAGTTGAGACAAGCCTAAGCTAAAGACTAGCTTTCACAATTAATAATAAATTTTCATGTCATTATTTGGGGGCTGGTGGTCCAGTCCTACAAGAAAGTCCAACTGCACTCCATCATCTGGGCTTTGATTCGTTCTGCATATGAGTGGATTTATTGGGCACATATTCCTGTCACTTGGTTTGATGCCCTTTGGTGGCATTTTTTTTTCAATAATCTTGGACACCTGCAGGTCTTGGTAAGATTTTTGTCTTTAACCCAAGCTCATTTTAGAAGGAGGAAACCTCAACTGAGAAAATGTCCCCACAAGATTTCTCTATAAGAAAGTCTATGGGGAATTTTCTTGATTAATGATTAATGTGGGAGGGCCCAGCTCACTATAGTCAATGAGGCAAAAAAGCAAGCTGAGGGAGCCCTAGGGAGCTAGCCAGTAAGCACTGCTCCTCTGTGGCATCTGCTTCACTCCTGCCTCGGGGACTGTGACCCGGGATAGTAAGCCAAATAAACCCCTCCCTCCCCAGGTTGCTTCTTATCGTGGTGTTTCATCACAGCAGCAGAAACCTAAGACATTGCTTGAACCCTCACTGGCTCAGAAATAGAGTCCCTTCCCAGCCTCCCCCATACATTGCTGCTAGTAACTCCTGTTATGATGACCCAGGAGTACAGTCCTGGTTGACCTGGATACCCAAGAAATGGGATCAAAAGACTATTGTTGTGGCCACATTGTGAGACCCCCAAGCAAGACCACCACAGAGCAAATATCTGATGCAAAACACACAGGAGTTTATTGATAACAAGCAAACCCTGGTTTTGAGTCCAGCATCTGACACAGCGAGTGGAGGAGGACGGCCCTGAGCTCTTGGGGTGAGGGGTTTTTAAAGGGAAAGACCACAAGCAGGTGGTACATGCCTTGGCGTCATATGATTGGGTGAGGGTGTGTAACCATTGAATTTACTGGTTGGGGGTTACAGTTATCATTTGGGGGCAGGCCTGTACAAGTCCCAGGCTCTGTCCTTGAGCTGCCATGGGGGCTGGCTGGCCTCGCACGTTCACATTGACCCATGCACCTAGCTCTAAGTTGGTGAGGGGTCCCAGACAGTAAACACCTGGCTGAACCTTGAGCAGTCAGAGTACGTGCAGAAACAGAGCTACTGCAAGAACTATGTCTTGGACTATGTTCATGGCCCTCCCAGAAACTTCTTCCTCAAGTCTCAGGAAACTGAAATTGAGGCCTGATCTCTGAGAGAAGACTGACAGCCTGTTATGGTGTCTGCTTGGTCCTTTCAAATTTTATGGCATTATTTTATGAATTTTTAGAGATCTGAGCCAGGGATTCTTAACAATGTCATTTATACTCCAAATAGACCTTTCTGTGCTAAACATAGGCAATGGGACCCCATAGATGAGCTTTTAAGATAGTCTGAGTGTGTTACCACACATTCTTGTAATAAAAACATAGCTAAAAGAGAACTGATAGATAAGGGACCACACAGAAAATTGGTAGACGGATAAAGTGGGATGCTGGGATGGGGGATTCAATAAAACACAATTCAGTCAATCCTATCACATGGTGATGTGTTCCAGTAGCACTAGTAGGGTTATCACCCTCCCTGGCTCTGAGGATTGCACTTGGGTCTATGCAGGACCATCTCTGGAAGTTGGGGGTGGGGCCTGTAATGGTGTGGAAGGTAGACTGTTGATGGAATGCCACTCAGAATGCCGCCCATTTAAACACAACCCCAAATAAATAAGTTTGAGTATCAGCATGTATCACCAGTCTGAATGTTTATATCATAGCATTACCTGTCTTGGCCATTAATTGCAACAATGTACTAACTGTACTCATTAGGGAAAAGACTGTGTTTATGATTCTTAAGAGACTAGTGCTGCCAGGGCTCAGGTCTGTCTTTCAAAGGACTGGCAGGAGACTCCACCTGTAGCCTTTCCACATGAAATGGTGAGACTTACCAAAAGTCCGCATGGTGAGTCGATGCAGTCATCACGTCGGCTACCATTGCTGTGACGGCAGCCGCCACTGCCATGACTTTGCCCAGGAGGGAGGACAACTTCTTTTGTACTTTTGTAATTTCAAATAACTCTACTTGAACTTGACAAGTGTAAATCAATATTGGACAAAAGACTCAGCAGTTAAAGGAGCCTATAGGTTGGTTAGGTGAATAAGTCCAAGGCCTGTGAAGGTCATAGCATTTGAAATGCCATCTTAATGTCTCTCAATATTATGTTAAATCAATTGTGTTAGCCTTGATGAGAAACAGGGAGCAGAAAATATTGCCTTACCTGAGAAAGAAGCATTCTGCATCTGAGATCAGCCTGACCCTTGGCACACTAATGACAAAAGGAAACAGTCTGTACACTAAGTTCTCAGCACAGAAGCCGAGGGTACTATTTATCAGATGTAAAGGCGTGTTATGATCCCATATATTTTTCTACCCATACTTCCTCGTCTTTGTTCTCCCTGATGATACATTAATTAGAAACTTCTATTACTTGTAAGCATGGTTAATGATTGTATAGTATCTTCGCAAGCTGTAGCTAGCTCCTAATAAAAGCTTAGGGCAAGAGGCACTCCGGCTTCTTAGAACTTCCAGAATGCCCTCTGGGTCCCCGCCCCCACTGCTGACAATTCACATTCCGGATGCATTTAAGTTCATGAGCTGAGCTCGCCTGTCCTCAGCATGTTCAATCATGAGGTCCCAAGTTCAGATTCTAGCACCTATGTTGGAGGCTCACAAATGCTTGTAATTGGGCTCTAACACCCTCTTCTGGTCTCTGTGTTCATGTACATTTACTTCACACACACACACACACACACACACACACACACACACACACCACATTAAATAATTGTTTAAAGGAATTTAGGTGGAAGAGTGCTTGCCTTTCATGCGTGAAGTCCTAGGCAATAGTCAGGCACACTGCAGGCACAAATGAGTAACAGTAGCCAAGCTCCACCAGGACTAGGAGTCTTCAGTGTAGATTCTTGGAGCACAGGCAACAGATTAAGGTCATGGCCATGCTCCTATACTTCGTTTTAAAAGACAGTCTCAAAATGCAGTCCATTCTAGCCTTGAACTAACAACCAGGCTACCCTCAAACACTTTTTTTTCTAGACAGGGTTTCTCTGTGTCGTTTTGGTGCCTGTCCTGGATCTTACTGGTCTCAAACTCACAGAGTGCTGGGATTAAAGGCATGTGCCACCACCACTCGGCCCAGATGATCCAACATCCAGAATGGTTTCAAGGCAACTGGCTCAGAGTTTACCCTCACGGACTACTCCATAATCCTAAAATTTTCTTTGTGTCCCCATAAGATACAGTGTCCCCCTCCAGCAGGAAGTAGTAAGAGAAACTACGCCCAAATTCCCAGCTGACTTTGGAGATGGAATTGGCTCACTCCTTCTCTAAACCCAGGCATATTGTTAAAAGAAAAGGTTAAGAGATTCTTGTGTCCCAAATCAGAAGAGCCCTCTAGTGTGGGACAGAGAAAAACCAATATTTTTCTTTAAATTGGGTTGATTATAAATGTGATCTCTTTCTAAAGAAAAAAAGGGCATATGATATAGATATAATAGGATGAAAGGGTAGACTAATGAACTTTTAAAGAGCAACAACTTGTTTAAAATGTTTTACATTGGTATAGATTTTAGTCTATTGATACAAACTTAAAGTTAATTTTGTTATACTGTGTATATATTTCTACTTGTGTTTAAGGTATTATGTTTATTCAACTCATTTAGATTGTAATGGATAATTAAAAATACAGATCAATTAGTCTTCTATGATAGTCAAACTTATAGTCATGTTAAGTTTTCTAGGTATACATAGATATATTTCAGATAGACAGGTAATCTTCAAACACTTCAAAGACCTACAGAATATGGCATTTAAAATATTTTTAAAATTTAGATTTCTGGACAGTGAGACATGTCCGCTCCTGGCAGCACTGATTTACTTCAGAGAGGCATTGAAGACACTTCATACGGAATTTATCTTCACTTTGACAAAAATAGCCATTTGGGCAAAAAACTGTTCTTGCCTGGACTGCTTGATCAACTGGACATGCAGGACCCATAGAAAGGTGACCACTGAACTTTGCTTGACAAAATGGTCCTTCAGGTTCCTGCTTCGCAGAGGAAACTGCCAGACATTCTACAGGACACAGAGAGAAGTGACCGAGAGACTCTAGCCCTGTGGGCTGAAGACAAATGCCCCAACTTTACAAAGGAACATTAGGTGACTGTCCAGGCTGCCAGCTGTCTCTGTCTACGCTGCAAGACTCCCGAAAGTTGCTTGCATCCTTCTCCCAGTTCTCAGGTAATATTACATCCTTCTGAGGTCTTTGATGTGGTTGAAAACTAGATAGTTATAATTTTCTCAGTTATGATATAAGATCAATTAGATATAAAACCTTGGACTCACAAATATAAGATAGATAGGATATCTTCTTTAATATTGTAACTATAATTCTTGCTTGATAATTGTTTTGTTATATGTAATTTTACTATGTAAAAGTTAAAACCTTCCTTAAAAAAAAGAAAAGGGGAAGTGCTGTGGATATTGCTCTGTGTAAATAAAATTCTGATTGGCCAGTGGCCAGGCAGGAAGTATAGGTGGGAGAAGAGAGAAGAGAATTCTGGGAGGTAAAAGGCTGGAGAGAGATTCTGCCAGCCTTGACCATGACAAGGAAGATGTAAGGTAATGGTAGGCACGAGCCACGTGGCAAAGTATAGATTAATAGAAATGGGTTAATTTAAGATAGAAGAACTAGATAACAAGAAGCCTGCCACGCCATACAGTTTTTAAGCAATATAAGTTTCTGTGTGTTTACTTGGTTGGGTCTGAGCGGCTATGGGCCTGGCAGGTGAGAGAGATTTGTCCTGACTCTGGGCCAGGCAGGAAAACTATCTAAATATATAGGTGTTGTCCTAGTCAGGGTGTCTATTGTTGTGACAAAACACCATGACCAAAAAGCAAGTTGGGGAGGAAAGGGTTTATTTGGCTTACACTTTAGCATTGCTGTTCACCACTGGAGGAATTCAGGACAGGATCCAACAGGGCAGGATCCTGGAGGCAGGAGCTGATGCGGAGGCCATAGAGGAATGCTACTTACTGGCTTGCTTCCCATGGCTTGTTCAGCCCACCATCTGATAGAACCCAGGACCAGCAGCCCAGGGATGGCACCACCTAACGTGGGCTGGGCCTTCCCCCACTGATCACCAAATGAGAAAATGCCTCACAGATGGATCTTCTGGAGACATTTCCTCAGCTGAGGCTCCTTCCTCTGCGACTCTAGCTTGTGTCAAGTTGACACACAAAACCAGCCAACACAGGTATGAATACAATGATGTGCAAATCAAACATTTCCTAATAATAAATTGTGAATACATTTATTTTAAAACAGTTCTTTGATATACATAAATTTTTATATTTTATTATAGATAAAGCCAAATTTGTATATTAATAAGATGGACATGCTTGTCTATTATTACATAAAGAATTAAATCTTAGCCAGGCATGGTGGCACACACCTCTGATCCTAGAACTTGGGAAGCAGAGACAGGTGAATTTCTGAGTTCGAGGCCAGCCTGGTCTACATGGTGACTTCCAGGACAGCCAGGGCTACACAGTTAGACCCTGTCTCCAAAAGAAAAAGAAAAAAAAAGCCTTTAAATCTTGGCTTAATGGTTGATCCTGACACTGTCCACCTGACAGGAGGGGGCAGCAGACACTACAAGGAAGGCCTGTGTTGACCTGCAGCACCAGGAAAGGCCACAGTGGGGTGCAGGGCTCCAAAGGACCTTCCAGGAAAGGACCTGTCACCTCTACTCCTTCACAGGCCAGAACCCCAAGAACACTGAGGCTTTGAAGAGAAAGGCTCCTGCTCACCCTCCCACACCCAGCGCCTTGGGGAGCCCACCAGAACCCGGGGGTCTGAGAATGTCATTTTTCAGTTTAGTTGCCTATCAGCAATTCACTCTACAAGCATCCTGTCTGTTTCTTGCTTTCCGTTATTTATCACATCCACTCTGGCACATGATTCTCACGATGGTTTTGCTTTTGTCTCCGTTACTCAGTGAGGGTTTAGGATCAATGTGTATGTGTCTTCACTCAGTCTAAACAAGGCAGTCTTTGCTCGACCCTACACCACCAGCATCTCATGGACTTCCCTGGTTTGTTTTGTTGTTTTTGGTTTTGGTTTTGGTTTTGGGGTTTCCAAGACAAGGTTTCTCCGTGTAGCCTTGGCTGTCCTGGAACTCGCTCTGTAGACCAGGCTGGCCTCAAACTCAGAGATCCGTCTGCCTCTGCCTCCCGAGTGCTGGGGGATTAACTACCTAGCCTGGTGTGGACGTCCCCTCCCATCCTTGCATCGCTCCATCTTTCTCTCATCCCTAGCTCCTTCTCTTTTTACCTCCGAATAACAACTTTCCACAGCTTTAACAGTCTCTGAAATCTGAGAACCCTAACAGCTTCCCAATGTTTCCCTCCCAGGAACTTTTCAAAGCCAAGCTAAGCTGGAAGCAGTGGCAAATGCCCTTAACCCCAGCATACTGGAGACAGAATAAGATGGATCTCTGTGAGTTCAAGGCCAGCCTGGTCTACATAGAGAGCTCCAGTTCAGCCAGGACTATACAGTGAGACCCTGTCACCACCACAACAAAAAGCCTATCAGTCTATTACTTATCACCATCCTTATCCAGCCTACTTCCCTGACTCCTAATCTTATTAACTAGAATCTGAGCACACTCATCCTTGGCTATTGACGCTGGGGCCAGTGTGGTTAATTGGCTAGTACATATTTGCATAGTGAGAATATCCAACGACTGTGGCTGCTCTCGCTTTTACTATTCTACTCTGAGAATAACACCAAGTCCACACCACACACCCTGAGCTCTTGGGCCAATGAACTATTTTCTGAATTACACAGTCTACCACATTAAAGGCCCAGCATTGCAAATAGTAGACTGATAGCTGCTAATGTAAAAAGCATCCAAGGCTGAATAGATAGCTCAACAGTTAAGAGTACTGGATGTGCTGGGTGGTGGTGGCACATGCCTTTAATTCCAGCACTCGAGAGGCAGAGGCAGGTGGATCTCTGTGAGTTTGAGGCCAGCCTGGTCTACAGAGCGAGTTCCAGGACAGCCAGGGCTACACACACACACACACACACACACACACACACACACACACACAAAAAAAAAAAAAAAAAAAAAAAAAAAAAAAAAAAAAAACCCAAAAAAGTATTGGATGTTCTTCCAGGGGACTAGAGTTTCATTCCCAGCATCCACATGGTTGCTCACAAACTTCTGCAACTCCAGCTCCAGGAAATCTGACACCCTCTTCTAGTCTCCTTGGGCATCAGGCATACACATGGTGCACAGACATGCAGTCAGGCAAAACACCTACATACATATAATAGTAATTTTTTGGGGGGGGACTTGAAGAGATGGCTCAGAGGTTTAGAGCACTGTCTGTTCTTCCAGAGGTCCTGAGTTTGATTCCCAGCAACCACATAGTGGCTCACAACCATCTGTAATGAGATCTGGCGCCCTCTTCTGTATACATAATAAATAAATAAATCTCTTTTTAAAAATAGTAATTTTTAAAATAAAAAATCCCAAATAACAAGATAACACAGATACATAAAAAAAAAAAAATCAAGGCAACATCACTCCTCCAAAAATTACTAATCCTACAGTAATGGCATCCAGTGAGAATGAGTTAGATAAAATCCCAAACATAGAATTCCAAAAAATGATAAGTATGTTCAAAGAAATAAAAGGAAAATAATAAGTTCCCAAATGTAAAGTAGAATAAGGTAGAAGAGACCAATTATCAGATACTAATTTATTGATTTATCTAATGATTTATTTAAAGCACCGCTTATACTGTCTATTTACCAAGCATGACTTCACCTTCTCCTGGGACAGAATGACCTGGAGAAATAGCCGCAACAATGGGTCGCTGCCCTTAACAACCTGCTGACTATTGTGTGGGCTTCTGTAAAATCTCATGTGCTCTCCCACTCCACCTGTGGTTTTACAACATAAAATGAAAATACAAACTGGACCTACCATTGAAGCTTTCAGGAGCTGGCCTGGCTTCTGTCCACATCTCCTCGCCTCCATCCCACTGGAGTGGAGTGCTTATTCCAACATTTCTGGAGGTCCCAGCTAGATCTCCTTCACTAAGACCCAGCTGGTCCAGAGAGGCTGCCACTCAGTGTAGTTCAATTGCTAAATGGTCTTTTAGTAAAAGACCCTGAGCCCGATATTGGGGTAAATGATGAAAGGTCAGAGAAACAAAGGAACAAGCCACTGCCAAGTCTCACCTCACCAACTCCATGAATGCTCTGTTTGAAAGCCTCTGAGTCCTCAGCCAAAAAAGCTCTCTAGCTGAAAGACCTCTAGCTGAAAAGGGGCTTTAGTTCCTGTCTCCTCACAACTTATGGAACTTCCTCTGCCCAGCCATATTACGTCCTTCCTAGTGCTAGGATTAAAGGCTTGTGACTCCCAAGTACTAGGATTAAAGGTATGTGCTACCACTGCCTGGCTCTGTTTCTCTCCTAGACTGAGTCAATCTCAAATATCCAGGGTGGCCTTGAACTCACAGAGATCCAGATGGATCTCTGCCTCCCTAGTGCTGGGATTAAAGGTGTGTGCCCGGCTTCTATGTTTAATCTAGTGGCTTGTTCTGTCCTCTGATCTTCAGGCAGATTTTATTAGGGTGGACAATATATCACCACAGCTCAAGATCCTCACTGCCCAATGAAGATCTCTGAAACAGAGAAGCATTGGCTCCTGTGGGATTCCAAGGTGCCCTTCCCACTGGCCAAGGAGATTGTGAGACCCAGGACTGGAGTCTCTGAGTGGAAGTATATGAAACTAGTCTTGATATTCAGGCCAGGTAAGGTCCCCTGGGGGAGATAGGAGTAGTAATATGTGTGGTCTTGAGCACCCTGCAGGAGATTGTCTCCAAAGCCTTGGTGGGATACCAAAGTGGTGCCAGTCCCTGCAGTGGGGTGGTCCCTCTGTAACTGTGAATATGTGTTGCTCTCATTGGTTAATAAAAAGCTGACAGGCCAGTAGCTGGGCAGAAGTTAGGTGGGAAAGCCAAACTGAGAATACTGAGGAGAAGGGCAGAGTCAGGAGTCACCAGCCAGATGCAGAGGAAGCAAGATGAGAATGCCATGCTGAGAAAAGGCACCAAGCCATCTGGCTAAACGTAGATAAGAATTGCGGGTTAATTTAAGTGTAAGAGCTAAGTTAGTAATAAGCCTGAGCTACCGGCCGAGCATTTATAAGTAATATTACACCTCTGAGTGGTTATTCAGCAACTGGTGGGTAGGAGAGGAACCATCCACTTACATATGACATTCCAATGTGGGGCCAAATTTTCCACATAAAACCTGACAAAACTTAAAAAAGGATTCTAAGCCAGGCGGCAGTGGTGCACACCTTTAATCCTTTAATCCCAGCACTTGGGAGGCAGAGCCAGGCAGATCTTTGTGAGTTCGAGGCCAGCCTGGTCTCCAAACTAAGTTCCAGGACAGGCGCAAAGCTACACAGAGAAACCCTGTCTCAAAGAACCAAAAAAAAAAAAAAAAGAAAAAAAGAAAAAAAAAAAAAAAAAGAAAAAAAGGATTCTAGACACACAAGAACAGAGTCAAGCACTGCTTCTTGGTAGCAACAACAACTTCTCAGTAGGCTCATTTGCTGGCCGCAAGCAGAGGCATGGCTCCTTTAAGACATGGCTTCCTGGTTCATGCTGGTGGCATAACTGGTTCTTTTGGGAGGTCCTACTATGGAGTATTTGAATGGGGTTTGTGGGTGGCAGGCTGCACACTACTTGGTGGCAGCATGGACCCAACAGCTTCCCAGAGTTGGGACATTAAGCATGACTCTCATTGGTACCTCCACCAGGAAACTAGACTCTCAGGAAGCCAAGGAATGGTATCGAGGACTATGGGGGTCCAGCCCCTTGACAGTCCCCTCCCAGGATCCGGGAAGAATCTATAACCAGCTGATAATTATCTTTGATGAAAAGAAGTGAATCTGTGTACATGAAATTCCTTAGTCCATACACTTTATTATTCTGTGTCAGTTACAAGCATATACTTTGCTCTCATATTTAGCTGCTTTCTTACCCAATAACTCTTTACATTTATCTGTTGTCCCCTCCAGGTTCTATATTAATTCCTTCATCTAGTTCTACCCCTTCTAGGTTCTCATCCATCTAGTTCTTTCCCATATCAGCTCCTCTCCCATCTCCTTCTCTCTCGTCTTGTTCTTCCCCATCTGGCTGTTTGTTCCTCTCATGTTCTTACCCATCTAGTTCTTCCATTTTCTTTTCTCTTCTCTGTCCTCCATTCTCTATGTTCTACCTAAGTCTCCCAGAATCCAGTTATATCAAGCCCCTGGTCGAGCAAGTTCACCAGGCTTGAATTCTATGGGGTCAGACCATCAGGCTTTCTTTTACAATCCAAAATGGGAGTGGTAAAAGAGGAGGTCAACTGAGCGCTAATGACCAGTTAGCATATCACTGTTAGTCCTTGAAAGTGGCTAAGGGAGATATCCAATTCCAGAGAAAGCCTTTCCTGAGGCTGTTCTCCAAATACCTGGAATGTGTTTGTCCAGAGAGTGATCAGTCCACACTGTTAGCCCTTCTTAGGGAAAAGTCAATTGGGAAAACTATGAAGGCACACATGATTTTCATAACAGAATACAGCTGACATATAACAAACCAAATAATACCAAAAACTCCTTGGAATTTGGCTTCCTCTGGAGGAATTCCCTGATCCCTCCAGGAAGTGACTTTGCCATAACCAGCTGAGTTCTTATGATATATTCCTGTGGCCCGCAACAGAATGGGGCAGAGCCAGTGGCCAAAACCTCTGCTTTAGTCCTAACCATACCCACTTAGCAGTTTAAATGTTCATGTGTTCAGAAAAAGATAGAGATATGCAGTAAAAACAGAATAAGATGGGGGGAAAAACCTAAATGGGACAGAGTATATTTGAAAAATTTGCATAGGCTTAAGAGAAGAAAAAGGGTACAGTCATAAAAAAAATAGTTTAAAAATATGTCTTTAAAGAGATAAGTAAAGTAATAAAAAAAAAGCCACATTGAGAAGGAAAATGCCCAGGGAGTCTAGATCGTATATAGTATTGTGTTGATTTTGAATTTCTCTCTCTTTCTCTCTTTGAGTCAGGGTTTCTCTGTGTAGTAGTCCTGGCTGCCCTGGAATTCACTTTGGTTTTACAGTCCATAAGAATATATATAAAGATTCATCTGTATAGTAAAGCTATACCTAGAAATTTCAAGGCATTTTTCTAGAGGAAGCCATTTATCAAGGAATATTTGGTGTTATTAAGTTTTTAACATTTCAGCTGTCTTCTGCTATGAAATTATTGTGGGCCCATATACTGATAGACCATATTGGCAAACAGTATGAGCTTCTCAGACACTGATACACTAGGTAACTAACTCTCCCACAGGGCCTAGGAGACAAGGAGGTGGTAGATGCATAGCTTTGTTTCTTGTGCAAATGAGGCTCAGACCTCCCTTCCCCAGACAGGAAAATGGCATTCCAGAGCAATTGACACAGAACAAAGGAGGTTTTTGCATATCCAGGTGGAGTGAAGGGTAAGGCAGGATTCCTGGCCAGATCAGAGTTTCTTGGCAAGGAGAGGAAAAATGAGGCAGTTTTCTGTAAGTGGCAGACAGAGCCACATGGTAAGAGAGGAGAGGGAAAGGCAGAGATTCTGTAGATGGTAAGGCAGATCCCTTGCAGAGTTTTCTCAGAGCCAGGAGCTGAGGAACCAGGAAGGATGAAGATCAAAGGAACAGAGGATGAAAATGAGATCAAAAGCATAAGGGCTTAGTTATTACCAGGGCTATGATGGGACAGAAAAAGTAGGTACAGAGAGGAACTCAGGCTCAGAATGAAACTGAAGCTGTATAGATAGAATTTTGTCATAGAGGAATAAAGTAAATGGACAAAGAGCATGGTGTGTGATTTTTTTTCCCTCAGATAACCCCACACTGGACATAGCATCTTCTCCAGGACTCTGGGAGGAATTTCCTCAGGGCTGGCCCCAGGGAAAATTCCATCAGCTTTGTAGACCAGGCTGGCCTCAAACTTACTGAGATCTGCCTGCCTCTGCCTCCCAAGTGCTGGGATTAAAGGTGTGTATCACCACCATCGCCAGGCAAATTTGAATTTCTTAATTTCTGACAAGCAAACAACATCTGCTGAGAGACATGAGGAACTGATGAAAACACACCAGCCTGGACACCAGCCTGGACATTATAAGAATGCCTTAACTTTAAAACAGAAGTCAGACAATATATTTGTAAAATGGAACTTAAAAGATGCATTGTTGGGGTTGGAGATTTAGCTCAGTGGTAGAACGCTTGCCTAGCAAGTGCAAGGCCCTGGGTTTGATCCTCAGCTCCACATTTAATAAAAAATAAAAAATAAAAAAAAATTTAAAAAAAGATGCATTGCTTTGGAGAAGTGGTTTTACTTCTTTTTCCATAGGAAACAAGAGGCTGTGGATTTGTTCCAGGTTAAGATGGATCGGGGTTGACCAAGGGAGACCTCCTGACATTTGACAGGTGGTATCTACCAAAAATGATTATAGCTGGTCTTTCCAGGACTTGGCCATTATCTCAGATTTTCTCAGGATCCCCGTAAGATTACCAGCCTCCCAATCAACAGGAAGTAGTCTAGAGAACTACGCCCCAATTCCCAAAATATTGTTTATGAATGTTTGTTTTCATTTAAGGGAGGTTGGTTATAAATTGTTAATGGTCATAGTCAATCTCTTTCTAAAAAGGAAATGAGGATATGATATAAAAATTATGGGACAAGGGTAGATTATTATGATGAAAATAAAAGGATAGATTGTTGAATCTACTTTAATCCAAAAAACAACTCTTAATCTAAAAATATTTTACATTCATATGGGTTTTAGTTTATTGATACAAATTTAAAGTCAATTTTGCTATGATATATGTTTAAGATATTGTGCTTATGCAGCTCATTTAAAAATATAATGTATAATTTAAAAATACAGATTAAGTCAGGTAGTGGTGGCACATGCCTTTAATCCCAGAACTTGCGAGGCAGAGCCAGGCAGATCTCTGTAAGTTCATGGCCAGCCTGGTTTACAGAGCAAGATCCAGGACAGGCACCAAAACTACACAGAGAAACCCTATCTTGAAAAATAAACAAAAATATATACAGATTAATAGTCATCTATAATAGTCAAACTTATAGCCATATTAGTTAGGTTTTCTAGGTATACAAAGATATATTTCAATTAAGTAGGTAATCTTCAAACACTTCAAAGACCTACAGAATATGTCATTTTAAATGTTTTAAGAACTTTTCTCAGCAGTGAGACATGTCTGCTCCTAGCAGCACCAATTACTTCAAAGAGGATGATGGGCATTGAAGAAATGCCTTATGAAATTTGCTTTCAATATGGAAAGACTAACAATTTGGGTAAGAAACTGCTCCTGCCTGGATTGCTTGATAGTATACTGTATAAACTGGACATGCAGGACCCATAAGAAAGTGACCACTGAACTTTGCCAACACAAGGTAGAATGGTCCTTCAGTGTTCCTGCTTCACGGAAGATACTACCAGCATTCTGCAGAACACAGAGGAAAGTGCCAATACAACACAGGACAGTCCTTCAAATTTCCTGCTTCATTGAAAAGTCTACCAGATACTCCAGGCTGAAGATGGATGCCCCAACATTACAAAAGAACTTTGGGTGACTGTCCAGGCAGCCAGATGCCTCTGTCATTTCTAGAGTTTTGGAAGTTGTTTACAATGCACTTCTTGTTTACTCAGATAATATATCCTTCTGAGGTCTTTGATGGAGTTGAAGACAAAATAGTTGTAAGTTTTCCTTAGTTATAATAGAAAGTAAATTAAATACAAAACTTTAGACTCGTCAAGATAAGACAGATAGTTAAATATTTTCTCTAATTTTGCCAAATGCAAATGGATTAGGTAGTGTTAATATAATGTTTATTTGATAACTGTTTTGTTACATGCAATTTTACTATGTTAAAGTTAAAACTTTCCTTTTTGATTAGACAGAAAAGGGAAAATGCAATGGGATGGTCCCTCTATATGCTGTGAATATGTGTTGCTCTCATTGGTTAATAAAAAGCTGACAGGCCAGTAGCTAGGCAGGAAGTTAGGCAGGAAAGCCAAACTGAGAATACTGAGAAGGAGAAGGGCAGAGTCAGGAGTCACCAGCCAGATGCAGAGGAAGCAAGATGAGAATGCCATGCTGAGAAAAGGCACCAAGCCATCTGGCTAAACATAGATAAGAATTATGGGTTAATTTAAGTGTAAGAGCTAAGTTAGTAATAAGCCTGAGCTACCGGCCAAGCATTTATAAGTAATATTAAGCCTCTGAATGGTTATTCAGGAACTGATGGGTGGAAGAGAACCATCCCTTGACAGGTCCCCAAAGGGATATCAAGGCAGTAGTTGGTACTGGTACCCAGAGAAATAAACAGACTAGAAATTTAATACGGGAACTTAAAAATTCTGAATGAATGGCAAATATGTATATGGATGCTTGTAACAGTCCCATGGCTCTGTGGCTATGGGATCTGACTGGGCACCAATGTGTGGGTCCAGTGAGGTCCCACACAAGCAGGCACTCACCTTCTATAACAGAAGCTGACCAAGCAAGATGATACAGTGTGGCCCTAAGGTAAGACCTCTTAAGTTGCTGTATGGTGGCCAGCCTGGAGGCACCTGCTTGAGGGCAAAGCTGGTCTTCTCCATCCACCCTATGCATCACATGGGGCTGGGCACATATAAACTCTCCCAGCTCTGCATTAGGGAACTCTTCTCATCATGGGGTCTGCACAGTCCCAATGTGAGACCTGGACAGTCCTGCAAAGACTGTTAACTCTGAAGACACTGAGGAAACAGCCCCATTAGCATCCCCTGAGGTTGATATCTTGCCAGTGACGCTGCCTCCTACTGGCTCCAACTGCCAGCACAAGGCAGCCACAAGACCACCTGCTCCCATCCCTCCAAAGACATCTACCTGCAATGCTCACCAACCTCCGCCAGCCAGACAACTCTGCCAGACTCTGGTTGGCTGCATTTCAGGGACAAGTCTGTTCCAATATGTCCACTTAGGGAAATGCCAAGCCTTCCCCTCATCCCAAAAGATGATAGCTATGTTATCTGGACAATATTTGCCTGAAGAGGAAGGAGAGCCCTGCTGTGACTGCAGAGAAATCATTAAAGAGATTTTTTTTCTCCTCACAGATTGACAGATCAGATGAGCTGCTCCCCAATTCAGATATGGAACCTCCTACCAATGGGAGTTGAAGTCTACAATGCGGCAACAGCCCCCCACATTTGGAGACTCAAAGTAACAATATATGGAGAAAGGGAACCGCTGACCACAGGGAGTACAACAGTGAAAAACAGAGACCAAATCCTCCAGCTCCTAGAAGCTGTCTGTCTGTCCCTCCCTCCGACTGAGGCAGCGGTGCACTGCCAGGCTCACACAAAATGTCAAGGATGCATGAGTTGAGGAAACCAGATGGCACCAGGCAACCAAACAGGCTGTCTTAGTGAAGACATAGCCCAGCAGTCCCCTCCCATTACCCCCAGAAGTTATGTTTTAGTAACTGATGGAAGGGGCTACTAAAAATCAGGAATACTGACTACTATAGGGAAATAATAATTCCTGAGATGACAGCTCCCAGCCTAGTCTGGAAAGATCACGAAGCAACCCATCTGGGAAAACTTCCCTACAAGAATTGTTGCAAAGATATTTGGTGTTCCTGAGGTTGCCAACACTGACCCAACAAACTAGCAAGGTCTGTCCGCAGTGTGCTTGGAACAGTCTCAAGCAGGGACCCAAGGTCTCAAACTGACACACAAAAACAGGGACCTACCATTTAAGCATCTAGGAGTGGACTTTCCTGACATTCAGTCCAACAGAGGGCTCCTATACTTGCTGGGTATGAGAGATACCTTCTCGGGCTATGTAGAAGCTTTTCCTACCTGCACAAAGAATTAACTTGAAATTGTGCACATGGTACTGTCTTCAACCTTCGCACCACACTGAGAGAAGGCTTTTAAAATGTCACTGGCCAAATATTGCCAAGAAACAGACCTCCCTTGGCCAGAAATTCTGCCATGTGTACGGTGTAGGGCGCATCGCACACCCTGTAAATGTGGTTCCTCTTTTTGAGGTCATGTTTGGTCACCCACCTCCAATGCTCCCACAGGACCCAAAGGACTTCTGAGAGTGTGGACACACCCACCTCACTGGTTCCTGAAAGACTTAGCTGACACTGCACAAAAGTCACCCACCCCTCAGATCTGAAAGTTGCAAGTGTCAAGCCATGGATACACCACACTCATACCAAGGCAGCTGTGGACCCAAGCCAGAACTGAACTGTGAGAGCTGACGCAGGGCAACCTCTAAAATTGACAGCTTGGAATGGAGACACAGCCCAGCCCCTACTTGGCTTCCTGATGTCCTTCTTGATTCTGAGGACAGACAGTCCCCACTCAGCCTCTCTGACCCTGTCACGTAATTTAGTCTGGAGAGCAATCTTGTTCAAGGGCAACTCTAATTCCAGGCACCCATCAATGTAACTAACTCTCCCCCGAGGCTGTCTGCCTTATTTATTCCAGGTGGCACTTCTCCTGAGAAACAGGCCAGCCACAGATCATCTCTTAGACCATCATGCTGTGATGGAACTGCCCACAACAGAAAAACTCTGTGATACCTTTCAGAGATGGTCCTGGCTAGTGACAGCCTGTGGACGAGTGGCCAGAAGACAGAAGAATGATTATGGGTTGTGAGGACACCTTGTTAGTCTTGTCTTAAATACTGGTCATGAATGGTCTTTGCCTCAAAAGGGCCTTGAAGGCGGCTCCTAGAGAAGGACATATAAGCCATGTGGGCCTTTGGTTGAGGAGTGTGCCAGATTGTTTTATGTCAACTTAACACAAGCTGAAGTCATCTGAGGAGAGGGAACCTCAATTAAGAAAATGCCTTCATAAGATCAGTCTGTAAGCAGGCCTGTAGGATATATTCTTAATTAGTGATTAATGGGGGAGAGCCCAGCCTATTGTGAGGGTGCCATCCCTGGGCTGGTGGTCCTGGGTTCTATAAGAAAGCAGGCTGAGCTGGGCAGTGATGGTGCACACCTTTAATCCCAGCACTCAGGAGGCAGAGGCAGGCAGATCTCTATGAGTTCAAGGCCAGCCTGGGCTACAGAGTGAGTTCCAGGACAACCAGGGCTACACAGAGAAACCCTGTCTCAGAAAAAAAAAAAAAGAAGAAAGGAAGGAAGGAAGGAGAGAGAGAGAGAGAGAGAGAAAGGGGGAGGGAGGGAGGAAGGAAAGAAGGAAGGAAGGAAAGAAGGAAGGAAGGAAGGAAGGAAGGAAGGAAGGAAGGAAGGAAGCAGCCTGAGCAAGCCAGAAAGCCGCACCCCTACATGGCCTCTGCATCAGCTCCTGCCTCCAGATTCCTGCCCTGCTTGAGTTCCTGTCCTGACTTCCTTCAGTGATGACTGTCATGTGGAAGTGTGAGCCAAAAAAACCCTTTCCTCCCTAACATGCTTTGTGAACATGGTGTTTCATCACAGCAATAGAAACCCTGACTAGGACACAGGAAACCAGGGAGAAATAATATGGGAGCTGACCATAAAAAGCCCTTCCTTCATCTGAGGAAAGCTGTTCTTGCAACGCTAAGTTTAGTGAATGCCAGCCATGGAGCTCCTTGACCTAGGTCAGGACTGTCGGATATGCTTACAGGCAGTCCAGGTTACTTATACTGGAGTAGAAATAACTAGCCAAAGCCTGACTAACAGAAAAGGAACATGTTTAGCTAAACCACCTGATCAGGTCATAGGAAAAGTCCAGTGTGTAAAAAATTAAAAGGGCTATACCAGAGTAAGAACAGCTACTGTTAAAAAAACAGTAACTCGTTGGGCAGCAGTTTAATCCCAGAACTTGGGAGGCAGAGCCAGGCAGATCTCTGTGAGTTCAAAGCCAGCCTGATCTATAGAGCGAGATCTAGGACAGTCACCAAAACTACACAGAGAAACCCTGTCTTGAAAAATAAACAAAAATATATACAGATTAATAGTCATCTATAATAGTCAAACTTAATGTTACAAAAACACCAATAAAAAGAACAGTAACTCCTAATGGTACACACTTCACCTGCACCAAGAGTGTCTACACCTGCTACCCAGGAGATAGTTGTGGACTGGTATCCCTGTCTTCCAACTTAGATGTACTCCCAGGAATCAAGACCCAGCTGTATTTATGTCCCTATATTCAAGAAATAAAGATAGCCTCCTGGGCTGGAGAGATGGCTCAGTGCTTAAGAGCACCGACTACTCTTCCAGAGGTCCTGAGTTCAATTCTCAGCAACCACATGGTGGCTCACAACCACCTGTAATGAGATCTGGTGCCCTCTTCTGGCCTGCAGGGACACATGCAGACAGAACACTGTATACATAATAAATAAATAAATCTTTAAAAAAAAAAAAAAAAGCTTCCTGTACTTTTTAGTATTCCTGCTAGGAATGGCCCTGACAAAGTCTGTGACTGCCCGTGCTGCAGCCATGGGTGTCCAGCAAGTTCAACACAGCCAGATCCCCATTCAGTCAAGAAAAACTTACCTACTGTCCCGGAAAGCGCAATCACACTTCAGAATGAAGTGGATTCATTGACAACAATGATCTTCCAAAATCCTAGGGATTAGACTTGGTGACCGCTGAAAGGGGAGATATGTACATGGTCCTAAATGAGAAATGCTACTCTTACACTAGTCAGTTACAAATAATAGGAGAAAATTGCTGAAGTTATTTAAATGGATTAAGGCCAAAGGTACAAATAAGAGCCCATGGAGTATAATGCAGATAATACACCTGGAGTATTTCTTCAAGATAAATTTGTAAGGCATGATGAAGGTGAAGAGGAGGAAATAGAGTAGAATAAGGTAGAAAAGACCAATTATTAGATAGTGAGTTATTGACATATCTAATGATTACTTCAAACACCGCTTGTACTGCCCATTTGCTAAGCATGACTT
The DNA here is from genome assembly GCF_903995425.1 of Onychomys torridus. Lineage (NCBI taxonomy): Eukaryota > Metazoa > Chordata > Mammalia > Rodentia > Cricetidae > Onychomys > Onychomys torridus. The sequence continues at coordinate 1,728,266 of NC_050454.1, read as the reverse complement.
CACTTGCTCCCTGGGACAGAATGACCTGGAGAAGCAGCTGAAACCATGGGTCACTGCCCTTAACAACCCACTAGCCGCCACACAGGCTTCTGTAAAATCTTGCTAGTTTGCTCACCTTAATTTGTGGTTTTAGAACATAAAAGGAGGACCCGGCATCAAAGCCCTTTGAGTCATGTCTCCTCTCTCCACTCACTGGTGTCCCATGCTTCTTGCAGGAAGGTCCCTGCAGCAAACAAGAACACAAACACCTGCATGGAATAAGGAGGCTGTTGTAAGACATGAACTAGGAATTCAACAAAGAGGTAGAAATAATGAAAAAAAAACTAAAAAAAAAAAAAAACCCACTGGGATGAAAACATAAATAAGTTAAACAAAACTCTCTGTGGGAAGTCTCACAGCAGAATGACCAAGGGGAAGAGAGAATATCTGAGTTCAGAGACAAGGTGAAGGAATGCCATAACCAAGCAAGGGCGGAGATGAAATGTCAATAGGGTACCAGTGGGAACTGCAACATTCTGAAAAGACCATCTATAAGTTATAGGCATAGGAGGAGAAGAATCTTGTTCTAAAGGCATAAAAAAATTTTCTAAAAACAATCATGACCGACAATTTTCCAGAGTTGAGAAAAGGGATGCCAACCAAGGTACCAGAGTCATTTAGGACCAAACAGACAAGTGAGAAAAGAACCTCCCTGTGTTGGGAAGTTTGTGCCAACTTGACATAAGCTAAAGTTATCTAAGAGGAGAGAACCTCAATTAAGAAAATGCAGGACTGCATAGTGACCCCCTGTCTTGGGAAAAAAAAAGAAAGAACAAGGGGGAAGAAGGAAGGAAGGAAGGAAGGAAGGAAGGGAGGGAGGGAGGGAGGGAGGGAGGGAGGGAGGAAGGAAATGCCTCCATAAAATCAGATTATAGGTAAGCCTGTAGGGCATTTTCTTAATTAGTGACTGATGGGGAGAGCCCAGCCCATTGTGGGTGGGGTCATACCCTAGGCTGGTGGTCCTGGGTTCTATAAGAAAGCAAGCTGAGCAAGCCATGAGGAGCAAGTCAGCAAGCAGCATTCCTCCATGGCCTCAGCTCCTACCTCCAGGTTCCTGCCCTGCTTGAGTTCCTGCCCTGACTTCAGAGATCTACCTGCCTCTGCCTCCCAAGAGCTGGGATTAAAGGCTTACGACATCACTACCCAGCTGTCCCCAAGTTTCTTTGGCCATGGTGCTTCATCACAGCAATAGCTAAGGTACTCCTTCATCATAATTGAAACAGTAAATAGAGCAAAGGAAGCATATTGAAAACAGCAAGAGAGGGGCCAGTGAGGTGACTCAGCAGGTAAAGGCACTTGCTGCCAAGCCCAGTGACCTGAGTTCAAGTCCCAGCACCTACACACTGAAAGGAAAGAAAGAGAGAGACATAAAGTCACATATAAAGATATACCCGGGATGGGGATTTAGCTCAGTGGTAGAGCGCTTGCCTAGCAAGCACAGGCCCGGGGTTCAATCCTTAACTAAAAAAAAAAAAAAGAAAGAAAGAAAGAAAGATAAAAAAAGAAAAAGAAAAAGATATACCCATCAGAATGGCAACATACCATCTAACTGAAACTTTTAAAGCTCAAAGTGCTTGCAATGATGTATTTCAAGTTCTGAAAAGTAACAGCTGCCAACCTAGACTACTATAACCAGCAAAACTTTCTGTCATGTATAAGGAAAAACAGACACTTTCCACAATAGAAAATAAGCTAATAGTGCATGTGGAGGCCAGAGGAGCATCTCAGGTGGTACTCTGTAGGGACTGGACATCTCTGGTTCTAAGAGATTTGACTCCCTCTTTGGCCTCCAAGGGCACCAGGCATGCATGTGGTGCATACACATATATATGGGCAAAACATTCATCCATAAATATTTGAAAATGTATTTTATTTATGGTTACTTTTTAAATTTATTTTAAACTTTATTATGAGAAAAACACAAATAAAAATAGTATTATTCTTTAAAAATAAGCTAGAGAAATCTATGACCACTGAGCCAGCTCTATGTAAAAATGCTTAAAGAAATCTGAACTGAAGAGAAAACACCCACAAGGCTACAGGGAAAAATAAACCATGCAAGAAAAATAGTTAAGAGAGAAAGTGGGAAAAAATCCAAACACTAAAAAAAAATCAACAAAATTACAGGAGTCCATATGGACAATATATTTATAATTATTTCTGAAATAATTATGAATGAATATTAATGGTCTCAATTCCCCAATGAAAATTTACAGGTTGGTATATTGGCTTAAAATGCAGGAACCATCTCTTTGTTGCCTCCAAGAAATACATGCACCTCACCACAAAAGACAGACACACTCAGGGTGAAAGGATGGAAAAAATACCCCAGTGAGTAGACCTAGGAATAGAAGGTGCCTTGGTTCTAATAGCAGACAAGATGGATGTCAAACTGAAGCTAGTGAGGAGGGCTTAAGAAGGTCACTTCATGCTGCTTCAGGGAACAACCCATCAAGAGAACATCTGCATCCTATACATACAAGCCCTGAACATAGGTGCATCCATTGCCATAAAACAAGGACTGATTCAATCCATAAGCTAACTCTAGCACAACAGTGGCTTTGATGCCCCTTCTCATCTGAAAAATTAGAGAAGTGTGTGAACTGAATGGGCATTGTCGATCAGATGGATTTAACAGACATCTACAGAACTTTCCATCCAAACACTGAAGAGTACACGTTCTCCTTGGTAACCCATGGAATTTTTTTTCTAAAATCGGTCATATATTAGGACACAAAGCAAATCTAAAAAAATAAATAAGTAAGTAAGAAATTGAAAGAACTGCTCATATTCTATCTCACCACAATGAAGCAAGACTACAAATCAGTGAAAGAAACCCAAGAATGCACATAAACTTTCAGAAATTAAACAGTGGAATACTGCATGGTGAATGATCACTGAAGAAAATCAAGAAAAAAAAATTAGGTTCTGGAATCATAGGAAAATGAAAACAGCATATCAAAACCTATAGGATACACTCTCTATACCCATCTCCAGTGGATCATACTGACCTCTTTCAGCTCCCCTCACCACCCCATCTCCAACTCCCACAGGCACCCCTGGGAACTCAGCAGCCTGGCCAGCGAGGCAGGTAGGTGGTCTTCAGAGTGTCAACTCTTTTTTCTTTCCTCCAGATCCAACCCCCCCCCCCAGTCTCATTGTGAGGTCTAAGACCAGCTACCAGCTGTGGCCTCCCCTTCCTTTCTGTTCTCATTCCCAGGAGACTAAGCAGATTCTGATGGAAAACCTTGTTTGCCCCACTTCCTGTGGACACCTTCCTTCTGCCCCTTCTAGCCCATCTCCATATAGAGTGGCTACTTTTATTGTTCTAGTAATAAATAAATCTTGGGAGTCAGATAATTAGGGTATAAACTGGATAGATCTACAGAGCAATAGAGAAATGATCAGCTGACCCTTCTTGCCACATTCTCAGATTGAAAAGCCCATGAATCTTTCCAAGTTCCTCCTTATTCTATCCTCTTTTTGGGTCTGCCAAAAAAACCTATGGTTTATTCTGGCAGGCTGAATGTGGACTCTGCCATCTGAATCAAGGTCTAACTCCATTGGCAGTCTCGGAGTGACAGTGCAAACAAATCTCCCACAACATTTCCCCCCTTTTGTCTAAATAAAAAGGAAATGTTTTTAACTGTAACATAGTAAAACTATATACAATAAGAACAATTATCAGGCATCATCTAAATAAAAAAGAAAGGTATTAACTTTAACAAAATGAAACTATAAGCAATAAGAACAGTTATCAAGTAAAAAATACATTCACAGTGTCCAGTTCATTTTTATTTGACAAATTCATAAAATACTCCATTATCTATCCTCTCTTGGTGAGTCCAAAGTTTTATACCTAATTTACTTTCTATCATAACTAAGAAAATCTACAACTATAACTAGCTAGTCTTCAATCCCATCAGAAACCCGAGAGGGATATAATTTTACCTGAGTAAGTGGAAGTGCAGAGCAAACAAACTCCATAACTATAGAAATGACAGAGACATCTGGCTGTCTGGACAGTCACCCCAAAGTTCCTCTGAAATGTTGGGGCACCTATCTTTGACCTAGAGGCCTAGAATATCTGACAGACTTTTTTCTATGAAGCAGGAAATTTTGGAGGGCTGTCCTACCTGGTCTTGGCAAAGTTCAGCAGTTGCCTTCTGTTGTGTCCTGCTTGTCCACTTTGGACAGGATGCTGTCAACAGTTGAGGCAAGGGCAGTTTCTTGCCCAGTGGCTAGCTTTGCCACAATGAAAGCAAACTCCATACAGAAGTTCTTAAATGCCCATCATCTTCTCTGAAGTAGATTGGTGCTGCCAGGAAAAGATGTATCTCACTGTCATGAAAAGCCTTATGTTATTAAAACATCTTAAATGTTATATTCTGTAGGTCTCTGAATTGTTTGAAGACCATCTGTCAATCTAAAATATATCTCTATTTAACCTTGAAAACATACCTAATATGACTACAAGTTTGATTATTATTAATAATCAACTAGTAACCTGCATTTCTTAATTATACTAAATAGTTTGTAATAATAGCTTTCAATGACAAGAAATTTACAATACATTGTTTGTTTGTTTTTGGTTTTGGAGACAGGGTTTCTCTGTGTAGCTTTGCGCCTTTCCTGGAACTCACTCTGTAGCTCAGGTTGACCTCAAACTCACAGAGATCCATCTGCCTCTGCCTCCCAAGTGGTGGGATTAAAGGCGTGCGCCACTACCGCCTGGCCACAATACATTGTTAAATGAGCTGCATAGGTACAATACCTTAAACAACAGTAGAAACGTATATACATTATGCTATAACAAAATAACCTTAAATTTGTTTCAATATACAAAAATCCATACTAATGTAAAGTATTTAAGACTAGTAGTTGCTTTTTTAGTTTAAAAATAGATTCAATAACCTACCCTTTTATCCTCTCATTCCTATATCCCCTCTTTTTTCTTTTCAGAAAGAGATCCCTGAATCTAATCTCCTTTGTTTAGTTTCCTCCCTGACCTTGACCAACAACAACTTGCAACTAACCCCCTAAACAATGACAAACATCCATAACCCATCAAAACACCAAAAACTACCCACCACACCTTTTATGAATGTGGGTGCTGTTTTCTCTAGACTGCTTCCTGTTGTCTGGGGGGTGAGAGCATCTTTAGGGGACCCTGAGAAATTGGGACAATGGTCAAGTCCTGGGAGAGCTGGCTGTATCATTTGCTGACCAGTCTGTATAATGGGAAAGTGCAGGGCTTACCTGAAGTATCGGCTAGAGTGGTCTGTGAGGCTGGATCATCTCAGCTAACAAACAGCTTTGAAGTTGTTCTGGATACAGAATTTTGAGGAAACTGCAACAGGGGCATTTTGAGAGGCTGGATCACCTGGGCTACTTGTCTTTGTTAGTGCTTGGTCCTTTTTTATTTTTCTGAAAACACACAAACTTTTAAAGGTAACATACACATCTGTATTTACACAAGTACAGATTGTGTGGTATGCACAAATCAGCTAAAGACGATTTTTTGTTTTATGTTGAGTGTAGTTAGAGTATTCCTGTCTGGCCCAATCAGGACAAATCTCTCTTACCTGCCAGTCCCACAGTTGCTCAGACCCAACCAAGTAAACACACAGAAGCTTATATTGCTTATAAACTCTATGGCTGTGGCAGGCTTCTTGTTATCTACTTTTTCTATCTTAAATTAACCCATTTCTGTTAGTCTATACTTTGCCACATGGCGTGTGGCTTACCAGTGTCTTTACATGTTGCTTCTCATGGCGGCGGCTGGCGGTGTCTCTCCCAAGCCTTCTACTTCCCAGAATTCTCTTCTCTCTTGTCCTGCCTATACTTCCTGCCTGGCCACTGGCCAATCAGAACTTTATTTACACAGAGCGATATCCACAGCAGTTGAGCAAGTAAAAGACATCTGTCAACTTTATAAGTCCATTTGGAATGTATAACTAAACTGTAATAAATAAGAAACACAGAGCCAATTGCAGAGTTAAAAGCCAAGAGGTCAGAGCAATAGCTGAGAGCTGAAAACCTTACCCTTCACTGCTGCTCTGTCTTTCCTCTCCGTAAGACCTACTTCCTGTGTCCTGTCTTTTATATAGACTTTCTGTTCTGCCTTCTCATTGGTTGTAAACCCAGCCACATGACCTTCTCATCACTGCCTGTCTATACAGACCTCCAGGTCTTCTGTGGTTGGTATTGAGATTACAGGCGTGTGTTGCCATGCTGGCTGTGTCCTTGAACACACAGAGATCCACCTAGCTCTGCCTCCCAAGTGCTGGGATTAAAGGTGTGTACCATTACCACCCAGCTTCTGCTATGGCTTGCTCTGACCCCAAGGCAACTTTATTAGTATACAAATAAAATCACATTTCAGTACAAATAAAATATCACTTTTTTCCCCTTTTCTATTTTAATAAAAAGAAAAAAGGAAAAAAGTTATAACTAATATAAGAAAAACTATATACAAAAGTACAATAACTATACGCAATAAATACCTAAACAATGTCTAGTCCACTTGTATTTGACAAATTCAGAGAAAATAATTCCATTATCTATCCTATTTTGGTAAGTCCAAAATGTACCTGATTCACTTTCTATCCTAACTTATATTACTAACAGAACTGTCTTACAACATCTTTCAAATTTACACACTTACACTTCTAGTGAGTTTCTTTTCTGAAATTCTTAGCAAGGAAAACTATAACTATAACTAACTGATCTTCAACTCCCTCAGAAACCCAAGAAGGAAATAATACCACCTAATAAAAAATAAAAGCAGGAAGTGCATGAAAGCAGCTTCCAAAAAAAAAAAAAAAAAAAATGTGAGTTGACAGAAACAGCCAGCTGCCTGGACAGTCACCTGAGGTTTCTCCACATTGTTGGGGCATCATCTTCAGCCTATAGGCTTAGAGTATCTGACAGACTCATTTGTGAACTAGGATGTACACAAGGTCAACAGTTTGACCTCACATTTGGTGAGAGCAGTCCATGTACCAGAAACACCTGAATTCCATTAGTGTCATGTCATGATTCAGGATTTTAAATTCTGGAAATTGTTGGGGTTTTTTTTTTAATTCAGCTGTCTGTTTTTCTTGGCTCGTGTATATGTGGCTTCATCTCGGCATCCTGTTCTTCTCCACATCCCTCTATTAAATGCCAGTCTACTATTGAGAGGGGTGAGCTTAGTTAATTCTTCAAGAATAACTGTTTCATATGCTGTTCCATTGCACATCAGAAGCCAGGAGCCCACTGCCTGTTCAGCTGCCTTTGAAGAAAAGGGCATGGTACCTTTTCCAGACTGCAAAGGCCACTCACTTCAGGGATGGTGCCATATTGTCCTGGCTTCAGAAGATGCCTTTTATTAAAGCCACAACCACACTCGTTTTGGCAAGTATTGGTAGTCCTTTGTTTTATGTCCTGTCTGTCCTGTTTGTAAGCAGTTGATTCAAGGATTCTTTGTTGTCCAGTGGCTAACTTTGGCCACAATGAAAGTTAACTCCATATGCAGTTTCTTCAATGCCCATATTTTCTCTGAAGTAGATTGGTACTGCCAGGAGCCAACATGTCTCATAGTCATAACAAAAAGAAAAAGTTTCTAAGTTATTAAAACATTTTAAATGCCATATTCTGTAGATCTCTGAAGGGTTTGAAGATGACCTGTCTATCTAAAATATATCTGTTCAATCTTGAAAACACACCTAATATGACTACAAGTTCGATTGTAATGTCTAACTACTAACTTTCATTTCTATATATCCTAATAGTTGGTGATAATAACATTCAAGGATCAGCAAATTGCATTACATGTTCAATGAATGGTATAAGTACAATATCTTGAGCAAGATTAGAAATATATGTATGGCATATTCTACCAATCTCAATATATATAATTTGTATACAATATAAAACAATCCAATCCAATGTAAAGTATTTAAAACTAGTAATTGTCTTTTTCTTTCTTTCTTTCTTTTTTTAAGCAAGAACCATAAATCTAATCTCCTTTGCTTAGCCCTTTTCCTAACCTTTAACAACAACTTGTAACCAACCCTCCTAAACAATGAAAACTTTCTCAGACCCAAAACCTATTAAAAGACCAAAACCCACCCGCCCCACACCACCTCTTTGGGAATGTGGGTGTCGTATTCTTAAAATTGCTTCCTGCTGGGTATGGGCGAAGGTATCTTTATTCTGAAAAGAAAAATTTGGGGTTAACTGTCAAATTCTAGGAAAGGTAGCTATATCCTTTGTTGTCCAGTTTGAGCATAATGCCAAAGTTTAGGGTTTATCTCAAGTCCTTATTCAAGTAGTCTTTGAAACTGGATCATCTCAGCTAACCATCTTAAAATTGCTCTGAGCAGTTTGTAGGCCAAAGCTGATCTGTAGATGATGTTTGTCAGCTTAGTGATATTATTATTGTCTATGTGGAATTGTCATTGTGGGGCCCCATCTTCTTCCTGGAGATTTCAGTTGATGTTAGGCCTAGCCGTGATTTCCTGCAGAAAACTAATAAGAGACTTGAACACAAAGACAAGGTAATTGAAGCCTTTTCTCTTAGTTAATACTCTGTATGACCATTATTATCTTAATGAAGTTTAAAAGGTATATATGTATGTGTGTGTGTATAAAATCTTGTAAATTTTGATATAAAATTCATACTTTAAGCAAAGTTTAAAGAATCAGAATAGAATCAAAGAATTGAGATTAGTAATAGAATAGTCCCTTAATTAATTTGGTTTTTCTCCTGTCCCATGTCAGAAGATAGCTCTTTCTTCTGGTATGATACAGGGAGTTTTCATTTTCCTTTTAACAACATGCTTGAGTTTAAAGAAGGAGAGAGCCATTCTCCAACTCCAAAGTCAGCTTTAAATTTTAATTGAACTGGAACTACAAGAAAACCAATAGTGTTAATTTTTTAGAGAAGAGCAGAAACAAACATTTAGGAAGATTTATGAAATTTTGTAGATGATATACCAATAGGCCATTTTACTCTTTTTCCTGGGACAGATGATTTGTCCTTTTTCTTCAGTTGTCTCATTTGTCCAGTGTTCTTCAGATTCCTTAGCCTTCATTCTCCTAAAAGACAAAAACAAAAACCCTTCCCCAAGACCAATTTTGGGGAGGTTCCCTTTTGACAAGTTATATCTGATTAAATGAAAAGGCCTGTATTAGTGGTATAAGTTACTTTAAATTGGATGGTCATGTTGGTTGATGAACTATCACCTCCTCTAATTAAGAGGTCTCTCTCGTTCAAATTGAACCTTTATCAATTTTGATGGTACCCACAGCTTATCTTCTCCTGCAGAAACAAAAGCAAAACCTCGTCCTCAATGTTACACATTTCCTGGTTTCCATTCTGAGGTCAGCACATCCTTGAAGTAGTTTTTTCTATTATCCGATGTCTCTCTGCAGCTGTTGTTCCTTTCTCATTAGCATTGAGAAAATTCAAAGTTAATAGAGCATTATGCAGTCTATTTCTGGGAGTTTTTGTAACCCTTTCTGTCTATTTAGCATATCCTTTAGAGTTCTGTTTGACCTTTCTATAACTGCTTGGCATGTAGGATTATGTGGTATAACTTAATATGCTTTATATTGTAATAAGCAAAAACTGTTTCATTTTCATAGAGACATATGCTGGAGCATTGTCAGTTTTAATTTGTGCAGGTAAACCCATGATGGCCATAACTTCTAGCAAATGAGTGATTACAGAATCAGCTTTTTCAGAACTCAAAGCAGTCGCCCATTGAAATCCTGAATAAGTATCGATAGTGTGGCATACATATTTCAATTTTCCAAATTCTGCCAGATTTCATTCCTCTGAGTACCCTTTGGGTTACATCCTGCTGGTAATGGCGTCTGATTGTAGAAGGAACAAGTAGGACATTTCTTTACTATTTCTTTGGCTTGTTGCCAGGTTATGGAAAAATCCTTTTTTAAACCTTTACTATTGACATGATGTTTTTTATGAAATTCTGAGGCCTCCAGCACATTTCCTATCAATAATTTATCAATCTCATCATTACCTTGTGCTAGAGGGCCTCAGAATTTCATAAGAATCTTCACCCATGCCATATGAAAAGATGGTATGTAATAATAAGTCATGAGGACTCTGTAGCCAACAAGATTTATCATGTCTCATCCAGTCTCAGAGCTGTTCCCATGCAGAAGGATCAGCATATACCTCACCTGTCTTGTAATTTTTCTTGGTTTCTCCCTTCATGTCTGTAGCCAAGATTTTCAGGAAGTTTCTCCTGGTCAAATCCAATCTTCTTTAATTTGGAAGCTTTTTGATTCCTGTGTTCCAGTAGTTTTTCCACAGTCCAATATCTCCCAGCTGCTGCCAATTCTTTTCATTAGCATTTAAAAAATTCAAAGTAAACAAAGCACCGTACAGGACCCTGTGTATTTCTCATCCTTATTTTTTATGTTACTTTACTCTTTCTTTAAAGACTTCACTCTATTATTTTTAAACTGTTTATTTTCTATAACTATCTATACCCATTTTCTTCTGTTTCTTTAGCATCTAAGCACATTTTTTAAGCATTCTGCATCTGTTTAGGGGTTTCTTTGGTCTGGACCTGGCTTTGCTAAGCACCTGCAGTGTTCCCTGACCACATAAGCCAAAGCTTAAACTGCTAGGTGTTATCTAGGCCCTCTGTGATGTGGATAACTTAGCACATGGCACTGGAGGCTGACTCCACCCTCCTCAGCCTAACCATCTCATCTCTGGGGAGCTGCTGTGTCCCAGCTGTGGGATGTCTGTCTAGTTTCTATCTAGTCTCTCACCCCAGGCCTGCTTGAGAGACCAAGGTCACCTGAAAGCCACATCTGATTCCATGTTTGAAAATTTTTTTTTAGCTTCCTCAGGCCCTTTGTGGATTTATGTGCCTCACATTGGACACCAGATATAGCAGCTACTATTATTTTTCTAGTAGTAAAACTCAGGAGTCAGATATTAAGGTATAAACCTGATTGATTCACAGAGTGATGGAGAAATGATCAGCTGTCTCTCCTCTCCACCCTCCCAGATCAAAAAGCTCCTCCTTACTACTCCCCGTGTCTCTCATCTTCATCTGGGTCAGCCAAAAAACTCTATGGTTTATTCCAGCCAGCTGAACATGGACTCTACCCTCTGAATAAAAGTTCAACCCCATTGGCAACTCGGAGCGATTGTGCAAACAAATCTCCCCAAGACATCCATCCCTAAGTGTCAGTTCCCAATACCAAGACACACACCCTAACTGGAACTCCCAGTGGTCACACTTGGGAGGACCTCAGAAGCATTCCCTCCCAGGCAACCCACAGCCACCACACTTTCTTATGACCCAGAGAAGGCAACAGAAACCACGGAACAGAGCAAACACCAACAAAGACAAGACCGGACATCAGCACCTAGAATTACAATCATCCCACACCCAAATGCCTAGATTCCAGCACAAAAACACAGCAGTAACAGCCAGGACAATGCATCTCCACTAAACCCCAGCAACCCTGCACCACAGCAGTCTCTGAGAAACGCAACACAGCCAAAGCACAGACAAGGACTTCAAAACAGCCTTTATGAACATGTTAGAGGTCATTAAAGAGGAAATGAATAAATCTCTTTAAAGAAATGTGTGAAACACAAACAATGCAATTAAATTTTTTAAAAAGTTCAAGAATTACAAATGAAAATAGAATTTAGAAAAAAAAAAAAAAAAAACATCCAAACTGAGGGAAAACTGGAAAAGAAAAATTTAGAAACTCAAACAAGAAACCCAAAGGCAAGCCTCACCAACAGAATGCAAGAGATGGAATAGAGAATATCGGGCACTGAATACGAAATAGAAGAATGGAATAGCTCAAACAAAGAAAATGTTAAATCTTAAAAAAAAATCAGATTTTCAACAAAATCATAGAAGAAAATTTCACCAACCTAAAGAAGGCAAATGAGAGGCTTTTATACATAAATAACCCTGAAAAATCCACCAGTATGCTTCTACAGATGATGAACACTTTCAGTAAAGTAGCATGATACAAATACTTGAGATTTCATCTTACACCTCTCAAAATGTCCAAAATCAATAACACAAGTGAAAGCTCATGCTGGTGAGGGTGTCAAGTAAGGGGAATATTCATCCATTGCTAATGGGAGTGCAAACATGTACAGCCACTATGGAAATCAGTGTGGTAGTTCCTCAGAAAGATGGGAATTGATGTGCCTCAAGACCCAGCTATTCTACTCTTAGATATACCCAAAAGATGCTTCGTCCTGCTACAGACACATTTGTTCAACCATGTTCATTGTTACTCTATTCATAATAACCAGAAATTGGAAAAAAAAAACTAGATGTCCATCAATGAATGAATAGATAAAGAAAATATTGTACATTTACACAGTGGAATATTACACACACACACACAAGAAATCATTTAATGAGCAGGTAAATAGATGGAACTAGAAAAAAATCATCCTAAATGAGATAACTCAGGAAGACAAATATGATGTGTGTTTGCTTATATGTGGATGTTAACTATTAATCAAGCTACAATCCATAGAACCACAGAGGTTAGGTAGAGACTAGGGTAAGGATGGATCTTCCTAGGAAGAGGAAATAAAACAGCTAGTTATGGAAGGATGAGGTGTGTGAGGGGTGGGGGCAGGAAAGAGAGGATCAAATAGAGGAATAGATGGGATACCTCTTCTCACAAAATGAAGCTTCCAGTACCAGGAATGAGTTGCATGTAATTGAGTTCTTGGTCAAACGAGTCCCATGGAAATCCCCCAAACAACCCAGGCTATTTCCAAGGCTATTGGTGGCTCTCCACAAACAGACAGTAAGGCCCTATTGCTGAAGACAACACAATTCATTGAAAACGGAGATGTCAAGCTTGTGCCTCCCTAGAGCCTGCACTCCCATGAACGTTCATGGCACTGGAAGGGACTCTGTATGATATCAAAGGAGAAAGGTAAACAAACACCTACCCAGCCACAAGCCCTCGGTCTACAATGGTGACCTGTCTGTAATAGTGGCATAAAGTGTGTGGGAGTAACCAATCAATATCTAACTTGACTTAAGGCCCACTCCACAAGATGGAACTCACACCCAACACTGCTTGGGTGACCAAGAACCTGAAATCAGATAGCCCAGGGACCCAGGACAAAACTAAATACTACTATTCTACTAAAGGAACACAGCAATAAATGACTCCTAATGACATTCTGCTGTACTCATAGATCAGTGCCTTGCTCAGCCATCATCAGAGAAACTTCTTCCTGTAGCAGATGGGAACAAAGACAGAGACCCACAGCAGAGAGTAAGAGAACACTCAACCTTAAATGCTATGTCCTCATCAAATCCCTCCTCTAAGGGTTCAGGGAACCCTTTGAAAGAGGAGGCAGGAAGTATGTAAGAGCCAGAAGGGATGGAGGACACCAAGGAATCAAGGTCATTTTAGATATAACAGGGCTAGTGTACATATGAACTCACAGGCAGCATGCACAGAGCCTGCAGAGGTCTACACCAGATGGGGTCCTACAGCTGAAAAGAAAAATAGACACACACCCCATCTAAATAGATTAATTAGACTCTATTTCTAATTAATAGTCACTTGCAAATGAAAAATTATTTTTCTCCAAGGGAGTCTCGCTGGGTATACAAATCAATGAAACAAAGATTTGGTTCTTTGAAAAGATAAAGCTCAACAAACTGAGTCATTTGCCAAAACAGAAAGAAAAAGAAAGACAGAGACAGAGAGATAGAGAGAGAGAGGAGATTCACATTACTAAAATCAGAGATGAAAAGGAATCTATCCCAATAGATACCAGTGACATTCAGAAAATTGTTAGGTCTTGGGTGGCAAGACAGCTCTGCAGGTAAAGACACTTGCTTACAATTGACCACCTGAGCTCAGACCCTTGAACCTGCAGAGTGGGAGTTGAGACTAGCTGCTAGGAGTTGCCTTCTTCCCCCACACACTTACCATGGCATGCCCCCATGGAATAAATACATGTGATGCTAGTCTTGGTTGTCGACTTGACTACATCTGGAATTAACTAAAACCCAAAAGGCTGGGTACATCTGTGAGAGATATTTTTTTTCCTCAATTAAATTATTTGAAGTGGAAAGATCCATTTTAATCCAGATCTTTTGAGACAGAAAGATCCACCTTTAATCTGGGCCACACTTTCCAGTGGCAGCCTACATAAAAAACATGAAGAAGGGAGCTTTCGCTCTTTTCCTGCTTGCCTTTACTCTCACTGGCAAGCCCATTCCCTCACTACCATAAGAGCCTACTTTGTCAGGACCAGCTGAGACGTCCAGCCTTGCAGGGTAAACAAGAACTGGATTCTTGGACTTCTGCTGGTAGATAGTCATTGTTGAACTAGCAAGACCATAGCCTGTAAACCACTCTAATAAATCTCAAATAGATATAGATATAGATATAGATATAGATATATTCATTCTATAGGTTCTGTTCCTCTAGAGGACCCTGATTAATTAATTAAGTATAAAATAATTAAAAGAAACCATTAGCTCTTCCACTAAATTGAAAAATCTAAAAGAAATGGATAAATGCCTAGATACATAAGACCTACCCAAATTAAGCCAAGATGATTAAAAAAAAAAATTAAACAGATCTGTGAGAGGTGCTGAGGGATTGGAGAGATGTCTCCGTGGTTAAAAGTGCATACTGGGGGCTGGAGAGATGGCTCAGAGGTTAAGAGCACCAACTGCTCTTCCAGAGGTCCTGAGTTCAATTCCCAGCAACCACATGGTATCTTACAACCATCTGTAATGAGATCTAGCACCCTCTTCTGTATACATAATAAATAAATAAAACTTAAAAAGGGGGGGTCGGGGATTTAGCTCAGTGGTAGAGCGCTTACCTAGCAAGTGCAAGGCCCTGAGTTCGATCCTCAGAAAAAAAAAAAAAAAAAAAAAAAAAAAAAAAAAAAAAAGTGCATACTGGTCTTGGAGAGGAACCTGAGTTCAGTTCCCAGACTCACATCATTCCAGCTCAAGGGGATCCAATGCCCTCTTCTGGCTTGAGAGGGAACCTGCACTCACATGCATATACTCACACACATACACATGTAATTAAAAATAAAATCTTTGGACCAATGGTATTGTAGTTTCTGTTCCTGTGAAGAGACACCATGACCACAGCAGCTCTTATAAGGAAAACATTTAATTGGGGCTGGCTTACAGTTCAGAGGTTTAGTCCATTGTCTTCATGATAGGAAGCATGGCGGCACACAGGCAGTCATGGTGCTGGAGAAGGAGCTAAGAGTTAGTTCTACATCTGGATGACAGGCAGTAGGAAGAGCCAGTGAGCCACACCTAAGCAGCTGCCTCCCACCCTCCCAGGGCCGGACAGATGTCCTTCACCTTCACTTCCCCAACTCAGGTGTTCCTCAATAGTGCCAACGTCCTGGCATCCCAGGGTCCCACTCTGCAAGTCCTGCAGCCAGGCTGGTAGCCGAAGGTGGGGCCACAGCTAAGTCCCCTATGTGCTGTCAGCCTGAGTGTGGACATCTGGTTCAGTCAACTGGCCAAATCTTTTAAAAATATGTCAAGTGTGGTGTGAGCCTTTAATTCCAGTACTAGAGGCAAATGCAGGAAGATCTCTTTGAGTTCCTAGTGGATGTCTGTGAGCACAACAGTACCTCCTGCGTCTCCCCTTCTCGTTTTTTAAAGATCAAGGATGAACGGTTAAGCAAGCATAACAAAAATGTGAGGATAGCTAGCAAGGGACCAAAGAAAGAGGAAAGCCATCTTAACCACTATGGTCGTTCAAAGATCACTTGAGAGATTTCATCTCTTTATGCAGACCATCAATTTGAGCATTGATAGTATTACAGAAATATTACACATTAAAGCAAAACATGCCAGGAAACTGTTGACAACCAAGACTATGCTGGAGCAACAAATAATCCATAGTAGCTCTATTTAAAAAAAAAAAAAAAAAAAAAATGTGATCTTGCCAGGCAGTGGTGACACACGCCTTTAATCCCAGCACTCAGGAAGCAGAGGCAGGTGGATCTCTGAGTTCAAGACCAACCTGGTCTACAGGGTGAGTTCCAGGACAGCCAGGGCTACACAGAGAAGCCCTGTCTCAAAACAAAACAAGCAAACAAACAAAAACACCTATAGTTCTCAGTTCACTCGTCTCTTGATTAATTTTTCTGCTAATATTTTGTTGTAATATTAGTAGTATTACTAATCACACAGGCCATTTTTGAAACCCCTTTTTTATTCCAGTAATCACTCCTGGGACTAGAATAAAAACCATCCTGAGCAACACCCTGTCTCCTAGTCCAGGCGTGATTTTTATCCCTCCTGACAAAAAGCACTGGGATCTGGGTTGACAAGCTGAGAATCATCATGTAATATAGTCAGTAAACATAACAGCATTTTGGGGGTCAGTAGTATTGTGTCCTCGTTGTGTCCCTAAGGTCTCAGCTTGACGAGTTGAAGTCTTGATGTCTTCTCTTGATGGGTTTGTTGTCTGTCTTCATATGCTTCATTTGGTGGTCTCTGGGATGCTGTCCGGGTTGGATGCATCAGAGTGGGAACATCTGGGACTTTATTTCCTGAAAAGACACAAGCATAAGCTGCTGTGATGTTGAAAGAACATCTGGTCCTTTCTGTTGATTAGGTTCTAATCTTTCCATGTAACATTTACTTTAGGATGTGTCTCCTTTGTGGCAAAATGCTTTAGGCAGCAGAAGCATTATCTTTTAGTGAAAAAATTTAAAGTAAGCATGGCTAAAAGTAGCATACTCTGTGGGGATTTAGTAGGTGTATATACCCCCTTTTTTATTTTTAAATTTTGTCATTTAAGTATTTGATGATGTCACTCCACAATAGCTTGTAGAACCCTGTGGGCTGTAAGGGATTCCAGAAACATGATTAGTATTTCATAAACTGCAAAATTCCTCAAAGCATTTGCTAGTATATGCATGACCATTAACAGTTTTTAGTTGTAAGGAGAGTCCTAGAAAGGAGTATAATACGTGATTAATGGCCATCCCAGGTTGTTCCAGCCCAGTGAGCAGACACAACAATCATACTAGAAAAAGTATCAGCTGTTACATGAATATGTCCAAATTCTGAGATATGAGTAATAGCTGCCAGCCGGCATTAGATTTTAACCTTGGAGGATTTATTCCACCAGCAGAGGGCAGTGGGATGAAGGAAGGAGGTCAGGCTCAAATGTTCAGGAAGTGAAGAGACTCGGACCTGTAAGATCTTGCGTTTTGATGAAGGCTGAGAGATTTTTGAGCAGCCAGGTAAGAATGTATCGGGGTGAGGAGGAGGCCAACGTACCGGCCTGAGCATTAGCAGATGTTGACAAACTTGAAAAGTTAGAATGAGCACAAATATGAGTTACGAAAAAATGTTGCTATTGTCTTACAGACATCTGAAGGGAGAGAAATAATTGTAAAATAACATTAGTAGTGAGGTTGGGTTTAAGTCTCGAAGTTTCTAAAAGAGAAACAGTTTGAACACAATGTGTAGAGTCAATTAAAATGGTGAGAAACATCGAATAAATGTTGACTGATTACAGTGAGTTCAGACTGTTGAGCTGTATAACCCAGGGTGGATACAATCTCTGTGTGTGTGTGTGTGTGTGTGTGTGTGTGTGTGTGTGTGTGTGTGTGTTAAGTGGAATTTGTATATAAAACATAAGCTCCTTGTCCTTTTGAAGAGCCATCTGTAAAATCATTAAAAGCAATTTCTGTAGGATTTTTAGATGTAATCTTAGTTAATACCTATGAGCTCTATCCAAAAAATACCTCAAAAGGGGATCTTTAAGATAACGATTATTTGTAGATCCAAAGTAACATGCTAACATTACCTGCCAGTTATTATCAATGTGGAACAAATAATCAACCTGCATTTTATTAAATGGCACCATGATTTCTGTAGGCTCTTTACCACTAAGTTGTTAAGATGTGTCCTTCCCATCATTAAGTCTATAACTTCTTGTAAATAAGAAGTTACAGATCAAAGCAGGAAATTCTGACATGCATAAATTTCTATAATATCATCACTTGTTGATATATAATTCCAATAGATGATGAGGAAGAAGAAAGAGTAAGTAATTGATAAGGGATTAATTCTATGAGCTACCACTTTAGCAACAACAGCATTGAATAAACTAATAACTCTCTGCTTTGGGGGTTATGTTTCTTACGGAGTTTAACCAAGAGTCTCCAGAAGAAATTAAAGAGCAGAGTTAAAATTTAGTAGTAATAGGCAGATAAAGATGTACCCAACAGCCAGGGGGTGGTGGCACTCAGGAGGCAGAGCCAGGTGGATGTCTGTGAGTTCAAGGCCAGCCTGGTCTACAGAGTGAGATTCAGAACGAACACCAAAACTACACAGAGAAACCCTATCCCGAAAAACAAAACAAAAACAAAAAAAGATGTACCCAATGGACATGGCCCAATTTATTTTTATTTTTATTTTTTTTATTTTTGGTAAGTAATTGAGTGTGCACTGTTTGGGGAGTTTTTAAGCTGGGAGGATGATAGTGGATTTGTTTTTGAGTAATAATACATCCTAAATAATTAGGAGAGAAGAATGTCAGCCATAAAGCTGAATGTCCAACAACTTGGGAAATTTACTCAGGACTGGCTCAAGTGCTTTATTACATTATGTTGACATATAGTGGTGCTATTTTTCATCCCTTGTGGTAAAACTTTTCACTGATTTTAGCTCATTAGCTGTTTATTGTTGAAAGTAGGAAAAGAGAATGGAAATTGTTCCTTATCATCAGGGTGTAAAGGAAGAGAGAAAAGGCAGTCTTTCAAGTCAAGTGTAAAAATGTAAGGTCCTTAAAGAAGGAATCCTAGCAGGCCAGCCCTGGCTGGAGGCCCCCATTGTTTACATAGTAGCTTTGATGACCCTGAGATCAAGTAACAGCCCAAAGTTACTCTTTGCCTTTTTGTGAATTACAAAATAGGGGAATTCCAACAACTAATTAAAGGTTCTGTATGTTCTAGCTGCAATTGTTCCTGTACTAGAAGTTGGGCCTGTTTTAATTTTTCTCCATGAAGGGACCACTGATCAATCCATATTGGGGTCAGCCTGAATTTAAAAAAAAAAAAAAGGGGGGGGGGGAGTCTCTGGGACAGCCAAGCCCTTGCGAAGACGCATGGGCTTCCCACTCACACCGCAGCCTGCACTGTCCAGCAGCCTGCACTGTCCAGCAGCCTGCACTGTCCAACAGCCTGCACTGTCCAGCTTCCCTGTCGGCTGGACCCCCGGGGAGGGGTGCAGCAGGCACAAGGTCCTGAGTTCCCATCAGGCCAGATGCCTGCCTCATCAGAGTAGCAGAGGACTCTGGTTGCCCTACCAAGGTGTGTGTGTCTGTCTGTCTGTCTGTGAGTGTCTGTGTCTATCTGTGTCTGTCTGTGTGTGTCTGTGTGCATCTGTATCTGTGTGTCTGTGTCTGTGTGTGTCTGTGTCTGTGTGTATCTGTATCTGTGTGTCTGTGTCTGTGTGTGTCTCAATGTGTCTCTGTGTGTCTGATATGTCTCTGCATCTGTGTGTCTGTGTATCTGTGTCTATGTCTGTGTGTGTCTGTCTGTCTGTGTGTGTCTGTCTGTGTGTGTGTGTCTGTGTGTGTCTGTGTGTGTGTGTGTGTGTGTCTGTGTGTGTCTGTGTCTGTGTGTGTCTGTGTGTGTGTGTCTGTGTGTGTCTGTGTCTGTGTGTGTCTGTGTGTGTGTCTGTGTGTGTCTGTGTCTGTGTGTGTCTGTCTGTGTGTGTCTGTGTCTGTGTGTGTCTGTGTGTGTCTGTCTGTGTGTGTCTGTGTCTGTGTGTGTCTGTGTGTGTGTGTCTGTGTGTGTCTGTCTGTGTGTGTCTGTGTGTGTCTGTGTCTGTGTGTGTCTGTCTGTGTGTGTCTGTGTGTGTCTGTGTCTGTGTGTGTCTGTGTGTGTGTGTCTGTGTGTGTGTGTGTGTGTGTGTCTGTGTGTGTGTGTCTGTGTGTGTCTGTGTGTGTGTGTCTGTGTGTGTCTGTCTGTCTGTGTGTGTCTGTGTGTGTCTGTGTCTGTGTGTGTCTGTGTGTGTCTCTGTCTGTGTGCCTATGTCTGTGTGTGTCTGTGTGCCTGTGTCTGTGTGTGTCTGTGTGCCTGTGTCTGTGTGTGTCTGTGTGTCTGTGTGTGTGTGTCTGTGTGTGTCTGTCTGTGTGTGTCTGTGTGTGTCTGTGTCTGTGTGTGTCTGTCTCTGTGTGTCTGTGTGTGTGTGTGTCTGTGTGTGTCTGTGTGCCTGTGTCTGTGTGTGTCTGTCTGTGTGTGTCTGTGTCTGTGTGTGTCTGTGTGTGTCTGTCTGTGTGTGTCTGTGTCTGTGTGTGTCTGTCTATGTGTGTCTGTGTGTGTCTGTGTCTGTGTGCCTGTGTCTGTGTGTGTCTGTGTGCCTGTGTCTGTGTGTGTCTGTGTCTGTGTGCCTGTGTCTGTGTGTGTCTGTGTGCCTGTGTCTGTGTGTGTCTGTGTGTCTGTGTGTGTGTGTCTGTGTGTGTGTGTCT
Organism: Onychomys torridus; assembly: GCF_903995425.1. Lineage (NCBI taxonomy): Eukaryota > Metazoa > Chordata > Mammalia > Rodentia > Cricetidae > Onychomys > Onychomys torridus. The sequence continues at coordinate 1,707,704 of NC_050454.1, read as the reverse complement.
GTGTGTGTCTGTCTGTGTGTGTCTGTCTGTGTGTGTCTGTGTGTGTCTGTGTCTGTGTGTGTCTGTCTGTGTGTGTCTGTGTGTGTCTGTGTGCCTGTGTCTGTGTGTGTCTGTGTGTCTGTGTCTGTGTGTGTCTGTGTGTGTGTGTCTGTGTGTGTCTGTGTCTGTGTGTGTCTGTGTCTGTGTGTGTCTGTCTGTGTGTGTCTGTGTCTGTGTGTGTCTGTGTCTGTGTGTGTCTGTGTGTGTGTGTCTGTGTGTGTCTGTCTGTGTGTGTCTGTGTGTGTGTGTGTCTGTCTGTGTGCCTGTGTCTGTGTGTGTCTGTGTCTGTGTGTGTCTATGTGTGTCTCTGTGTTTGTGTATCTGTGTCTGTGTGTGACTGTGTCTGTATGTCTGTCTGTGTCTGTGTATGTATGTGTTACAATTCTACTGAGAGGGTGCAAGCAATACATTACTGCAGTCCAAACTGCAAAATAATTGACAGAGAATGTACCCCTTTTTCATGGGCTCTTTTTATATTAGTTCCTATGTGTTTCCAATTATCAATGTCAATGGTTCCTTGTTCAGGAAACCAAGAGTTAAATTTTACAATCACTTCAACAAAGTTGCAGAGCTGTTGCTCTGAATTTTTTGCTTTCTTGGATATTTTTAAAATTCTTTTTGGTTTTGGTTTTGGTTTTGGTTTGTTTGGTTGGTTGGTTTTGGTTTTGGTGTCTGGGTTTTTTTGAGACAGTATTTCTCTGTCCTAGAACTTGATTTACAAAGTTACTGCCTGCCTCTGCCTCCCAAGTGCTAGGATTAAAGGCATGCACCACCGCCCTGGATCTTAATAGACATCTCAGTAATTGTTTATAATGTTTTGCCTCAGGGCTGGAGAGATGGCTCAGCAGTTAAGAGCACTGACTGAACAGAACCTGGGGTCAATTCCCAGCACCCACATGGCAGCTCACACCTGTCTGTAACCCCAGTTCCAAGGGATCTGGCATCCTCACACAGACATACGTGCACATAAAATAAATTTTTAAAAAATGTTTCTCCGCAGAGGACTGAGAGGAGCCCAGGCTACTTTACTCTGACTTATGTAGCATCTCCTCGAGTGAAAGGACCACACTCGTGGGGAGGAGGGGGGCTTTAACAGTCTATCTCTGCCTACACCAGCAAGGACGTGGGAAAAGGGGACCGTTGCTGGCAGACGTGCACATTGGTGTAGGCACTACGGATATCAGTGTGGCACTTTCTTAAAAAGCTAAAAATAGAACTTCTGTGCCACCTCGATATAGTGCTCCTTGGCATTTAACCAAAGGTCTCCATACCCCCCTCCAGAGACACTTGCACATCCGTGTTCACAGCTAGAAAATAGAATCAGCCTAGATAATGAAAGTGTGGTACATACACACAGTGGAATTTTATTTAAGCATAAAGAAAGTGAAATTTATAAAAGAATGGGTAGAACTGGAGAAGTTATACTTAGTGAGGTCATCTAGGCCCAGCAAGACAAACATTCCACGTCCTCGCTCATATGTGGATCCTAGCTTCAAATGTTTAGATTTGTGTGTTTAATTTGGAGTGTCTGCAGCGGTCAGGAAACCAGGAAGGGCGGATGAAGGGAAGGGGGAAGAGGCCTTAAGTAAAGAGGGAAAAGGAGAATGCACAGGACATAAAAGTAGAGGTGAGGGACACTGGGAGCTAAAGGTTTGGGGCAGGAATGGGGAAGGGTGACCAAAACCCAGGGTGTATAGAGAAGCCTCGTGGAAACTCAATGCTTTGCAATCTAATTAAAAGTCTAACTTTTAAAACAGGAGTTTGACGGGTGGCGGGGGCAGCGCACGCCTTTAATCCCAGCACTTGGGAGGCAGAGCCAAGCAGATCTCTGTGAGTTCGAGGCCAGCCTGGTCTACATAGTGAGCTACAGGACAGCCAGAGCTAAATAGTGAGACCTTGTCTTTAAATAAATAAATAAATAAATAAATAAATAAATAAATAAACAAATAAGTAAATGAAAATAATAAGTAAAATAAGGGGAGTTTGGACAGAGGTGCTCTGCATCAGTGGACAATGTTCCATCTGGAAGGCACAGGTTGTTAAGTGAAAGCCCAGTGCCAGGCACTGAATACCTTCCTGTAAGTGATTAGTCAGAAAGGCTCCAGTTTCTCCCCAGACAACACAGTTGACTGCCGTTTCTCTTTGTTGCCCTCTGTAACTAGATGGTAAAATCCTATTGTTAAAGACGCATTACACTTCGGTTGCAGAACGTATGGAAACTTAGAGCTATACCTGTCACGGAAGCCTTATCCATCCTGGCTACTTTCTTTTCTTTTCCTTCTTTCTTTATTTTTATTCGTTTATTATTTTTTTTTTTTTTTACTTTTGGTTTTTGAGACAGAGTTTCTCTGTGTAGCAGCCATGGCTGTCCTGGAACTAGTTCTGTAGACCAGGCTGGCCTCGAACTCACAGAGATCCGCCCACCTCTGTCTCCCGAGTGCTGGGATTACAGGCGTGCGTGCCCTACCACTGCCAAGTCAACATTCTAACAGGGATGGGAGAGGGGCATGGGAGGCCCCACCCCTATGGGAGGAGCTCCTGGAAACTGATGACCGCTGGGAAAGAGGGGTCATTCTTCTTCAGGAGTGAGGGTATGGCCACTTGGGGGTTGCCCATGTTCTGAGGATGGTCCTACACCGGTGCACATGCCAGCAGCATTAATTGGACTCAGTGAGTTATTTAGAAGAAAATGAGCCGGATGGTGGTACACACCTTTAATCCCAGCACTCAGGAGGCAGAGGCAGATGGATCTCTGAGTTCGAGGCCAGCCTGGTCTACAGAGTGAGTGCCAGGACAGCCAGGGCTACAGAGAAACCCTGTCTCAAACTCCCAGCCCCACATAAAAGGAAAGGGGAAGTATTGAAGAGGGTGTTCATGGTGTCCATGAGACAGGGAGGGAAAATTTGCGGCAGATATGATTAGATACATTGCATATTATATATACACACATATATATGAAATTGCCAAAGAATAGTTGTAAAATATTCTTTAAAAAAAAATCAGCAAACAAATAGGCAGAATTGTAGAGCCTCTTTTCCAAAATAGATCAATATTTTGATTTTTGATCATCAAGACTAAAAACACCACTTCACATAAATATGTAATAAAAACAGCAGAAGTATGTTTAGGGACACTGTCAGAAGTTGTTGGAAAGTCTGTTCTAATCCCAAGCCAAACTCGTTTAATGATTTTTTTTTTTTTTGAGACTCAAGTCATCATTTCATGCAGCAATCTGTAAAAACCAAACATTCCAATCCAATCCAAAGGTAAACTAATTTGTTACATTCTTAAGAATGATGGTAGGAAAATATTAAAAGTCTTTGTTTTCTTAATTAACCAGCACTTGGGAGGCAGAGGCAGATGGATCTCTGAGTTCAAGGCCAGCCTGATCTATAGAGTGAGTTCCAGGACAGCCAGGGCTACAGAGAAACCCCGTCTTTAAACAACAATAAGAACAAAAACCAAAAGAAAAGCAATGTATTTATACAGTTTTTTAAAGAACTTGAATTCCTAGCATAGTGGTCTGGAATTCAGGCAGTGTTGGCGCTATTGCTTGTATGGCAGCTTACACGGGGCCAAGTGTGCACAGATGTGTCCGGAGCAGGGCTGCGGGGACGCAGTGATGTCACCCGGGGAGCCGGAAGCACTTCAGAGTTGCCGCGTTTTCGATTTTGACTTAATAGTTGGTCACCACACATTCAGTAACCTCTGACTGTTGTCAGATATTTTTAAACCTTCATTAGTTATGCAACCCTTAGCGGGACCCTGATGCACAGATGGAAAAGCTGTGTTGTCCATTCTCTGTACAGTGCAGAATCTCTCAGACCTGTGATCAAGTAACTCAGGCTTATAGAAAACTCCATGAACTGAGTTCCTCTGGATCCTTCCTCAGGGCAGTATGGATCCTGGGCACTGACTCTGTGGGTCCTCGGACAGGCTGAAATGATGTCTGGAATCTGTGACTGAGTCAGATCTGCTTCAGTTGGCCACTTACCAAAACTGCATTTGCACATCTAACCTGATGCCTTCCTCTATAAGGTGGAAATGTACCCACATCTATGGTACCCATCCAAGATGCAACGGACAAAATTTAGAAAGCTTGCTGGTCAGTGGTGGCACACACCTTTAGTCCTAGCACTTGAGGCAGGTGGATCTCTGAGTTCGAGGCCAGCCTGGCCTACAGAGTGAGTTCCAGGACAACCAGCGCTACACAGAGAAACTGCTGTCTCAGGGGAAAAAAAAACAAAAACAAACAAACAAAAAAAAACAAAATGCATGTCAGGGAATAAAGAAGCTTTATCGTCCACATACCTGGGTTCTTTCATACCTGGGTTTGCATTTATGTTTAGAAGTGTATTTAGTGAGCTGGGTATAGTGACTCATATCTTTAAACCCAACACTCAGGAGGCAGGGGCAGGGAGATCTCTGTGAGTTCAAGGCCAGCCTGATCTTCAAAGAGAGTTCCAGGACAGCCAGAGCTGTTATACAGAAAAACCCTGTCTCAAAAAACCAGGGGGGCGGGGAAGTATATTTAGTATCTCCTGATATGACCCAATGCAAAAGGCAGAGCACCCCATGGGACATTCCTTTCAAAAAACTTGAACCACTAGGCTGGAGAGATGGTTCAGCAGATAAAAGCACTGGCTGCTCATCCAGAGGACCCAGGTTCAATTCCCAGCATCCACATGGATCTGACACCCTTGCATAGACATACAAGCAGGAAAAATACTAATGCACATAAAATAAAAATAAATAAATAAAAATTAGAACATCTGTTAGAAAACAAACCAAAAAAACAAAACTTGAACCAAAACCTACACAATATCCTTTCTTTCGATTTCAACAGAAAATATGGAGGTTGAAGAAATATACCAAATGGCATTATGAGTCTGCAACAAAAATTTAGACTGTAGAGCATATTCTAAAGACAATCCAGGGTCTCAAAAACACAAATGGCATGAAATAAAGAGGGAAGGGACTATAAAAGAATAAAATTATCTAAGAAATATAATAAGTTGCTGAGCGATGGCTCAGTGGTTAAGAGCACCTGATGTTCTTGCAGAGGTCCCAGGTTTGGTTCCCATCATTCACACCAGCCATCTGAACTCTATATCCAGGGCCTCTGACTCCCTCTTCTGGCCTCCTCGAGCACTGCACTCACACAGAGCACATACACTCAGGCCTGCACACATATACATTAAAAAATTTTTAAAGAACAAAATAAATCTTTTTCAAAAAGAAATATCATACAAAAGATGCACTTTAACAGACAAGCTGTTTATCTTTTTTTCTTTTTCTTTTTCTTTTTTTTTCTTTTTCTCTTTTTTTTTGTTTTTTGCTTTTTGTTTGTTTGTTTTTTTTGTGTGTGTGTTTATCAATTTCAATGCTCAATACTTGCAGAAGTATATCCAAAGAACTGAAAGCAGAAAACTCAAACACACTTAGATATAGATGTTTATAGTGATTTTACTTATAAAACCAAAAAACAACCCAAATGTCAATCAAGAGAAAAATCCCTTAAGAAAATATGGGATATACATATAATAGGATATTATTGGACCTTTAAAAAACTAATGAAGCCAGATATGGTGGCTCATGTTCATAATCTTAGCATTTGGGAGGCTGAAGCAAGAGGATTGTTCAAGATCCAGGAAGCCCCTACTTAAACTGCTGCAAGTTTACTGGTCAGTGATGACACACATCTTTAATCCCAGCACTTGGGAGGCTGAGGCAGGCAGATCTCTGTTGAGTTCAAGGCCAACCTGGTCTACAGAGTGAGTTCCAGGACAACCACAACAGTTATATAGAGAAACCTTGTCTTGAGGAGAGAGAGAGGGAGAGGGGGAGAGAGAGAGGGAGAGGGGGAGAGAGATTGAAATAAAAAAAGCTGCTGCCAGTTCAAGATTTGCATATTTCTGGTACATTTTCCCAGTGATTAAATGAGAAGATGTATGAATGTCCAGGAAAAAAATGCTAGCAAAGTAGGATAGTCTTGCCTCTCAGGAGGCTCTTCCATCCCCAAACACCTCCTTTCTCACAAAACATCAGTCTACTTGCAGCCAAGTCTCCTTGGCAACCAAAATTAACACTATGTTCGTAAACCATTAAGGTAACCCAGCTATAGAGGGAGAAAATATGCTGCTTCCAGCGGCTATAACCTGACCTCAGCTTCTCCTACTCCCCAGCTCAGCCACCTCTCAGGAACCCTGGGTGCTCGCTGCTCCCTGAGGGCTCTTCGCTGCCCTGACTGTGTGCCCTTCTCCCTGGGTGTCCAAACTCTGTTCCCTTTTATCCTAGGTGAAGTCACTCACTTTCAGTCAGCCAAGAGCAAGTCTGTCTCACAAAGATGGTGCCTGGCTCCTGGGTGTGGCTTAATATTATATATATAATGTATAATATATATATTCATCCCATCCGTTCTGTTCCTTTAGTGAATCCTAATGCAGGCCTTATATTTGCAACAAAGAATTTTGGTTTGGTTTGGTTTGGTTTGGCTGTTTATTTGAATTTTGAACCAAATTTCCTACTCTAGCTGAGTATTTTTATAATTAAGAAACATGGTCAGTCAGTCAGGAGTGGTGGCACACATCTGTAATCCCAACACTCAGGAGGCTGATGCAGGAGGATCACAAAGCTGAGACAGATAGACTGTGTACAACAAGACCCTGCCTGTCTACAGAACAAAATAAAAACATGGTGCACTAAAAACGCCATCTGAAGTTTTGAAGTAAACTATAGTACATTAATGTTCAGAGGGGAAAAAAACTGTTAGGAAGAAAATTAAAGCTAAGTGAGGATTAAATCACTCTGCACCAAAGTTGTTTTTTTGTTTTTTTTTTAATAATTAACTTAAAATGTTCTTCATCCTATGCAGTCTGCATTACTAAAACCTCTTTTCTAATGATGGATCATCCGATTTGTGGTCAGATAGAAGTACTCTATTTCCTCCCACCCCACCCCCAGCTGCTTCCGACTCCTCTCATTCCACTCTAGACATCACCTTGGTTGGAACCTTTGAGGAAGAAAGGCTCCTTCCCAATGATGTCAGCCTCGCTCTAAAAAAAAAAAGAAGTCAAAAACTCATGAAAAACACAGTTGATGTGAATCAGATGTCTAAAGGGCAGAGTGCCCGCAAAGCCAGGCAAGTGCACAGATGTGGACACGCATTCCTCCCTGGGAGCTTTGGAAGGTAACTCGTCCATCCTGGAAAACGTCCTTGCCTAGAAGCCTGGTGGTGAGGTCCCCATTCCTACCTCACTGCCCTTAGCCACCCTTCCCTTTCTCGGCTCCCCATCTTCAAACAGGAACGTGACCTGGCAGTGGTCTTGTGCATCTGTTGACTGACAGATTATACTTTAGTGAGTGGTCTAATACCACAACCAGTCAACGGCAGTTTTCAAACTCCCATCTTCCAGGTTCAAAAGGAAAAGTGTCCCTAATGAGTTCCAGGAGTCAGCCAGCAGGTGCAGGAATGTTTTTACCAAAGGGAGGAAGGGTGGTTCTTAAAGTAAGTCTGATTTAGATTTCCTGGAACCTGGGGATGGGGGGGCAACCAGAAAGGGGGTGTGTGTCAGGCCTCACTCAGGTAGGCTCCCTGCTTCCCTGGGAGGGCCAACTATTCCAGCTGCTACAGACACTGGGAAAGAAATAAGGCATCTTTTGTCCTTCAACATCTGGCGTGTGTCCCTTCAGGATGCTTTGGCCAGGTGCCTTCTGCCCATCATTCTTCTGTTCTTTTTCTTTCATGGTAACCTCTTTCCTCATTTTCCAGGTGCTCAGTTATTCGTGGCACTCACTGAAAATTTCAAACTGCAGCCTGCCTTGTCTGCCAGCCTGGAGACTTCTTCGTCCTCTTCATGCTTTGTGTGGCATTTTGGCCTCTGGTGTGTGCTTTGTAATCTTTTCATCACAGAGATCTCACACGAGGTTTTCCTTTCTTTCTTTCTGGTTTTTGTTGTTGTTGTTGTTTTGTTTTGTTTTGGTTTTTGTTTTGGTTGGGGGAGGACTTGTTTGTTCTGAGAGAGTCTCACTATGTAGCTATGGCTGGATTGGAACTTGCTATGTAGACCAGGTTGGCCTCAAGTTCACAACTATCCACCTGACTGCCTCTGTAGCACTGACCACCATGCTCTCTGCATCCTCTGGCCTCAGCTCCCTGGATGCTGGAATTAAAGCATGTGCCACTATACCGTTTTACTGATAGCCAGCAGCCCACCCTGCCCCTGGAGCTGCCGGATCCTCATCTACTCTATCTTCTAGCAGCACCGTGCCCTGTTCACACGACATGCTGCTTTATTGGCATACTGCACTTACCGCATTTTATTATATTCATTGCTATAGTTCAAGTCGGGAATGTCCCCCAAAGGTTTAGATTTTAAAGCCACTATTGGGAGGTACTGAAGCCTTTAGGAGGCCAGGCCCAGGAAGATGTCGTCAGGGTTGTGTCCTTATCAGAGATACTGGGACCTGACCCTCTGTGTGCCTCTCTCTCTTTGCTTTCTGGCTGCTCCAAGTGAGCCAGCCTTCTCTACCAGGCACCCCCAGCATGAGGTACTGCCATCATGAGGCGCAAAGCAACAAGGCCAAGTGACCACAGGTTGAAATCATAGCCAAAAGAAATGGTTCCTTCTTTTACATCAATTCTCTCCACTATTTTGTTATAAAAATGGATAGCTGCTGGGCGGTGATGCGCACACCTTTAATCCCAGCACTCATGAAGCAGAGGCAGGTGGATCTCTATGAGTTGGAGGCCTGGTCTACAGAGAGAGTTCCAGGACAGTCAAGGCTACACAGGGAAACCATGTCTCAAAATAAATAAATAAATAAATAAATAAATAAATAAATAAATAAATAAATAATTTAAAAAAACCTAAAAATAAAAAAATAAAAATGAAAAGATAACACATTTACTGACCATCATCTCTTGCTACATTATAAATTCTTATGAGGGCTGGGCATGGTATCACTTGCATATAATCCCAACACTTAGAAAGCTAAGACAGGCCCCACACACACACTTTTGGGTCTGTGGAGGCCACAATCAACCAAGAGCCACCGGCCCCACCTGGGCTTGAATTGGCAATGGGCACAGATGGCACGCCATAGACTTTTGGGTCTGCAGGGGAGCCTCTGGCGCCGGGGGATCAGGTACCATGTACCATGTAGTGCCTGAAGTCTCCAGGCAATGGAGAAAGGGAAGTCAACAAGTCCACATCATCCCTTATGGCTGGGGTGGATAATACCCAACCAAAAGTCCTGGCACTGAGCAGTTGGCTATCACTGTGGTGAGAGAGTACAGGATGGGGAGGTGGAAGACAGGGAGAGACATAATGGTCTGTGGGCTGGGGAGAGAGGCAGATCTGGAGAGGTAAGTGTGGTGAGAAATAGGCTGACTTGAATGGCTAGATGGCCACCTGGGTCCTGGGAGATAGATGTCTGGTCCTGGGCTATGACAAGGTCCCGATCTTGATCTGGGGCCCTGAAGCAGCTGAAGGGGCCTATGTTGATGTCTGTACCTCCTGTCATCACTGGGGGCCCATGCAGGGGCCTGTGGTCTAGGATGCCATTGGGGGTCACATTGGTGTCCAAGGACCACACTGCCACGGGAGCTGTACCAATCTGGGTGGTCTGCATGCCACATGGGGCCAGGTTGTCTGCTGCTGGTGAAAACCATGTCTGGGTCCATGGTCCTTCTGCGGCCGGGTTCTGTGTTGCCATCAGGGCCCACACGGATGCCCAGGGTCTGGGTCTCAACCTGTGATTATGTTGGTGTCTAAGGGCTGTCAACTAGGACCAAGGTATTTTCTGAACCAGGGCTTTGGCTGAGAGCCATGTCTGGGTCCATGACCCTGCCCTGTCCATGGTCTGTGCTGATGTCTGTGGCTCCTGAGACCATCAAATATTGTGCTGATGCTGGGGTGCTACACTGTCACCTGGGGCCATATTGATGTCTGAGGGTCATCCTGCTGCAGGAGCTAAGCTAGTCTGGATGACCCGCACTGCCACCTGGGACCATGGTGACATCCAGGCCTGGGCTGCTGCCTAGGAATGTCTGGGTCCATGGTCCTACCACAGCCAGGGTCTGTATTGATGTCTGTGGCCCATGTTGCCACCAAAGACCACCTATCTGTCTGGTGTCTGGGCTGCAACCTATGGCCATGAGGAAGTCTGAGGACCATGCTGCCACCAGGGACATCCTCATCTGAGTGGCCTGTGCTGTCACCCAGGGCCAAGATATCCAAGCCAGGGCTGCTGCACAGGGCCATGTGTGGGTCTGTGGCCCTACAGCAGCCAAGGTCTGAGTTGATGTCTGTGGCTCCTGTTGTCACTGAGGGCTGTCTGGATGACTGGAGTCTGGTCGGTCATCTTGGATCATGTCAGTGCCAGAGGACCATGCCACACCCAGGGCCATGCTGGGTGGCCGGTGCTGCCACCTGGAGCCATGGAGACGTTTGGGCATGGGCTGCTGCCTAGGGTCATATCTGGGTCTATAGCCCTGTGGCAGCCGAGGTCTGGGATGTTGGTGGTTCCAGTTGCCACCAAGGATTCTGTGGATGCCTGGAGTCTGCCCAGCCACCTGGGACCATGTTGATGCCCAGGGGCCATGCTGCTGCTGGGGCTGTGCTGATCTGAATGGCCTGTGCTGCCACCAGGGCAGTGGTAGTGTCCTGCTGCAGAGAGCCATGTCTGGGTCCATGATCCTGCTACAGCTGGGGTCTGAGGTGATGTCTATGGCCTGTGTTAGCACAGGGGTCTTTGGAACTATGCTGCACTGAGCCAGCCCTGCCCTTCTGGGGGAGTGGGGGCTGGGATGCCTGGTCCTGCCCCTTCCTAGATATTGCAGCAGATGAGCTGTCTCTACCCCTCAGGGAAGCTCTCACCCCTACACATGAGAAAGATGGCCCCACCACTCACCATAGGTGTGCACCTCACTGGGATTCACATTAGAGCTGGCCCTGAGGGCATGAGGACAGGAGAGCTGACACCCGCCCCCCCTCACCCATTGCCACCTGCAGCGGGTGAGAAGGCTAGCCCTGGAGTCACAGAAGTGACTGCAGGGCATGAGAAAGCAGCCTCTGCTTCCTGCCTGGGCTGCACACTAGACTTGACCCCGTTGTCTGGCCGCAGGTGAGCCAGCCCTGAGGGTGTGGGAACAGAAGAGCTGACCCCCTCCCATCCCCCTTGTAAGCCCTCTACAGCAATAAGGAGAGAGGTCTCTGCACCTCACCTGGGTAGCAGAAACCAGAGGCCTCGAGCCAGACCAAGGACTCATGGCAATGAGCACTCCCAAGTAAAGTGTGTGTCTCAACCGGCCACACTACAGCTTCCATGATAAGATTCTTCTTCCTTGTCTTCTCCTTCTCCTTCCTCCTCCTCCTTCTCCTTCTTCCTCCTCTTCTTCTCCTTTTTGGTTTTGGTTTTGCTTTGTTTTGTCTGTGTTTTGTTTGGTTTCTGCTTTTTTTTTATTTGATTTTTTTTTTGGAGGGAGATATTACAAGGATGGATTCAAGAGGACAGGGAGATAAGTGGGGTCGCAATGCATAATGTGAAATCCACAAAGAATCAATAAGAGTTAAAAAAAGAAAGGAAGAAATGAAGGAAGAAAACAAGGCTAAGACAGAGTTAGAACTAAATAGAGACACTTCCTCACAATAGAAAGGGAGGGAGGGAGGAAGCTAAGACAGGATGGTAATGATGAGTTCAAGGCCAGCCTGGGGACATGGCAAAATTCTATCCCAAATATTCCACATGGCAGAATGGAGGTTGTTGTTGATTTTTTTGTTCCTTCAGTTTAACTCACAGTTAACTCTCTCACACCTATGCTACTGTACGGTCACAGATGTTCAGTAAACAGTAGTTGCAGGGCTGGAGAGGCGGCTCAGCCACTGGAGCGCTTCCTGCTCTTGCAGAGGACCTGACTTAGTTTCCAGCACCCAGGCTGGGAGGTCACAGCTGCCTGTAACTCCATCCCCAGGAGATCAGGGGTAATGTAAGTGAGAATGGTCCCCTATAAGCTTCTATTTTTGAATACTTGGTCCCCGTTAGTGGAACTGTTTAGGAAGGATTAGGAGGTGTGGCCTTGCTGTGGAGGAGGTGTGCCATTGGGGACAGACTTATGATGTGAGCTCTCAGCTGTTCCTGTTACCCGTCTTCACTCCAGCAATGTGGGCTCTAACCCTCTGGAATTGTAACCCAATGAAACACTTTCTTTTACAAGTCACCTTGGTCATGGTGTTTTATCACAGCAAAGGGCAAGTCACTAATTCAGGATCTGGCATTTTCTTCTGGCCTCTATGAGCACCTGCACACATATGTACATATACACATGGAGGCACATACATATACATGCACTTAAGTAAGATATTTTAAAATAAAGAGATAAATAAGTACATAGGAGCTGTGTGGGTAAGCCTCCCACACAATGAGAATCTGGTGGTGTGGCAGCTCTTGCTGACAATGTCAAGTGAGGGTCTGTCTGCATCTCTGCTGCTCCCAGAATGCAGATCCCAACTCCTGGGAGCTGGTCAGCAGTGCAGAATCCAGGTCTTTTTAACAACCCTACAGACAGCTGAGACATACAGCAAAGTCTGTGAAGAATCATAATGCACCTTACTGTTCTCAGGTAAGTACTGTCCTCTGCACTGGACTCAGCTACTGTGTCTCCCTAGAGTGGACCCAGATGCCCAGGATAGAGATGTGGGAAGAAACTGTTCCCTGGGTGTCATTTTTGCACATTTTGCAAGTAATTCCTAGGTCTTTAGAAGTGATAATTAATAACTTTGAGATGTAGTAAACTTTCCCGCTCTTCTTCCCGACTTCTTTCTCTGCAGCTTCCTGGCCCTTGTCCCCACTCACCCTTCTGTTTAGGGAGTGTAATGTCTCTTCTACGGCCAGAAGAGAAGGCAGAAAAGATGAGAGAAGGTTTGTTTGTTTGTTTGTTTGTTTGTTTGTTTGTGTGTTTGTTTGTTTGTGTGTTTGAGACAGGGCCTCACTATGTAACTTGCTAGGTAGACCAGGCTGGTCTTGAACTCACAAAGGTTCTCTTACCTTTGCCTACAGGGTGCTACGACTGACTAAAGATGTGTGCTGCCATGCCTGGCAGAAGGTTTGAATTTTAAAAAGTAAGTTAAGTTCTTTTTGTGTGTGGGGGGGCAGGGGGGGGGTTCTTGACTTTTTTTTTTTTTTTTTTTTGACAGGGTTTCTCTGTAGCTCTGGAGCCTGTTCTGGAACTCACTCTGTTGACCAGGCTGGCTTCAAACTCATAGAGATCCACCCTGTCTCTGCTCCCAAGTGCTGGGATTAAAGGCGTGTGCCACCACTGCCCAGTAGTTCTTCTTATATTCACACAGGACAGAGTGCCCTGGATTCCCTCACCTCCTTTCAAGGTTGGAACTTCTTGGAAACCCAGGTCCCCATGTTCAAAGGTTGGCGCCACCAGCAACAGCCAGCTGCAAATGCCATTTCCAGAGTATTCTTGCTGTGTGTGTGGAAAATCACAGCCACAGCCACCTGCTCCTGATTCATGCGCTTTTCCTCAGCCATGCTAGACTCACGAGGCCTACCAGCTGCTGGGCTAGAAGAGCATGTACTTGGCAGGGTTTCTTCCCAGTCCCCACACAGGAGCCCTTCTTCCCCCGCCTTGCGGGCTCCATGCCAGGATTGCCAGACAGCTCCCCTTGCCTTGGCACCTGCTGCCTTCATGTGTGTTCTGCTTATCCCTCTGCACACGTCAGTGAGGAAGTCTCTGTCACCAAGCAGAGCAGGGACCTCAAGAAGGCATGGGGCCTTCAAAGGAGGAAGAGAACCGAGTCTCACAGTGAGTGGGGCTGTGGCTCTGCCAATGAGCCTGGCTGGCCGAGGCGAGGAGACAGAAGAAACTGAACGTCCCACCGCAGCCCACTCCGGCCCCTGCCCTCAAAGAACAGCAGGGGCCCACTGTCCCTTGGACCACTTCAGCTGTCCACAGCACAGGGCAACTGTCAATTCTAGGGAGCTGAGGAGCTGCAACTCCACTGGTGGACTCCAGTCCATTTACTAAAAATTGAAAACTGAAAGCCAATTCGGTAGACTCTGAGACTACTGAGAGCTATTTCCAGCTTTTGGGTTTTGTGCTTTACCAGGTGTTACAAGGCAAGGGATCGTATTTCTCAAAATGAGACTTGACAGGTACATCACAAGTGAGGACAAAGAAGGACAAGGACCAAGAGGAATGATGTCAGACAACTGAATGTTTTTAACTAACTGAAATTTTAAATATTGGTTTTCAAACAACTTTAAACTTTAGTATTAGTAGTATACTACATGCATGTGCTTGAGTGTGTGTGTGTGTGTGTGTGTGTGTGTGTGTGTGTGTGTGTGTGTAGTGGGGCATATGTGTGCCACAATGAGAAGCCAGAGGACAACTCTGTGGAGTCAGTTCCCTTCCACTGTGTGGGTCCTGGTGATGAAAGTCAGGCTTATGTAACAAGTACCTTTACCCATGAGCCATCTCATTGGCCCCAAAACCCATTACTTTTATTTTTCTGGATAACTATTATTGTGGTTTGGAGTAATATGTGAATTTTTTCTTACATATTTGTATTTATAATTGTTTTATATATTTTATAATTGTTATAATTATTCACAATGGTTTTTTTTTTTTGAGCTGAGGATCGAACCCAGGCCCTTGAGCTTGCTAGGCAAGTGCCCTATCACTGAGCTAAATCCCCAACCCTCACAATGATTTTTTTAAGGGGAGAGTGTAAACGAAGTCCTCACAAATTGTACAGTGAAGTTTTTCATGTTGGAGAAATCCCAGGAGTCAGCACATCCAGAATGTAATGGATGAGCTCCGCCCTGGGAGAGCCACCTCGAGATCATGGTGATAGGGATGTATGCACAGTGAGTTATTTTTATTTTTTAAGATTTATTTATTTATTATGTATACAGTATTCTTTTTGTATGTATGCTGGACGCCAGAAGAGGGCACCAGATCTCATTACAGATGGTTGTGAGCCACCATGTGGTTGCTGGAAACTGAACTCAGGACCTCTGGAAGAGCAGTCAGTGCTCTTAACCTCTGAGCCATCTCTCCAGCCCCCAACAGTGAGTTATTTTTATGATGAGCAAAAACCACCCTGTGCCTGCTTTGTATGTGAGAACATCAGAGGCAAACACTTGTGGGGGGGTTTGGGGGACTCCATTCTCAGAGCACTCTGATGATGCTGTAGTTCCTAATAGACCCTCCCCTTTTGCTGCCTGTGACACTGTTCCCAGCAGCCCCTACAGTCTGTGTACTCCACATGCATCCCTTTATACATGGTCTACGGTGACCTAAAAGCTGTCGGGCTGAACTGGGTCTTCAAGCACTCAGAGAACCACATCCACTCCGCAGTTATGAGACTTCCCCTTCCTGTCTCTGTCCTTACGTCACAAGTGTTGCTCCTGTGTTCTTGTTCTTTATTCCGACAAGGTCACATGAGCCCAGACTGCGCTGAACCCACTGCGTACCAAGAACAGCCTCAAGTGCCTGATCCACCTGCCTCCACCCCCAAATGCGGGGTTACAGACCTGTACCCCATGACCGGGCTGCCCTCATTTTTTTTTCCACTTCCCATTGTTTTTTTAAGACTAAGGAGCGAGACACCATTGAACACTTACTCTGAAACATTTTTAAAACAAAACCTGTCTTTTGAGCACAGACTTTACTGGTGGCTGTGTACCTGTCTTCAAAGTAAGAGGCTGACCTAGACTTTCCACTCCAGGGGGCCCCTGGACTCCCCTATGCCCCCCATGTTGATTGACACTTTCAGACATGCCATAATTATGGTTTGAAAATGACCCTCCCTAAGTCACTGCCATAAATGATTCACAGGCTCTGCTCCAGTGGTTTGACCACAGCCCCACCATAGCATAGCTGCAGAACTGGTGGCTGTTTGCGGCCTGATATGCCAAAATCTGGATTCTGCCTATTAAAAGCACGTAAAGAATGTCACTGGAAGTTCAAAGGGACCATGGCAGAGCAGAACTACACGTGAGTCTTCTCTTTGGAACCAAGCGGTATCCAAACCACCTCATCTGTCCTAACAGCTGTGTGCCCCGGGAGTGTGGCAGGCTTGACTGCCTTTGAGCTTTGAGGCCACACGTTGAACAAGTGAGTGTTTAGAGACGTCAAGTCGCTGCCAGGAAAATCACATCTCCACAGTTTTTGTTGTTTCGTGTTTCTTGTTCTCTTGTTTTTTGGTTGTTTTGTTGTTGTTGTTGTTGTTGTTGTTGTTGTTGGTTTGGTTTCTTCAGAAAAAGAAAGGCCCCTGACATCATGCTGCTTAAAGGGGAGTCCCTGCGGTGCCCTCTTGAGGTCTCTGGATGCCAGGACTTCGAAGAGCCCCCTGCACAGGGTTGGACTTCTTAGGTCACTACCCTAATTCCCTAGGGCTTGGGGAAAGAACCTAGAACTGTCAGGCTTTGGCTGAAATGCAGTCTAGGACTGGAAAGTGATTCCAGCGGCTTCTGTATGGGGAGAAGAGCCCTGCCTGCGTCCATTCTGTTCACATATTTGCTCAGCTGGCATCCTGAAGCCCTTCTGGGTCTCTAAAACTAAAGATGGTGGGATAAGCCCCGCCTCCTGCAGCCACAAAGCTGCCCTACAGGTCATTCCCATCTAACTCCCAGCTCCTCACTGGTAAGGACACAACCACATCTCCCATCATGCCACACCTTGTGCTCAGCCTATGTTGAACCCCATCCTGGGTCCTGCTGCCTTCTCATCTCTGTCTGGTCCTCACGATCCTCCCACTGCAACAGCCAAGGCTCTAGCCCAGGCCAGGCATCCATCATTTTCCACCCTTCATCCTCAACCTAGCCCCTCCAGACATCCGGCCAATACAGCAGCAGCCCACCCTTCTCTTGCATGTTCTCCTTTCCCATTCCAGACAACCTCCAGAAGTCCCCCTGCAACTAGAGTGCCTTTTCTAACAAATACTTGCCAGGTACCAGGCTGCACAATGGATGTGCTATGGTTGCACCCTATGAGGGAGATACCTGGCTTACACAAAGGAAGCAGGATACACTGAAGCGAATTCTCAGTGAAATAACTGTAGAACCAGACCTTGATGCTTTGAAGGGCTAAGACGGTGATGTTAGCTACACTTTTGGTGGGCCTAACACTAGCAGCTGAGACTTCTCCCTCCCTCCACCCAACCAGATTTATCCTGAATTATTTATACATGTATGTGTATGATTTCTAGCATTTTGCCCTTGTTTCTCTAGGGGCCTGAAGGAGCATCCTGTGCCTGGTGGCAGGGATGTGGGGAAATAGGAAAAGGTAAAGAAGGGGTCTCCTGTTGTTCTGCTCACACAGTGGCTTATCTCAAGATGAGTTTGGTTTTAACTAGATCAGGGCTGATTCCAGTCCACTCTGATCTGGGTTTGCCCCTGCACTGGCCAGCAAACAACTGTTTTCGGGAAGGAGATTGTGCACGTACCTCACTTTAGACAAAGGATAGAAGCTGGGGACGGGGAGGGGGCACTTTGTTTCTTCCTAGAGCAGCTTCAGACATGGAAGCAGCAAAAATGCCAGCTGTGGGGAACTCAGCTTGAGGTGACCTTGACTTTTGGTACTCCACCCCCTTCGATGGGCAGTCCCAACCCTCTGTAGGGAACCTAGACACGCTATACAACTGCTAGCCGTCTGTTCCCTAAGCCCCTTCCAGCTCCCAGGGTCAGGAAGACTCTGGGCCCGGGACTCCCCTCTTACGTCCTACTTTCAGATCTGTCTCCGCTGGGGCCCACTCAAGGCCCTGGCCACAAAGAGCCTACCTCAAACCCAAAGACTGAAAAAATCTTTTAATAAATACAAAAATCTCTAATAATGACTCTGCTCAGCTCAGGGGGCAGCAGGAATGGTGTGAGGGAACCCTTGGTGCTGAGTGAGGATAAATTAAAAATCCCAATAAGCCAGTGGCATTATGTACAGAAGAAAAGAGTTAGGCTTCTGGAGCAGAGGCCAAAAGAGTAACAGGGCAGGACCTAGCGTGGCTACGGCCTTGGTCTGACCCAGCAGTCTTTGCCCTTGTAGAGTTGTGGATCCCAGAGGTAGTAGGGAGGAGAAGAAGCAGAGCAGAGGTGCTCGAGGCACTGGGTTTTCCACAGGAGAGTCAAGGTCCTCAGCACCGCCCCTTCTCCCAGCTCAGGCCCATCCTCTTGGTCATGTGGCCTTCGGGATGCTCCCTAGGAGCTCTCAGCTTCCTTCTCCAGCTCTGGAAGGGTTCTAGTCTCAGAGGCTGCTGAAGACAGAAGGGAGTGAATGGTGAAGGAGAGGGGGAGCAGGGTGGCCTGGAGGAAGGCATAGGGGACCAGGTACAAGATTTCTGATCCAGTCCCAGAAAGGCCCAAATTGTCCAAACAAGTCAGCACATACCACGTGCATAACTGTCGTCTGGTTGCTTGCCGCGAGCTTCAGAAATCCCATTTGTAAAGACACGGCAATAAGTGACTAGCCTGGAGGGCGGGCTGGGATGGCACTTGTAAGGCAGACCAGAGTTCCCACCTCCACAGGGCACCCTTCCCTCCCAGGGAGCATATGGCCAGCCCACAGCAGCTGCACCAGCTTCTTCACTTACACCTTTGGGCTGTACAGTGAGAACAGCATCGACTCTCCTTCCCTGAGCTGCAGGACAGTGGCAAGGAACAATCATCTCGCTCACAATGAGGTACCCCGGCCTGGTGCAGGATGGAGAGACATTGAGGTTCCTCACAGGACACTATAGTCTTCAGCCTCTTCAGGAAAAGCCGTCTCTAGGAATCTCCCTGAGAAGGCTTCCCTACTCCAGGTCAAGTCCCCCAAACTTACCCCACATCTGCAGGTAATACAGCTCATCTCCCCAAAGGGGGGCACTGATGGGTGCCAGCTCTGATTCTCTGGGAACCACTGCCCAGCAAAGCGACACCCCCGAGGCCCATCAGCCTGCATGGGATCTCCCAGCTTGGCATGGGCCCCTGACCCTACTGTTGGAAAAGAAAAGACAATGTCAGTCCAGAAGGATCAACTAACTTTACCTTCTCTTTGAATACCTACCAACAAATAGTTTCTGGTACTTGATAGGTGATCATTTTGGATGGATAGGAGATAGATGGATTAGTGAATGGATGGATGAATTACACATGGAGTGGATAGATGATAATGGATGGATGGTGAGTATCTGGGTAGATGGATGGCTGGGTAGGTAGGTAGATGGATGCATGGATAAATGGATGGACGGATGGACTGATAAATGGGTATAGAGATGGTGGGTGGCTGGGTAGATAGATGGCTGGAGAGGTGGATGGATGGATGGATGGATGGATGGATGGATGGATGGATGGGTGGATGGATGGATAGACAGATAAACGGTGAGTGGCTAGGTAGATGAGTGACTAGTTAAATGGATGGATGGATGGATGGATGGATGGATGGATGGATGGATGGACAGATGGGTAGATGGATGGATGGGTAGGTAGATGGACGCATGGATGGCTGGGTTGATGGGACTAGAGCCCCAGCACCTCCCTCTGCATACATGCACATCCTCTCCACTGTTTTTAGCTTCAGGGTAGGTATAAGGTAAGTGAGAAGCTCCTTTCCCGTCCCCTTCACACACCCCAAACACAGGTCAGGGTCTACCCCAACCCCAAGGTTGAGGCCTCAGTGAGCAAGCCTCTCACCTGGGCACTGTTTGCAGCAGTCAGTGGGGTTGGCACGGACAGGCTGAGCACAGGCCAATCGAGGACACTGTACCCTCTCACAATGCACCTCTCCAGTGGCCCCCTGCAGGCATCCGTTGAGAAAGGGTGTCAGGAAGAGGGAGTCATAACCCTTCTCTCTCCTTTCCCACCTCAAGTGACATACATGTGCAGCCTTTTACTCAGAGGCCTGAGTTAGCCTTATATATCAGAATTCAAATCCTCATTGTATCTCATAAGGTAGTATGCCATATTTGTCATTCAGAAAGCACCGAAGGTCACATAAAGTCAGCCAGCTGGCCCAACTAAAATGTGTACCTGTCAGTTTTTCACCCTCTCCTACAGGAAATCTGCTCTCAAAACCCAAGGGACCATTTGTCACGGTACCAACCTGAGGCCTCCTCACCAAAGACAGGTTTTGCCCTCTAGGCAGCCCCCTCCCTGTATCTGCAGACCCAACTTGGTTGTGATACCAGAGAAGATTATGGAGCCATACCTTGCAGGTACACACAGCACACTTGATTAAGCCAAAGGGGGGCACAACAGGGTGCCACCGGGTACCCGCTGCCCTCCAGCTCCGGTCACCATCAAAATAGCAGCCTGGTGGGGAAGAGCACCCAGCTGCCATTAGTACGTCTTGCCAGCTGGGCCCACAACCAAGCCTCAGGCAGTCCCACACCAGGCTAAGCCAAGAGCCAGTAAACACTAATGAGAACTATCAGGTTTGCTTAGAACCTGTGTGTCTCAGCTTCCCCCAGGCACACACTCTGTTGCCCCCTTGCCCCAACCCAATGGCTTCTTTGGATCTTCTCACCCCTGAACCCACCCTCCCATCTCACCCTCTCCTGGTTCCAGGTTTGGTAGCCCAGGAAAATCTCTGCTGCGTTGCTTCTCTGTGGAGACAAAGAAGGGGTGAGGCAGAGTGCTCCCTGCTTCCCACCCAGGAGCACTCTCCTCCCATGGATGCTCCTCCACTACCTGTCCTCCCCTGCAGAACATTCACCTGGACACACGGGACAGCACTGGTCCAGCGCCTGCACTGGGTGGGGGCAGCTTGGTGGTGGGCATACTATAGGATCACAGATCACTGTTCGTCTCTGTAGAGAGGGGCCACGGCTTGGAAGGTGTGCTGGGCCCCTTGCTCCAGACCCTGTGGCCAACTGTGCCCTACCCGGACATCCTACCTGGCAGGTGCAGAGTGAGCAGAGTGGGTCATAGTTGGGTGACCAGCGAGCTCCATGGGGACGCTGCTGCCCCTCGAAGAAGCACGTGTTAGGGTCTCGGGCCTTCCCGGAGCTGCCATGTTTGGCTGGCACTGAGGCTTCAGGACCAGGCCCAGCAGGCAGCATAGGCAATGTAGCTGCCTCTCCATTCGGAGCCACTGACATCCGCACTCCTTCTGAGGCCAGGTGCAGACCTCCCACCTCACACTGACTGGCAATGTGCACCTGTGAAGAGAGGGAAACTGAGGCTGAGCTGGGGCTCCCGCTCATATCTCTCACAGCTGCTGCTGGTGGCTGACGGGAGTGCCCAGGCAGAGACTATTCACTTCAGTACTCATCCCAGCCACAAAACGAGGGCAGTAGGCTGCCAACCTCCTTATGTACCCATGTGGCTTCATGCTTATCACTAGCTAGACCTTAATACTACCACCTTAGGGATCAGAGAGCACAAGCAACTACACCATCCCCACATACCTGCCCACGTAGTTCTCCTCTGGGGCTACTCTTGGTAGTGATCAACAGGGAAGCCGTGCCCTGTGCCAGGTGCCGCAGCAACACAGGCTCCAGGTCTTTGACCACACCTTGGGCCTGCAGACAGACCAAGTGATGAACAGAAACACGGTACTTGAGGGTTCCCTAACATTTTATTTTATGCGTGTCTCCACAGAGGCCAGAAGAGCTGGAGTGACAGATGGTTGTGAGCTGCCGTAGGAGCACTGGGGACTGAAACTGGGTCCTCCAGAAGATCAGCCACACCGTTGAGCCACCTCTCCAGCCCCAGAAAGCCTACTGTCCCCAGTTTGCAGGTGAAGAAACAGACCCAAGAGATTGAGGTCTCTAAGATGGAGGCCAGGTCTCTCTGAAACCAAGTCTACAGCAGCCCACACCACTTCAGAGGCATGGTCCATCCCACCTACTTCTTTAGAGACTCGGGGCCTCTATCCTAGGGATCATTTAGGACAAAGGACAGAGAAAAGAAAATGCATACATAATAAAGCTGAGTCCGATTTATACCTAGGCCTGATTGACACTTAAGGCCACCGCCACTCTGTACCAGGCTGCCTGCTCTCTGCCCCTCAAGCTAAAAAGCAGAAAATGTCCCTATCTCTATCCCTTACCTCTGAGCCATAGAATCCCTTCAGCAGCCTCTGGGGTCCTGGCATCCCAGGAGGCCCGAGGAGGTGGGCAGTGACAGTGCCTTGCTCAGAACCACCAAGTCCAGCCAGTAGCACCTCATAGTGTAAGTGGCAGTGCGTATCCAGGGAGAGCCAGGCATGACCTGCTGCCTGACTCCGCACAGGGGGCAGCACCAGAGCCCCCGCCAGAGGCACAGGCAATCCTAAATCCAAACAGATGAGAGATTTCAGCTGAGGAGAGTGAGCTCTTACCCCCATTGCTCTGGGGCTTGGAAGGCACTATCCATCAGCCCAGGGCCTGGGGACAGCATAAAATCCTCGTACAATGGTAACAGGGAGGGATGGCCAGCGGCAGCACCCTATGCAGCCCCACCTCTCTAAATGCCAGCCAGAACTCGGGCAGAAGAGGGCATACGAGGCTCTGGCTCCCTGGCGCTATTCCTTAGATGCTTGGATGACAGGTCAGAGGGTACAGAAGGGCAGGTGGACTGAAGCACTCACTGTCATAGCGGGCACTGTGCCCACTGTAGGATAGGGCAGTCACATGCCCCCGGAGCTCTCCATCTGGGAAGTCCTTGGTGCCAATATTCAGGAACAGCTCATTCTGCAGCAGCATATGAGCCCCTCGGGCACCCAGGCCAGAGCAGACACCCACAGCCTAGGGGTCGAAGAAGGATGAGCCCTCTCAGTTTTCAGACTCCGAGCCTTTCTGTGGTTTATGCCTCCACTACACACATACATCCTTCCTCACGCCAATAATGCTGGACAGGAACTTTGCAAGTCAAGCTTCAAGGCCCTCTTCTGCCACTTCCCAGCCACATAACAACCCTTGAAGAGTTACTCATCTGTCGAAGAGTACTGTGAAGGTCACGAAATAAATAACTAAAGCAACCGGTGCAATGCCTGACACTAAACACTCCAAAGTAGCACCGCATCTACCGCACTGTCCTCCCTGGCCGCTGTCTCCTGTTTAACTGTGTGCTTGCTGAGGAGGAGGGCAGGGTCCCAGCCTAAGGTTTACTAAAATGTGTCAGATGAATAAAAGACTCATTGAGAGAGCCCATGGGTGTGTGAACAATACTGCATACCCCTACTCAACCAACCTGGCTTCCCGCAGCCCATGTATTGGCAGCCCTGGTACAACTCTGCCTGGGGCCCTCACCATGTGTCCTCCCAGCTGGGGTCCAGCCACGTGGCACAGGACAGTGCGCTGGTTCTTCCGCTGAGGCTTGGTCTCCAGTGTCATGGCCACCACCTCGCTACCTGTACCTACCACTTGCACCTGGTGGGCAGGGTTGGGGGAGGGCAATTGGATTGCCAGCCAAGACCTAGGGCCTTTCCCGCTGTGGGTCAAGGCTCTGCCCTGCTGCCCTCCCTACCTCTTACAGCTTCTGACTCTTACCTGATAGATCAGGGAGCCATTTCCTAGCAGTATCAAGCTGGCTGAGCCAGCAGCACCCGTCTGGACTGGGGTCAGGGCATCAGCCCCACAGAGGACGCTTTGAAGGACTGCAGGGGGCAAGACAGGGGGCAGCAGGCTTGCCCACACCCAGAACCCCCAGGAACTCTCTCCCACATCTACATGTTTGTGCCTCTGATTTGCACGTACCCACAGCGCCAAGCCCCACCCTGCCTCACCATCACAGCTCTGCCTGGCAGTAATGTATCCACTGATGCGTAGCTCTGGACCACCTGCCCTCTCTAGGGTCATCTGCAGCTCCCCCAGCACCAGCCAGTCCATCTCCTGGTCTGTAAGGCTGGGCAGTACTTCAGCAAAACCTGGCTCCTGGGAACAGAGTAGAATGTGGTGGGCCACAGCAAGAGGCCAGAGCGAGGAACAGCAGGAACAGCAGGACGCAGGCCTTCCCTCACCTGTGCCGAGGTGTTGGCTTGGAGCTCTCGAAGTGGCTGTCCCTGGTGGAGAATCTGAAGCTTCAGGGGAATCTGAGATAGTCCTGCAAGGGCTGCACATGTGAGCACTTCTGAAAGATGAGTACCCTCCCTATACTCTCATGGACGTCTTCTCCATTGCTTACCTTCATTCCTGGGTCCCAGCAGACCCCGGAAGAGCAGCAAAAAATGTAAGGAGTCTTCTGTGTCACTGAGGGTGAGCAGGGCTATGCCCCCCACACCCCGATGCTGTGGGCCTTCCAGAGTTAGGATGGCACTGAAGGTCTCTGGGGAATGGAGGAGCATGACAGGCATCAGAAAACCCTCTCTTGGAGTTGGGGATTTAGCTCAGTGGTAGAGCGCTTGCCTAGCAAGCGCAAAGCCCTGGGTTCAATCCTCAGCTCCACATACAAAAAAAGAAAAAAGAAAAGAAAAGAAAACCCTCTCTTGAGTGCCAGCCCTGGGATAGAGAAGATTCAGCCCTTTGTATCTGAGAACTGCTCACTCCCCCTACCTGCAGCCAGAGCACCTTGCCAAATGAGAGGCCCCCAGACTTCTCCTGAAGGGTGAGTGGGCGTCACAAGGGCCACGTGCAACTGTTCTGTCCTCAGGAGCCTCAGAGACAGCCGAGGCACTGCCCGCCACACCCCACAAACCTAGAGCAAAGATACAAGAAAGTCTACAGTCAGTATACAGGACAAGCCAGCTGAGCGGCCCAGTCCTGACGAGGGAGGAGACCCCAGACCCTCCTAAGAAGGACCCAGGATCCTTAAGTTTAAGTCCTGGCTTACCACTTACTAGCCAAATGACCTTGAACAAATCACATTCTGCTATTCTGAGCCTCAGTTCCCTCCTCTGTAACATGGGCATCATAATGTCAGGGTCTTTCTCCCACTGGGCTGTTGTGAGAGCCAAAGGCGGCAATGCAAAGTCTGCCCTCAGCAAATGCCCGTTTTGGATAAGCACTATAAAGGGCATCATCTCACCAGGCCATCCTGGGTGGGGGAAGCAGGGTGTTCAAACAGGATGTTGCCTGTGGGATCCGTGAACCGAACCCTGCTGGGGCGGTCCAGCCTGTGAAGAAAGGTCCAGTGAGACTGGATCCACAATCTACAGGCTCCCCTTTCTGCCCCCATTAGCTGCTCCTAGCCTTGGCTCTTTCCCCTGTCTCACCGCTGGTAGGAGATAGAGAAGCGAAGACTTGAGCGCTGCAGAGAGACTCGAGCACGAGCGACCGCCTGCGACCGGGGTCCTGTCAGCAGCGCCACGAAGTCTATGAGAAGAGAAGGTAGCCTGTCAACCCTTGCCACCAGCCCCAAACTTCGTCAGGCGCACCCCACCCCAACCTACCCGTGTGGCCATCAGCACGTGTCCGCTCCCCAGCGCCGGGTTCCCCTCGATCACTATAACTGCGGTGCTCTGGGTCCCTTGGATACTCGAAGACTAGGCCAGCGGGCTGTCGATCTAGATTGCTGCGCTCTGTGTCGCGGGGAGGGGGAGGGTGGGGCGGGGATTTAAGGAATAAGACCCTCTAGTCCCAGCAGGGCACCAGGAGGGCCAGTCATCCTCCGCGATTCAAGCTGCACAGAACTCCCACCCACCCACCCACCCTCAACACGGGGCACATCGGGCCTTACCCTGCGGGCAGGTCTGGCAGCAGTGTCCTGGCAGCTGGCGCGGCTGCCTGCAGGCCAGGGTGGGGCACTGGGGTTTGATGTTCTTACAGCTGACCCTGCCAGGGCCCCTCCCACGGCGAGCCCACTGAGGCTGATGGCAGAGAACACAGGGAAATTAAGTGAGTGTAACGTGCAACCATCAGACGCCAGGATAAGATCCTCTGCTGGAATCAGTCAACTCTGCTATTTACAAGTTACATGGCCCTGAAAAAGTTTGTTAACTTCTCAGAGCCTTGGCGTCCCTGTCTGCAAAGTAAGGCTAATAATGCCATTTATCTAGCACGGTTGTAATGGGGGGGGGGGGGGAGCTGGCTAAAAGCCAGTCACATAGTGGGCGATCAATAACTGTCAGCACCGCAGACTTGAAAGGGGTTTCCCCGGATTTGAGGACCAGCCTTCCCCTGAGCATCTCCGAGTCTACTACGGCTTAGGACGCCAGCGTTCCGCTACCCTCTAGGGTAGTGCGGGCAGCTGCGGTATCCACTCACCGCTTCACAGGCGCACAGCACGCAGCGCATCACCCCAAAAGGCTCCCCCAGGTCCGGGTGCCACGTCTCGTCCAAGGCATAGACCTTCCCGCCGAAGGAGCAGCCTGTGGGGACGGGCTTGGCTGGCGGCCGCTGTCCGGTTGCTCGTGCCGTAATGCCTGCTCCGGGCTCTGCCCGCCAGGCCCTGGGTCCCTTGGCACCGTGCGCCCTACCGCCTCTGCCTACCCCTCCCGCCCTCCCGCTGCGCCGAGCCACCTGCGCCCGGGGCCCTCTCCCGGTGGGTGCAGACTTGCCCCGAGCTAGACTCCCCGCCCGCGCCTCCCCCTGGCGCCCACCTACCTGCCGCTCCCCGAACAGGCAGCGGCTCCTTCTCGGGACGGATGGGCAGCGCGGGGGGCTCGGGACCAGTGCCACCGGCCGGCCGTGAGCCGAGGAGCAGCAGCCCGAGGAGCAGCCGCGGGGCCGGCGGGGCCGGGAGGCTCGGCATGACGCGGAGCGGACAGCTGGGGAGGCGGGCGGGAGGAGGGAGCAGGAGAGGGAGTAGGGCCGGACCGGAGGCGGGCCGGCGGGAGGGGGCCGGGGCCGGGAGGGGGCCAGTGGCGAGGGGTTCGTCTCTCAGTCGCCGAGTCGGCTCCCGGCCGGGCGGGGCGGGAGAACGCGGGCGGCTGGGCGCTGACCCGGGCCGTAAGCCGCTCTAGTGCCCTAGGCGCCGGCGCCGGCCCGTTTTATGCCCGCGCCAGGAGTCCCGGCCCGGGGCCTCCTCTTCAGCAAACGGGGCGCGGCGGCGGCTCCGCAAGGAGCCCGGCTGAGCCCGGGGGGTCCGGCCCAGCAGCAGCGGCCGGATCGCGAGTGGGGGAGGGGGACAGGCTGGGACCCGGCAGGGGAGGAGGGAGGGACTGGAGGAGGGGGGAGTGGAGTGGGCAGGGGGAAGGGAGGAACCAGGGGGCGCAAAGAGGGGGAGGAGAGGCGGGCTTTGACACCCCACACACACACTCCTTGCGGCCACCTCTGTGGTGTCCATCCCAAGACCGGAGCCTCGGGCTAGTGAAAGGGCAGAGGCTGGGCCTCTGGCCTGTACCAGTCATGGGCAGGATGGGCCGCTGGAGGATGATGACTTGTCTTTGAAAAGGACAGCGATCTTCCCCTGCCTAAGACCCACAGCACCCTCCTTCTTTCACTCTATTTCTCCCTTCTAGGGTCTCTTCTCTCTCTTTCTGGAGTTCCCAGGGACAGGACCAAGGCCGAATCAAGAAGTGGAGGAATAACTCCCTCACACCTTGTAACCTGGTCACAAGTCCATCCAACCATTACCTGACTCTCATCCTTTTCCTTCATCCAAGCTCATCCTCTCCAGCTCATTTTCAACTTCCTTTGTCCTGCTTCTCTAGTCCTGCCCCCCATCTCCTCCACCCCCACCATTCTTCCCACTATCCCAGCACCAGGATCCTAATCTTAGGAGGCATCTCTTCTTATTGAACTAGAGAATTCCGGGACCTGGGCCATACTCCTTAGTGGACAGCCCATCCTCAAAGTAGGCGAAGGAGAATGCCCGAGGAAGAACAAGGGAGCCAGCACAAGGTCAGGCCAGGAGATCCCTGAGGACAGAGACTGTGGGGAGACAGGGACTGGGGAGGAAGAAAGAGAGGAGCCAGCAGAGTTGTTTGTGGGGGAGGCTCAGCAGCTGTCTTTCCTAAGACAGGGACAGATGGGCCTGGTTATTTCTCTTGTCACATGTAGAGTGGTAGGAATGGAAGAGAGCCATTGGGCAATCAAGGGCTTGCACACAGAGCTACGTGTGTCTAACTATCCAGGTGCCTGTGCCCCCACTGGAAAGAAAGGCACCTGAGTCCAGTCAATCTGTCTGCTTTTCTTTCTTTTTTAGACAGGTTCTCATTATGTAGCCATGGCCAGCCTAGAACTCACTAGATAGACCAGGCTATCCTCAAACTCATGGAGATCCACCTGCTTCTGCCTCCCAAGGGATTAAAGGCATGCTTTGGGTCCAGTCTTAACCAAACGCATACCCCTTCACTCCCCAGCTCCCTCAAACTGTCCATAACCTCTTCCCTATAACATGGTCATTCCCTAATATAGGCAACACCTAAATTGCCAGTTGGAAAGGGAAATGCCAGGAAAGCTAAAGAGCTGTTGGATTTCGGCAGCAAGTATAGTGTTCAGGGAAAAAGAAATTTGGAGAGCCAGGAA
Source organism: Onychomys torridus (assembly GCF_903995425.1). Lineage (NCBI taxonomy): Eukaryota > Metazoa > Chordata > Mammalia > Rodentia > Cricetidae > Onychomys > Onychomys torridus. The sequence goes on along the minus strand of NC_050454.1, from coordinate 1,679,349 downwards.
CTCCATCAATCTAAAACAAGACCTCTCTTTCCCATGGACAAATGAATTCTCCTGGACTAACCCTCTCCTGCCCCCTCATCCAGATCCCAGGTTCTCATGTCCCATGTCCCCGTAGGACATGAGACAGCTCCCCTATGTAAAAACCCTCTCTGGAGTGTGTGTGGGTGGAAGAGCTGGGCTCCATTCATGGACCATGGTCCAGGCAGGGGCTCCAGTTCCAGTAGGTAGGAAAAGAACTCGTCATTTCCGGGGCCTTCACCAGGGCTTGGTGGCTCTGGGCTTTCTGATTGGGTGGAAGTGGCCTGGGCAGGCTTGTGACCCTACAGCAGAGGAGGGGCTGTGCCCCAAGAGTGTCTTCCTACCTACCTGCTCCCCAGAGTGCTGCCCTGCTGTGCACCTTGGTCCTGGAGCCCTTCTCCACCCGGTGAGTGACAAGCACATTTGGGGTTAAGTGAGGGTATGGTATGAAGAACAAAACAGAACCGGACTCTTGGCTGGGGGAGGGGCAGGCACACTGGAACCTACAGGCACTGACCTTTGTCAAGAAGAGTGGAGCCTTCCCAGAATGGGAGGAGCGGGACAGAGCAGAGAAAGGGGGTTGGGTACTGGTTTATGAGGGACTATTCACAGACTTGGTAGAACTCAGAGCAGTCCTGGCTGCCTTAGGGCCATGAGAAAATAATAAAAGAAATGCATATGGGGCTAGAGAACTTCGCACGAAGGGACATAATCCTAATCCCATTCTCATATGGTCACTCTTGTTAGCGTAAGGTTCTGAATCCTGGGCCTGGGGAAGCTGGGTCAGGTGAGCCACAAGAAGAGGGTGTTGAGAGGAGGGCTTGTAGGTGTTGACAGACCTACAGGAGATCCCAATATTGAATCAGGTGCAGGCCTCTTTGCTCAACTTGTGAAAAGCGGGGGTCCTATGAAGGCACTGGAAGGGATCTGGAGGGGGCGGGGAGGCAGGTGTGGCTGAGACAGATGCATTGGCAAGTGTCTAAGGCGAGATAAGCCATGTGAGGTAGGCTGCATTTTGCTCTCAGTGCCTCGGCCTGGGCCACTTGCCTCAGGAAGGAAGTTCTAGTACTGTTAGCCCTTTGATTTGAATAAGGGGGCATTTCCGAACTTGGCAGTCCAAAGCAGAGTCCCAGGTTTTATTTGCGGGGCAAGAATGAGAGGCCAGTGTCTCTTTTACTTCCTGCTTCTGGTGGTCCGTTATATCTTTACCCAATCTCCTGCCTCAGCCCCACTTCAACACACGTGCCATCTGCCACTTCCTCTTCCCAGCAGACAAGCCATTTTCTACTCTTATCCATGTTTGCACAACACGTCCCTTCCCTATTCCCATCCCACATTCTCACCCACTAACAACCAAGGTTGCTCAGAATTTGAGTCCAATTAAGATACGTGTGTATATGTCATGTCTTGCTGCTCTCAACAGGACAATTGGTAGACGGAGCACCAAGACCCTGTGAGAGTCACTGAAGAACCCTGACAAAGAGACACTCTATGCTTCAGTCACAAGAAAACACGGGAGCAGCTGGAGCGCCAGCAGCCCTGGCCCTGGACAGCTCAAGGCCTTGGAGCACGTGTCTCCCGTGCCAAGCAGTCTTTTCTTTGAAACCTGATAGAAGATTCACTATTTCTGTCATTTCCAGGATAGATTCCTCAGTCCACCTGTGCCCCACACCACTCTGTGCAGAAGTGCAAGAGTGTAAGCCGCCTCCATGGCCCCGGGAAAGAGTCAGGGGAGAGGCCCCATACAGGGAGCCCCTCCAGCCAGACACGCCGGCCAGAATGGAGCTGACTGGTAAGAAAACGCCCGGGCAGCTAGGAACAAGTTCAAGAATGGCTTGGCGGGGTAGGAGGTGGGAACAATGCTGTATGAGCAGAGGAAAGGGTGTTTGCCTGGACAGCAGACACCTGTATTTCGAGTCTGGCTCCCAGATGGAGTCAGCACCTAAGAATGATTTCCCTTTGTCGACCCTTCAACTTCACTTCTAAGATCTGCTCCTGGTGGCCATGCTTTTCCTTACCGCAAGACTAACTCTGTCCAGCCCTGCTCCTCCTGCCTGTGACCCAAGACTCCTCAATAAACTGCTCCGTGACTCCCATCTCCTTCACAGCCGGCTGGTGAGCATCCCCAAGTACTATGCCTCCTATGCTCTTAACTGATAAGGTACCCCACTCTTGCACTGCCTCTCACTCCAGTGTCGCGTGTGGTCCACCACGTCTCGGTCCCGATCTGCATTCGAGTCTCTTAGAAGCTCTAGTACGGGCATGGAACAAAGGGAGGCCACCTCAGTCACCAGCCACCATCCTGCTCTCGATTTCAGCTTTTTTCCCTCCTCCCCATCTTTCTTACCAGAGTCAGTGCCCTGACATCAACCCTTTGTCTACGCCTGTCCTGCTGCCTGCTGTGGACTTCAGCCTGGGAGAATGGAAAGGCCAGACGGTAAGAGGCAGCCATGGACTGCTTACCTCACACATGCAAGGTGTAGGCTGAGGCAGGATGCTTGCCTTCAGTCTAAGGCCAGCCTAGGATGTACTGAGTCCAAGCTAGGCTGGGCTAAAGTGAGACCCCCTTCTCAAAAAAAGAAAAAAAGGGGAGGGGGGAAATCTCTTACTTTTCTTTCCCTAACTCCTGTCATCATCAGACCCCTACTGTTCCTCAGTCTTTGAAAATCCTCACCACCACCACCCCTTTTTAATGCATACAGGTGTTTGCCTGCATGCTAGAAACTGAACCTGGGTCATCTGGAAAAGCAGCAAGTGCTCTTAACTACTGAGCCATCTCTCTAGCCTCCTAAAATTCTTGAGTTCCCTAAAAATCTTACCTTCAACTTGGCCACTTTAACCCAACTTACATTCATCTATGATGAGATCTTGGGGAAATGGTGACAAATTTCTGACCAATATATCAAATAGGCTGGGCATGGTGACTGATGCTTTTAATCTCAGCACTCAGGAGGCAGTGACAAACAGATTTCTGTGAGTTCAAGGTCAGCCAGGGATGAGATTCTATCTCAAAATAAATGGATGTGAAAGTGAATGCCATAAGAAGCTGGTTAGACCCTCTTATGACTAGACCTTTTTCTTCAATCTTTTTTAATGCATTTATTTATAAAGGGGGCATGCCATGGTGTACATATGGAGGTCAGAGGAGATTTGCAAGTCATTCTTTCCTTCTACCACATTAAGTCCCAGAGATTGACCACAAGCACCTTTACCCTCTGAGCCATCTCAGTGGCTCCTCACCTTAGTCGGCATGAAGGCAGTCGGATCTGCCGTCCACAGGTGGCACAGAGCAGGAAGTACCACTAAAATAAAGGCAGGATCAGGATTCAAACTCTTGCTGGGCACTGTGACAAACTAGGGATCCCAGCAGCTCACAGGTGGGGCGAAGAGATGTGCTGCAGGCTAGCCCAGGCTATACAGTGAGATATTGTCTCAAGAAATAAAAGCAAAATCAAGCCAGGTGGCACATGCCCATACACCCTAGAATACCCTTCCTTTCCAAGTCTCCTAGGGGTCCTGGGTCTGGAGAAAAAGGATGAGTACTACAAAGGATGAGGACTACAGATCACAGCTGTAGCTCTGTGTTAGGAACAGGGTCTCACTTCCTATTTGGGCTGGCCCTGAACTTGTGATCCTCCTGTGTCAGCCCCCCAGGTGCTGGGATTACAGGCATGTGCCACCATACCTAGCTCTGCCAATTGTTAAGTCCCTTCCCATCATCTTGGTGGTTATTGTGACAGTCTTGTTGCTATGTTTAGCTTAGAAGTGCTGTAGTACAATTTTGTAGCAGAAAGAATAGGCTTGCAGCCCTGCAGCCTAGAACTAAAAGCTGTACTAAGGTGGGGTGGCTTTCTGACCAAAAGTCTAGCAAGACCAGGCTATGTTGATGGACACTGGAGTCTCTAAAGCCGAGGCCAGTTGTGAGGAGACTGCAAAGGAATTCCTGTGATGGGTGGGATCCTCATCCTGTCCAATTCTCAGCTCCTATGATTCATTCTGCTGGCTACTCCTATGGGCTCCCCACCCATTATTAGCACGTTTTTGAAGCAGTCCACTTCTTTCCAATTTCCCAGGAACAGACCAAGGCACAGGACATTCTCGGGGCAGTGACCCTTCTCCTGGAGGGAGTGATGGCAGCTCGGGGACAGTTGGAACCCTCTTGCCTCTCATTCCTACTGGGACAGCTTTCTGGGCAGGTTCGCCTCCTCTTGGGAGCCCTGCAAGGCCTCCTGGGAACCCAGGTAAGTCCGCAGTCTAGAGATCTCTAGAAACTACCCTCTTACCCAGTCCCTCTAAAGACCTGGGGAGACAAGGGAGTCTGGGTACCTTCAGTGTAGAAAGGCTGACCCATAAGGAATGCTGCCTCCCAACCATAACACCTGGCTGCTAGCAATGAACTTTTTCTCTTTAGTCAAGAGAGGCTGGTATGTGGGCCTGCTCTCTGGGCTCAGGCCCATCCTCTGCCCTCAGCTTCCCCCACAGGGCAGGACCACAGCTCACAAGGATCCCAACGCCATCTTCTTGAACTTGCAACAACTGCTCCGAGGAAAGGTGCGCTTCCTGCTGCTGGTAGAAGGCCCCACGCTCTGTGTCAGACGGGCTCCGCCCACCACAGCTGTCCTAAGCAGTGCCTCCCAACCCCTCACCCTAAACGAGCTCCCAAACAGGACTTCTGGATTGTTGGAGGCGAACTTCAGTGTCTTAGCCGGAACTACTGGCCCTGGGCTTCTGAGCAGGCTTCAAGGACTCAGAACCAAGATTGTCCCTGGCCAGCTGAATCAAACCTCCAGGTTCCCAGACCCAGGTATCCCTGGATACCTGAACAGGACACACAGACCTGTGAATGGAACTCATGCTGCAGCCTCACTTCAGACTGTGGAAGCCCCAGACATTCTGCCAGGAGCTTTGAACAAAGGCTCCCTGACACTCAGCCTCCAAAGTGGATATCCTCCTCCTCCTGTCCATGCTGATGGACACACACTCTTCTCTCCTTCACCCACCCTGCCCACGCACAGGTCCCCACCTCAGTTCCTCGCCCCCTTTCCTGATCCCTCCACCCCTGTGCCTAACTCTACCAGTCCTCATCCAATCCCAGTGTACCCTCATTCCCAGAATTTGTCTCAGGAAGCATGAGGGACACAGGCACAGCCAGCATCTGCAGCTTCTCTCAAGCACAAGCCTTCCTTCCCTGGGAAAGGGTACACAGCACAGGCTGTCATAAAACCTTAGGAGCTGGTTTGTTAACCTATCAGCAATATTCATCAGAGCAGCTAGCTGTCTTTGGTCTACTTTCTGTATAAATTTGAAAATCACAAATTCTCTGTGTTTTCTACAAAGGTCCAGACTGGCCTAGCCTTTGAACCCAGGTAGAGATTATCATTGTAGATTGGGGATTTAGCTCAGTGGTAGAGCGCTTGCCTAGCAAGCACGAGGCCTTGGGTTCGGTCCTCAGCTCCAAAAAAAAAAAGAAAAAGAAAAAAAGATTATCATTGTACCAGAAAACAAGAAGGTTCTTTCCTTTGCTTCAAGTTTAAGCCCCCAGTGCCCTCATTCCCCTCACTGTGAGGCTGAGACTGGTCAAGGGATGCTGGTCTTGATAAAGGGATAGTAAGTTACCTCTCAGAAAGGCTGCCCTGTTTAGAGACAACACTGAGCCTGGAAGAGAATAAATGAGAGGATCCAGAAGCCAACTAAGGTCAGGGAGCGATGTTCTTCACTGGGACAGCAGATCTCCTGGACCCTACCTCCCAAGAAAGCTAACAGGAAGCCTGGGGAAGTCCACACCCCAGGTAAGGCTGTGCAGGCGGTTCAGTGAAGACTAGACCTGTGGCAGCTGAGCAAACAGCTGAGAGCGTCAGCAGCTCAGCGGGAGCTTGGCCAGGCCTGGGCTCCTGCTTCCCTCCTGTGGAGGTCAGGCGGAAGTGCAGCAAGTGGCAGGAGTCGGCTCCACAGCTCACACAGCGGGACCAGCACCCGGCCCTGGAGCCTCTTCCTACTTTCCACAAAGGCATCTAAAAAGCAGCCTTGTGTGACCACCATGAACTCTACTGGGCACCCCCAAAATGAAGGCAGTCTTCTGGGGTTCTGCAAGTAAGTGCTTTCTTGGTGATAGACGTTTACGGTGTGTCAGCCTGCCGCTCCAGAGTCTATGAGAAGGCTTGTGAGACTCCTCCTTATTCTGTCCCACAGAAAAGGAGGGAACACACGCAGGCAGAGAGGCTGGGATCTCAAAGTTCCAAACATTGCCACAAAAAAGTAAGGGAAAGGTGTTCTTCACAGAGGCAGTAGGTGCCCCAGAGTCCCCCCACAACTCCGTATGGTAGGATTTATCCATGTTTTACACGCGGCGACACCAAGGCCAGATGAGCTTCCCGATGCTCACAGAGCCTTCAGGCCTAAAGAGGACACCCATCCGAGTCACAGCCCTTTCATCTACCCAGTGTGGTGCCTTCTGATCCAACATGGAGACGTCCCTGGAGAGAAAAACGCTCTTAAGAAGCTCTTGAGTAAAGAGCAGAGCTTGTGGTGCGATGCCGAGTCAGCCATCTCCAGGTGTCCCTGTGGGCAGAACCTGGAGAAGAATCAACAAACGCACAAAGCTAAAAAAAAGTTACAAAAACCCCAGACAGAGTCAGTTTCTACACAGGAGGGAGTAGTTCATCCACACTAACGCTAGGGTGCCGTTAAGTGTCATTTGTTATAACACTACAGGAGGTTTAACTTTGACATTTAGGACGAGTAAGATGGCTCAGTAGGTGGAAGTGCTTAATGTGCAGGCTGGTCTGAGCTTGACGCGCATGGGAAAGGAAGGGACTGATTCCCAAAAGCTGTCTTCCAATTCCATTATGCATGCCATCACAAGCTGACGCCCACACTTGCACATACACATCACACACACACAAATGAAAACAATAAATCCAAGTTAAAAGGAAAAAAAGTTGGACACGATGGCCTGTAAACTCAACACTTGGAAGGTAGAGGAGTTCAAGGCCCACCTTCACCTTCAGCTATGTAAGGATTTTCAGTCCAGCCTAGACTGCGACTCTGTCTCTCTTTTCTTTCTTTCTTTTTTTTTTTTTTTTTTTTTTTGGTTTTTCGAGACAGGGTTTCTCTGTGTAGCTTTTGGTGCCTGTCCTGGAACTCATTTGTAGACCAGGCTGGCCTCGAACTCAGAGATTCCCCTGCCTCTGCTTCCCTGAGTGCTTTGATTAAAGGCGTGTGCCATCGCTGCCCAAGACTGTCTCAAAAATTAATTTTCATGGCAGGGACATAGCTCAATGGTAGGGCTCTTGCCTAGCACACACAAAGTCCTGAGTTCAATCCTCAGCACGGAGGGGGGTAAAACACCATAATCATCAAGACAAACACTTTACAGCACAGAGAAGTTGACACCCAGAACAAGGTAAGTCAGAGGCAAAAAAATGTGGGTCCTCGGCGCTCAGAACACAAGTGAGGCTGAGACACAGCTGACACTCCAGGCATCTGATACGGCTAATCTGAGAAACTGGTTTCTGCAATGTAAACTGATCTGAAACCTGCCCTCTTAAGACTAACCCTGAAACTAGGTGTGACAGTGCATGCCTGTAAGCCCAGCACTTTGTGGGGGTGAGGCAGGAGGATCACAAGTTCAAGGTCATGCTTGACTGTACAAGTTTCAAACCCACTGAGATTTCAGACTCTACCTTTTAAAAAACACTTTTTTAAACCTTGCCTGAAGATCCAGCTCAGTGATGTGACACTTACCTGCCTAGTCAGCTTTGGGTTGATCCCTGCACCATCAAAACCAAGGCAAAAAGTCCAAACCAAATCATTCTGTGCAGCTGATTCCATCCTTTCTTGCCCGACAACACAGACACACACACACACAACAAGAGTATGCTGGTAAGAGGGCCGATCAGCTGAAGGTGATCACCAAGCCTGACCACATGAGTCCAATCTCTGGAACCCACGTGGTCATGAAAGGGGACTCCTCCAAGTTAGGCTCTCCCTCACACATATACAAATAAACGTCTGAAGTCTTTACAAAGCACTTTTCTGCCACGCCCCCCTTTCTTGGCTGGGGCAGCCTGCTGTCCACTTGGACATTCTGTCGTGATTGCTGATGAGGGTCTCCTACCGTAACCATCTTTCTTCAACCCCTCAAAAACCTGACTTCACGGCTGACTAAAGGATTCTGTTAAGATTTACCCCAACCCCCAATGTGTCACACACACCCTACTGTGGAAGGTTTAAAAAAACTTTGCTCTCCCCTGCTGAGGCCACTCATTTTCAACCCATTTCCCTAAACACTATTTCTGACACCTCTTGTAAAGACTAAAAATAAGATGGGGAAGGAAACACCCCAGGCATCCCAGCAGGGTGACCAGCTCCTGTGACAGACCCAAGACACCAAGAGACCAACTGGGGGCCAGCAACAAAAAGGCTCAGTGGGTAAAGGAGCTTGCCCTGACATCAATCCCCAGGACCCAGATGGTGGAAGTGTGTACACACACACACACACACACACACACACACACACACACAGGGGGAGAGGGAGGAAGGGAGGGAGGGAGGGAGGGAGGGAAAGAGAGAGAGAGAGAGAGAGAAAGGAGAGAAGGGGGAGAGACAGAGGTAGATTCCCTTGTAGTACACAGAAGGCCTTGGTTTTGAGACCCAGCATTGCATACACCAGGTGTGATGAAATCCCAGGAACTCAGAAAGCAGCAGCAAGGGGGATTGAGTCCAAGGCCAGCCTGGGCTACACAGCAAAAGCAAACAAAACCCTGCATGCCTCCACCCCCAATTCAGGAGAAGAGTCTGAAAAAGTAAACTTTAATTTAAAAATAAAAAAAGTCACACACAACTTCAGATTCACGCTAAGCTCTCCCTCCCACTTGGTCTTTTACAGACAAGTCAGTTTCCCGTTGAATTTGGACACACAGTGGACACACAGCCCAGTCCCCTGCACAGGCAAACACCGCCAGCAGAAATCTACTCAGGTTTGAAGAACGTTCACGACTTGAGTGACTGAGCAGCAGGGCTGATTTCCACGAGGCTCAGAATGCCAGCTTCTTCATCAGCAGATAGACTCTGGAGTCCACCTCAAATCCATGTAGATTGTTGGCGTCGCCCTGAAGCCTCATGAGCAGGCCCCCATAGGACACATATGCAGAGCTGAAACAGAAGGCCCCGGTCCTGAGTCTGAGCTCGGAAGCAGTTGTTTCCCAGCAACTCTCCATCGTTTTGCAGTGCTGCTTACTCTAGTGGAGGAGCAAATGCTGCTATGCCCCCAAAAGGAGACTAGTCACACAAACGAAGGCATCACCGTTCACTGCAATGTTACACAGCTATGGGACTGCTGGAGAGAGGGCTCAGCCTTTAAGATCACTTACTGTGCTTGAAGAATGTGAAGACCAGGATTCACCGCCCCACAACCCCCCCAGCACCCACATGGCATCTCACGACCACCCATAACTCCATTTCCAAGGTGTCCAATGCCCCTTTTTGACCTCGGTGGTCTCATGCCTGCACATGGTACACATACAAACACCCAGGTGCATGCACACACGTGCATGCACATACACACACACACACACACACACACACACACACACACACACAAATAAACAAATACTTTTTTGAAAATACTAAGGAATCAGGAGGGTAGCACATGCCTTTAATCCCATCAGCAAGAGGCAGTAAGGTAGAGATCCCTGAGTTCAACACCAGTCTGGGTCTACATACTAAGTTTCTATGTAGTCCAGGCTACATAGAGAGAGAGGGAGAGTTTTCAACTAACAAGGGGAAACATGTTAAACAAAAAAAGAAGAAAACATTGTAAAGGAACTTAAAGGGAAAGTAAACAAAGAAAAAAATAAACTAGACCACTCAAACTCTTGCTTGTTTTTATTTTCTCAAAACAAGATCTCACTATGCAGCCCTGGCTGTCCTGGATCTCACTCTGCAGACCAGATTAACCTGATCACAGAGATCCACCTGCCTCTGCCTCCCAAGTCCCAGGACTAAAGGGGTGCACCACCATACCAGCTCTTCAAACTGTATGTAAAAAACGTTCTCCTGGGTGACTTCTGTTCTTTTTCACATTACTTCTCTGCTTCGAGTCTCTAACAACCATATTGTTTTAACAGAACTTTAAATTTCTCTCTCTCTCTCTCTCTCTATCTATCTATATATGTAGAGCTGAGGATCGAACCCAGGGTCTTGCGCTTGCTAGGCGAGTGCTCTACCACTGAGCTAAATCCCTAACCTCCAGAACTTAAATTTAAAAAAAAAAAAAGACAAATTCTTCTGCCTAGGTATGGAATACAGAAAAAAAAAAAAAAAAAAAAAAAAAAATGGACCCAAGGCAGAAGTAGAAGCATGGCCCAGTTTCAGAACAGGGAGGGGAGGGTTTCCCAGACAATGCTACTTACAGACGAGTGGCTGCTTCCGTTGAGGTCTCATCCCCCTCGATTCTGTACACTTTCCCATACATTACATACTCAAACTGGTCAGCCCTACAAACAATAGGCAAAGTTATTCTTCACAGTGACCAATAGCATAAGAGACCTTTAAAAACAGAAGCCAAAATCAGGCAGTGGTAGTGACCGCCTTTAAGCCCAGGAGGCAGAGCCAGGTGGATCTCTGTGAGTTCAAAGCCAGCCTGGGCTACAGAGCGAGTTTCAGAACAGAGAAACCTTGTCTCGAAAAATTAAAAAAAAAGGAAAAACAGAAACCGGGCCGGGCAGTGGTGGCGCACACTTTTAAGCCCAGCAACTCAGGAGGCAGAGGAAGATGGATCTCTATGAGTTTGGGGCCAGCCTGGTCTACAGAGCGAGATTCAGGACAGCCAGGGCTACACAAAGAAATCCTGTCTCAAAAAACCAAAAATGGGGCTGGAGAGATGGCTCAGAGGTTAAGAACACTGGCTGTTCTTCCAGAGGTCCTGAGTTCAATTCCCAGCAACCACATGGTGACTCACAACCATCTGTAATGAGATCTGGCTCCCTCTTCTGGCCTGCAGGGGTACATGCAAACAGAACACTGTATACATAATAAATAAACCAATCTTTTAAAAAAAAAAAAGCAAAAAGATAAAAATTAAAATAATAATTAAAATGGAAACTGATAACAAGAAATGCCATAGAAGCGAGACCTTATTTGGCTCTCACATCAATTCAATGAGCAAGACCATCTGTATTTTATTGATGAAGAAATGGAGGCTGAAAGTAGTGGAGCTGAGAAGTGAAAATTCAGTATGGCTGTCCTAACTGGCTCTGTAGACCAGGCTGGCCTCAAACTCACAGAGCTCCTGCCTCTGTCTCCCAATGGCTGGGATTAAGTGTGTGCACCACAGGCCGGCTACTCCATAGTCCTTCTGTCACACGAAGCTCCCTCCCAAAAATCTAGATTACTATGGAATCATTTTCTCAGCCTTAAAAAGGCTCCAACTGCAGGGGGTGGTGGCATACACCTTTAATTCCAACACTGAGGAGGCAGAGGAGGTAGATGTCCTCTGTGAGTTCCAGGCCAGCGTGTGGTCTACATAGTCCAAGCCAACCAGGACTACAAAGTGAGTCCCTGTCTCCACTAAATAAATAACTGCAGCTCACAAGCTCACACTGCTCTTAGTAAGTAATAAGGCTGACTGCTTGGAATTTTTTTCAAATTTTTTAGAGACACGGTCTCTTGGAGTCTAGATTGGCGTTAGACTTATATGAAGCCAAAGATGTTCTTGAACCCCTGATCCTCCTGCCTCATCTCCCAAGTCCTGGAATTACAGACACAAAGCATCGCACCCAGTTCCTGTTGTCTGAATTCTAAGTGCAACCATGTCTTTTCCTAGAATTACAGAGAGGTCTTTCTGTATACTACTTATCTATTCGGTCCCTCCTTTCCTACTCTACTGCCTCACCTGGAAGGCCTGTCATCTGTGGGATTGTATTCACCGTCATCCAAGGTACCATCTTCATACAAAGTGCTAGCTATGACCAATCGGAACTTGTCACCTGAAAAGACCATCAATATCAAGAGTGAAGGAGCAGAAGCTAAAGACCTAGAACCTCTTTTATTGCCTGTGCTTGACACTTACCTAAGTCTACGGGGTAAATCTGAATGTTTACGTCCAAGATGAGGTCCATCTTGAAAGATTCACTCTCACAGTGCAGCCGAGATACTGGGAAAGAGTGGCAGACATAATTACAGAGGCCACTTTGTGAGTCAAATGCAAGAGAACAAACCACCCAACAGGTCCGCACCCACCAGCCTTGCTCTGCACCACCAAAGCAAAAGTGCAAAGTTGAAAACCTCAGAAGGTGACAGGATCCCAAGAAAGAAGCAAAACTCCTCCGGCAGCAACCCGGCTCTAAGCATGCCTAGATGGTTTGGACTAAACTTCACTCTGAACAAGACAGTTACTTGTCCAGAGATTCCTTCTTCCTGGTAGGCACTCTGCCGAGGGAATCTGCCGGGTGTGTTGAGAACTGACACCTGTCTTTAAAAAAAAATAATAATAATGCTGGGCAGCGGTGGCGCACGCCCCTAATCCCAGCACTCGGGAGGCAGAGGCAGGTGGATCTCTGGGAGTTCGAGGCCAGCCTGGTCTCCAAAGCGAGTTCCAGGACAGCCAGAGCGACACAGAGAGACTCAGAGAGGGGGCAGGGGACGGACTGTCGCCAGGCAAAGTGACACCAAGAAGAAACAACTTCCGGATCACTGGGAAAATACATCAAGCGATCGGCTGAATTGAGAAAAGAAGACTTCGAAAAGAGCTGACAATTCCACAAAACCACGGGTTCGGAAGACAGGCAGGTAACTCGCTGCACAGCCCGAAGTAACAAAACAGGTAAGGCCCCCTCTGCCTGCTCCCAGAACAGTTAAGTGGGAGAGGCGCGCGGCACAGCACCTAATACTCCACAGGGAGCTGGAAAAGTGCCCAGGGGTTTCCGGCAGCAAAGCCTCGGGCCACCCAGGCACAAGACACCGCAGATATAATGGGAAAAGCTGTCTCAAGTTTCATTATGAAAAAAGCTGTTTCCTGAGGGAGGTACCGAGAGGGTGGGACGGGCCACTTGGGTGGGCATGGTGGCCTCTTCCTTCAGCCCTCCCCCTACACCTTACCTCGGTCAAATTTCTTGCCTTCTGGGTCAATGTCTTTCACGTCAAAAATATCCTCGAACAGGATGCCCGCCATCGTAAGGGGCACGAGAGCTGCAGAGGTGCGGAGCGCGCGGCCGCCACGGGGAATTCGCGCACCCCCTCACGTGGAGGAGAGACGGCAGGGCGGAGCACCGCCCCCAAAGCGGCCACCGGGCAGAGGGCGCATGCGCACAGGCTGCACTCACGCAGCCACTTCCGCTGCCTCCCCCTCGGGGCTTCTTAACTTCCGCCGGGAAAGGCCACCTCGGAGCAGCTCGGGCCTTGTGGGCGAGTCCCCAAGCGCAGTGACTCCGCCCAAGGCGGGGACAGACTAAAGCCCCACCCCCGGCGGGTACCGCGCTGCGCCCAGCTCTACGGCGCCCTCTCCAGACCCCGGATCCCGACGCTCGGGAAAGCTTGGGGGCCTAACCCAGCCAGGAACCTTGATCCTTGGCCCAGAGAAGCCCGGCCCTCGCCCTTCCCTGCGGTCCGCGTGCCGGCCGAGGGCACAGTCCGTGCCGCAGGCGGGTGGAGGAGAACCCCGCCCGCAGAGCGCCCGCCCAGCGGGACGTAGTGCCCAGCCCCTCGGACCTCGGATTGCCACCAAGGTCCCCCACGCTGGTCCGAGCTGGCTCGGACTAGCTAGACGTCACCCGAGCCGGGTCCGTCCGGTTTGGGAATTTGCCATGATGTCACTCTCAGGGAGAGGAAAGCCCGCATTGTGCTCTCCCCGGGGCTTCACCTCCTCGGCACTCCCGTCTTCCCTTGGCCCGGCTTAGCACTAACCTCACACTCTGATCCCCTGCAACACTGCCAATTGAACTTGGTACTGCCTGTCACCCCACTATACTACCCTCTTCTGGACACTGATCTAGTGCGCCTTCACCCAACATCAGCCTTTCTCTGGGAGGCGACAGCTCGTAGTGCCCTCTTTCTAGGTGCTACCTCCTTTCATTGTAGCCCCGGTACTGGGCACCGTACCCTCCCCCCTTGAGCACCCTGTTTCCTGAATGAGTCTTCGTCCTGGTACTACTGTTCTACACAGATTTCTGGACACCGTCCTCTCCAGTGGCACCAACCTAACACTGACCATCTCTTTTGTGCCCACGCCACACTGTTCTCATCCCTCCCAGGACCCTGAAAGACAGTGTGGAGCCCCAGCAAGCCGCTCCCTCGAGACGTCAGCAGCTACTCAAGCTCCCCCTCTAAGCGATGCCTGGGAGGAGCGACCTCTGCTCCCCCACACCCGCCTCCCAGGAACGGCCTCCCCCGCGCCAATAGCTCCCTTCCCTCGGGCCTCACCCCTTCCCGTCCCCTCCCACCTCCACCTCCGCCCCCTCTCTCCAGGCCTAGCAATGCCAGGTGCACCTTCCCGGGGGAACCCAGAGGAAAAGAAGGAGAAAGGGAGGCGATAAGGAAGAAGGCTCTCAGGAGGGATCTTCGCAGATCCATCTGGGCCGCCTGCAAGCGCGAAGCACAGGCTGCCCCAGTCGGGTCTGGCCTGGAGAGCCCGAATTGGCCTTTTCAGCAGCCCCCTGCCCCAGCCCTAGAGTCACTCCATCCTCAGCCCCTCCCGCACGACGCTGCTGCGGCCCAGGAGCCCGGCCCCTCCACGTGCCAGCGGACCCGCCCCCGCCCGGCCCCCAGCACCCTCTCCGGGCTGGGTCAGCCTCCCGCCTCCCGGGCGGAGGGGTGCGAGACCGCATTGCAAGCGCCCCCTGCCGCCTCTCCGGAGACCAGGAGGCGGCTCCCGTGCAGACCCCAGCCGGACCCGGACGCCCCTGCAGATGGGCCAGGGCGGAGCAGCTAGCAGGGCACCGCCCTCGGCCCGCCCGCCGAGGAGGGCACGCTAGCGGGAGGCTGTGCCTGCGGCGCGCGCCCGGGGACCCGTCGCACTCTGCGCTCGGCCGCCGGGGCTGAGGGGACGGGACGGGTGAGGGCGCGGGCTCAGCGGGCCGGGAGCTGAGTCAAGGCCAGAGGCCGAGAAGCCAAGGGAAGCAAGAGGACAGTGCGCCGAGATGGCGGCCTCGGCGGCTGCAGCGGCGGCGGCGGCGGGGGAAGGGATGGAGCCTCGGGCGCTGCAGTATGAGCAGACCCTGGTAAGTGAAACCTAAGGGGTGCGCTATGGCACCACTGCTGCAGGTTGCCCTAGGAAGTGTGAGGACAGGCGGCCTACCATAGCCCGGCCTCAGCCTTCCTCAGCTGTGGAAACTGAGGTTCGGGACCCGACAGGCTGTAGGTTCAGGTTCGGAGTGTTGGAAACCTGCTTGCTGGTTTCTGGCTGAGGCTGGTGGCCTGCAGAGGACAATGACACCAGGTGCTTGGCCCAGGTGTCCTTCCCCTTACTCGCTTCACACACGTTTTTGTTTTTCCCAGTTACCACTCGAGCCCAAAGTTACAGCACCCCAGTACCCTTTCTAAGTACCATCCATACCTCTGAACTTTGTCCACACGCCTGTCCACATTCAACACCCTCCCTGCGTCCCTACTATGGCATGGCCCTAAGCTGGGCACAAAGACTGTTGTAGGCAAGTGATCAGATCAAACCCACCCCTGCCTTTAAAGGCTCAAAGTCCAGCGTTGACAAGAACCCCTCAGTTGAACTTTTGGGAAAGGTGGCTTCTCACCTGAAGCTTTAGGGTTGACGCAGGAAGTAGGAATGGGCGTGAGAAATGGAACCTTTGTTCGGGCTGGATCTAGGCAGGTACCCCACCACCAGCACCCACGCCCATGGAGTGTCCCTTGACCTCGTAAGAAGCAGGGGTCCTGAGCTTTGAGATGATTCATAGCCACCACTATGGGGAAGACATTCACCTTCATGTCACTAGGGTGGGGGGCCCAAGGCCTGCAGGAAGAAACGGGCCCTCTGGCTCCTTTTTATCAGCTTAGGCTGGAATTTGCCCAGGAAGGTGGCAGGGAGGAACCTCTTTTAGAGAGGACTGTAACTGAGTCAGGGAGGTGCCCAATTACCAGAGACTGTCTGAAACAGGATAACTGGGAGAGGTGGTAGCTTAAGTAGCTTGACGCTCGCTCATGGAGGCAAGCCCTTTTGTTGGTGATGGTCAGGGAGAGGGACATTTGGCCATGGGAGCCAGGCACTTAACCTCTGAAATGGCATCTCTTTTGCACCAGCCGCCGCCGCCGCTTCTCCCTGTGTCTCTGAAGTGAGTTCTCAGGGTCAAGCTTTCCGGGCTCTGGCCTCTCCCACTTCCCTCCTACCCTTTTGTCTTGCCCTCACCTCCTCCCACCTGCTCCAGTCTCTTCCGCCTCCCAGCTCCCGCTCTTCTTTCCTATGTATTCCCTCTCCCCTCTGCTTCTCCCTGCCCTCTGTCTCACTCTGTGTCTCTATCATCCCTCCCCCCCCCACCACCACAAACCCCAACCCCAACAGGAGCCCTTTGTGTCCTGAAGCTGGGCGGGTGGCAGCCAGAATCTACTCCTCCCCACCCCCCAACACACGCCCAGCTTGGCAGGTCCAGCCATAACTCTGTCCCTTCCCATCAGCCTCGTGTCCACAGTCACAGCCTTGCCATCCACAGCCTCTGCTGTCTCCCAGGGTCTGTCACTTGTCCCAAGTGCAGTTCCAGAGGAGGACTGAAACCACCCAGCACTGCCTTACACACCCAAAGAGGCTTTCCACTTTCAGCTGACGGGTTCACTGGGGTTTGGGAGTGGAGAATGAGGGCAAGGGATTAGGGTGGGTGGGAAGGGTGCCGCTGAGTTGGTCACAGGCCAACGGCCCAGCGGGAACGTGATAAGGATTGGGGCTGGGACCTCCTAGGCCCAGCTCGGCTGCCCTCAGCTCCACCAGCCTCTTATTGTTGCTCATACATACGCCCTTGACCATCCCTTGTTCTCTGACCTTCCCGCCTCCCACTTTCTCACTGTGCCTTAGGTTTTTCCATCTTTCCCTGCTCTGGACCCTTCCTCTCCTCCCCAGTGCCCTCACCCCTGGCTCGATAGAAGAGGGGACTGATTATTCTACCACCCCCAGAGTTGTGTCCCTGTACCTTGCCTGTCCCCATCACTCTGGCCAAGACAGCCCCCGCAGTCTACAATGTACATTGTTCCCACACTCCGAGCTGAGTGAAAACTGGATTCAAGATGGGGTACACAGTGTGGGAGCTGAGCAAAGGGGAGTCAAAACCCAGGAACCCTCCCCATACCCCCACTTCAGCCACACATGCTAATGCCGCATTTTGTCTATCGCTCCAGATGTATGGCCGGTACACTCAGGAACTTGGGGCCTTTGCCAAAGAGGAAGCTGCTCGGATTCGCCTGGGAGGGCCTGAGCCCTGGAAGGGGTCCCCTTCTGCCCGGGCTCCCCCAGAGCTCCTGGAATATGGACAGAGCCGATGTGCCAGATGCCGCAGTGAGATCTGGATAGGGGGCAGGGACCTGGCTGTTCTATCCTGGGGAAGGCAAAGACCGTTAGAGCTGCTCGTGGGGGGTGGGGAGAGACAGAGAAGAGTAGGATCACTCTGGTACCAGTTTCTCTATGGATCTTCCCTTCCCTGCTTCCAGTTTGTTCTGTACGCTGCCACAAGTTCCTAGTGTCCCGGGTTGGTGAAGACTGGATCTTCCTGGTCCTGTTGGGGCTCCTCATGGCATTGGTCAGTTGGGCCATGGACTATGCCATCGCTGTCTGTCTACAGGGTGAGGGTCAAGGCTGGGAACAGCCAACCTGTTTCCTCCATGCCACAGTTGTTTAAGTAACTTGGCTACTGGCCACTTTGTCTGGCCAGGCTGACTGCCCATCTCCAGGCATAGTGCCTGCTACTCGCATAGACCACACCTTCCTGCCTGCCCTCCGTCTTATCTATGATGGGCTTTGTCCCAGTGAATGCCTCCTAGGGCCTCCCCATCTCTCTGTGCCCCAGCTCTGTGCCCTTGTCCTATCAGTGTGTCCCAGTGTCAGGCAAGGTGTGGATATGTGTACTGGAAGTCCACCAAGCATGTCCTGTGCCCACAGCTCAGCAGTGGATGTCCCGGGGCTTAAACACCAACATCTTACTCCAGTACCTGGCTTGGGTTACCTACCCCGTCGTCCTCATCACTTTCTCTGCTGGATTCACCCAGATCCTGGCCCCCCAGGCTGTCGGTAGGATAGGGTGGCTTGGGAGGAGGGGCGGCCAAGCTTCCTGAATGAGGCCCATCAGACAGCTTTCCTGGACATGTCCGTCCGCAGGGTCTGGCATCCCCGAGATGAAAACCATCCTTCGCGGAGTGGTACTAAAAGAATACCTCACCCTCAAGACCTTTGTAGCCAAGGTCATTGGGCTAACCTGTGCCCTGGGCAGTGGGATGCCCCTGGGCAAAGAGGTAATCGCAGGTCGGGGAGTGAAGGAGTCCCTCCCATTGGAAGAAAAGGTCAGGCCAAGGTGCGGAAGGCCCCATCCCGACTCACAACCCACCCCTACCTCCAGGGACCCTTCGTGCACATCGCCAGCATGTGTGCTGCCCTTCTTAGCAAGTTCCTCTCCCTCTTTGGGGGTATCTACGAGGTAAGAGGAGAACCCTAAGATCTGGGGGACAGGGGCTGCTGAGCCCCAACTGACACCGTGTCCCCAACCCTTGCCAGAATGAATCCCGGAACACGGAGATGCTGGCCGCCGCATGCGCAGTAGGAGTGGGCTGCTGCTTTGCAGCACCCATCGGAGGTAGGCACGGCTCCGCTCAGCATAGCATAGCCCCACAGTGGGCCCCTCCCCCTCGGCCCCTCTTCGCCTGGGAGTAAGTCCACAGGCCGATGTCCTCTGCCCCCTTGCAGGGGTCCTATTCAGCATTGAGGTCACCTCCACCTTCTTCGCTGTTAGGAACTACTGGCGGGGCTTCTTTGCGGCCACCTTCAGCGCCTTCATCTTTCGGGTCTTGGCAGTCTGGAACCGTGATGAAGGTGGGGATGTTGGTGGCAGCGAGGGCATCTGGGGTAGTTCAAGTGCGACACAAGTTTACCTGCCACCGCCTCTGCTTCTTCCCCTCAGAAACCATCACTGCTCTCTTCAAAACTCGGTTCCGACTCGACTTCCCCTTTGACCTGCAGGAGCTGCCAGCCTTTGCTGTCATTGGGTCAGGAGCTTCCGGGAGGGGGTGGGGCTGGAGGGGGTCTCCACCAGAAGACCTCCCCTCTACCTTGGTGCTTCTTTCTTCTCCAGTATTGCCAGTGGCTTCGGGGGAGCCCTGTTTGTCTACCTGAACCGGAAGATCGTCCAGGTGATGCGGAAGCAAAAGACCATCAACCGCTTCCTCATGAGGAAGTACGTTGGCCACAGACTCTTTTCCAGGCTGTTCTGGGCTGTCTAAGGGAGAGAGGGGGCCACTGAGGGTTTGAAGTAGAGGCCCAGTCAAAATGAGACAAGAGCCAGGCGCAGGGCCACACACCTATCTATACAATCCGGGCACTCCAGAGGCTGAGGCAGGATTGTGGCAAGTTCTGAGCCAGCCATGGCTCCAGTGTAACGCTGGGTCTGTCAGATGAAAAGGTAAAAGACAGCTACGCTAGGGAAATCCGCTGGTGTTTCCAGGCTGATGCTGACTTGCACACATGGGAACCACCTGGGATCTGTTACTTTTGAATCGAAGTCAGTGGCAGAAGCACTTGGGATAAAAGACCAAGGTTTGCTTGGGTTTTCAGGCCTGGTCCAGGTAGCAGACCGTGTTTGTACCTCAGTTTACCCCATGGCCAGCGTGGATGGCTATTTTTTTGATCTCAGAACTGAGAATGGGAAGGCACGTGGGACAGAAGTGCTTTCTGCAGAACTCCTTCCACGCTACCATCGCTGTTTTTTTGAGACAAAGTCTCACTCTGTGGCCCAGGCTGGCCTTGAACTCTGTGTGCCGGGCTCACACTGCTCTCACTTAAGTCACAGTGGCAGAGGCTTCTTTAAATCTTCACACTACTAGCCCCTCAGCTGGGCTTTTGAGAGCCGAGGCGGTCACAGCTCAGACTCGTCCAAGAAAGGGCTAGAGATGGGTTTGCTGTTGCTGCACGCTCAGAGAAGGACCCTGTACTCAGTTCTTAGAATAATCCCAGTCCACCGTCACCCTTGGAGCTGCGGCGTCAAACGCAGTAAGAAGGGCCTGCTCTCAGGCTCTGTGCCTTGATATATAAGCCCTGCTCTGATGTTAGCCCCGAGGTATGTAAGGGCGCCTGGCCTGTGATCAGCCCCTGGGAGGTATGTCCCTTTTATCTGATGATGTCAAACGTCTGCCTCTAGACGGCTGCTCTTCCCGGCACTAGTGACTCTGCTCATCTCCACTCTGACCTTCCCCCCTGGCTTTGGACAGTTCATGGCTGGACAGGTAGCCCTATCCCAGAAATGTGACCCCCACCCCACATACCCAGATGCATTCCTTTCCAAAGCCAAGAGTCCCAGCATGCCCAGGATGCCTTGTACCCGTGGACCCCTACGGGCCTCTTCCTGGGGTCCTGTGCCCCAGCCTACAGCGTTCTCTTCACTCCAGCTCTCACAGAAAGAAACCCTAGTCACGCTGTTTGACAACCGGACATGGGTCCGCCAGGGCCTGGTAGAGGATCTAGAACTCCCGAGCACATCGCAGGCCTGGAGCCCACCACGTGCCAATGTCTTCCTCACTCTGGTTATCTTCATTCTCATGAAGGTGAGACTCCCACCACGGCTAGAATCCACCAATGTCTACCCAGGCCACTAGGTGCAGGGGCTATCCCAAGCACTTACCGTGTATTCAGAACATTATGAGAAAGGTACCCTTACCCCTGTCTTAAAGATGGGAGTCAAAACACGAAGTAACTGCCAAAGCAGTTAGTTGGGTGAGAGGATTTGAACCCGAGCCTTCTGGTTCCAGAGTCCTGTCTTTTCCCTTCACCTCTGGGGATTCTGGGTTAGCTGGGAAGATTGTGCCTGGTAGATGGGCAAGGCCTTCCCTGAGGCCTCTGGTTTGAACCCATCCTGCCTACAGTTCTGGATGTCTGCACTGGCCACCACCATCCCAGTGCCCTGTGGGGCCTTCATGCCTGTCTTTGTCATTGGTGAGTCTGCAGCTGCCTGCCTTCCAGCCTGCACCCTTCATAGCCCCTGTCTGTTCCTTGTGGATCCCTTCTCTGCCAGGAGTGTGTGTTGACCCAGCTCTAGCCCAAACCCCCCACTCCCATGGGATCGCCCCCTATACTAAATCGCCCACTGGCCCCTCCCCCACCCTCTGACCCTCTCTCTTCCTAGTGTTCCCCCACTACCTCTTTCTCTTCCTAAAACCCTCCCTGAAGGAGCAGCATTTGGGCGGCTGGTGGGTGAGAGCATGGCCGCCTGGTTCCCAGACGGGATCCACACAGATAGCAGTGTCTACCGGATTGTACCTGGAGGCTATGCCGTGGTTGGTGAGCACCCAGTTCGGTTTGCCTTGTGGTGCTGGGGAGCAGACCCAGGGGATTGCACAGCTGTGCACGTATTTCCAGTCCAGCAGTGCCTCAAGTCTGCCTCTGCATTGGAAGACCCCTGGCCCAGGCAGACTCTGAGGCTCTGGTGCCCCCTGCTGGCAGGGCCGTAGGCCCAAGCACTCTATGGGGCCACCCTGAGGGACTCTAAGCAACCCTTGCCCTGGGGAAGGGAAAGTCTCCTGGGGACTGAGCATGGCTGTCCCCAGGGGCAGCCGCACTTGCCGGAGCAGTGACACACACGGTATCCACGGCTGTGATCGTCTTCGAGCTCACGGGCCAGATCGCCCACATTCTGCCTGTCATGATCGCGGTCATCCTGGCTAACGCTGTCGCCCAGAGTCTGCAGCCCTCCCTCTATGACAGCATCATCCGCATCAAGAAGCTGCCCTACCTGCCTGAGCTGGGCTGGGGCCGCCACCAGTATGAAGGGCCCAGTGCAAAGAGGGTGGGAGTTAGGGGTAGGCCTCCCGGGACCCTTCCCCCCCTCCAGCAAGATCCCAAACTAGTAAGGCTGAGATCCCAGCTGTTGTGCTCTGGGTCAGAGATGCCCTCACCTGGGAGATCTGTAGCTGGCCTGTACTGACCCAAAGGGAGGGTGGAGAACAGCCTGGGCCCTCCACTCCTGTCCCCTGTGGTTCTCCAGCCTTCCTCATGACTCGGGGATGGTGGTACTCTGGGCCAGTCTTCCATGCTGAGCGCACACTGAATGCCTGACTCTATCCCCAGGCAGTACCGGGTGCGAGTAGAGGACATCATGGTACGGGATGTGCCCTATGTAGCTCTCAGCTGCACCTTCCGAGACCTGCGCTTGGCACTGCACAGGACCAAGGGCCGGGTGTTGGCTCTAGTGGAGTCCCCTGGTGAGGCCAAGAGGGGTCCCAGGTGTTACGAGCGTCTCCTAGGGCCTCAGCTCAGGAAGAGATAGGGAGCCCAGAACCAGTCTCCTTGTTCTGTATCAGTCAAGACTCAGGCAGGGTTTTCCTTTAGATGTGCCGTGTGTGTCCGGGGCCCCAGCTTGGGTTTGGGAAGAAGGTCGAAAGTAGGAGCTAGCTCCCTCTCCACCCCTGAGCCTCCGCCCTTGTTCTGCCCAGAGTCCATGATCCTGCTGGGCTCCATCGAACGCTCACAGGTAGTAGCATTACTGGGGGCCCAGCTGAGCCCAGCACGCCGAAGGCAGCACATGCAAAAGCTAAGAAAATCCCAAACGTCTCCACCATCAGATCAGGAGAGCCCCCCCAGTTCGGAGACGTCCGTCCGCTTCCAGGTAAAGGAAAATGTTCCACGACCACACAGATTTTGAAGTGTCATATCGGGAGGTTCTGAAGCACACCCCCGGCCCCTTCCTGTTCTGTGCAGGTGAACACAGAGGACTCAGCCTTCTCTGGATCCCATGGGCAGACCCACAAGCCCCTGAAGCCTGCTTTAAAGAGAGGGCCCAGCAACAGCACAAGCCTCCAGGAAAGTACTGCAGGTGAGCCATTTCTATCCCACCTCAGACAAAGCCTGAGCCCACCATGCATGGATGGGGCTGCCCCGGGGGATAGGGTGGAGCTGGAAAGGCCTCCCCCTTGCCTTCTGCACCTTCCCCCTAACCAACTTGCCCCTGCTGGCTTTGGAACACAGGCAACATGGAGTCAGCAGGCATTGCCCTCAGAAGCCTCTTCTGTGGCAGCCCGCCTCTGGAGGCTGCTTCAGAAGTGAGTAGGCCGGACACCCCCTCCTGCCTGCCCAGCCCCCTTCTGACTCTCCCACTCTGCCTGCCTCTGCCCTCCTGTCAGCTCTGCCCCTGCAGTGTGCCCTTCTTCCTGGCTTCTGTCTCGCCCGTCACACCCCCTCTCCCCATAACCTCTCTGCTTTGGCTCTGACAAAGTTGGAAAAGTCAGAATCCTGTGACAAGCGCAAGCTGAAGCGTGTCCGAATCTCCCTGGCGGTACGTGTGCCCCTCTCCCTGCAGCGCAGGAGCATCAGGCAGGGAGGGCCGGGGTCCAGGTGGGACAAACCTCCCAGAACCAGGGCTACATCCACCTCCCTTCCTGCCTTCCTCTTAGAGTGACTCGGACCTGGAAGGCGAGATGAGTCCCGAGGAGGTAAGGTGGCGGTAGACGAGATGATTTCCTTCCTGGGTGTGTTGTCGTCCTGGCTCAAGGATCACAGGGAGGAAAAAGGGCTGAGAGGAGCGTCAGACTCCCTCTCCCTGATCCTCAGTCTCGCCGTCAGATCTTAGAGTGGGAAGAAGAGCAACTAGATGAACCTGTCAACTTCAGCGACTGCAAAATCGACCCTGCGCCCTTCCAGCTGGTAGAGCGGACCTCTCTGCACAAGGTAGGGCAGGGTAGGTCTGGACCAGTGTGATAGTATGCAAGGGAGGCATGAGAGACTTGATGCCGTCCTTTAAAACATCCTGCTTTAGGCCATGAGCGCCTGGGAGCCAGGACTCCTCAGCCCTGTCCTGCTCCTTGGTGGAGCCAGGCATCATTTTTCCTCTGCTCAGACTTACCCCAGGGAATTCTGGACCAAAGCAGCAACAAAGACACAGTTTGAACTGGGTGGAAGCCAGGAGGCCAGGCCAGGGTCAGAGCTAGGCAGGAGGTTGGCAGAACCCAGCAAGGCTGACACACACCCACGCTGGAAAAAAAAGGGGTGGGGGGGTGGTGAGAAACAGGCCAGATAAGAAAATCTAATAAACAGACTAACAAACAGTTGAGAAGGGTGAGGCCACTTCAGGGAAGAGATAAACAAACATGAGAGACGTCGGTAGGGGGCTTGGAATGTCAGACCCCGAGAGTCTGACTTCAGGCATGTCAAAGGAAAACTGGTGGAGCAGACTCAGAAAGGCTGTTCCTCCACAAAGGGGGCAGGAGCAGGACGAGTAAGTACAGGTGGATGGAGGTAGGCAGGGGCTCCCAAGAGTGGGGTAGCTGGCACCACTGGGTTCCTGAAAGCTGCCCTGTAAAGGCAGGGAATGCAGGCTTCCCAGCCAAAGCCAAGGGGTATTTTTTTAACAGACTTTTTGTGTGTGTGTGACCTGAGGATTGAACCCAGGGCCTTGCGCTTGCTAGGCAAACACTCTACCACTGAGCTAAATCCCCAACCCCTTAACAGACTTAATGTGTAAGCCTCCATTGGCAGGTACAGGCCAAAGTGACAGGTGTGGGTCAGTGGTCCCCAGCTTGGGTGGCTAGCTTAGATACAGACTGTTGCTAAAAAGTCAGCATAGCACGTACAAGCAGAGCCCATGATGGGAAGGAGAGGAGACAAAAGAAAGACAGTACAGCAAAAAATAAAGGAACTTAGACCCTTTTAAATAAAGGCCTTAGATCAAGATGGGGGAACTGCGGTACTGTGGCGAAGGAAAAGGAGATCGGCCAGACCAGACTACAAGCTGCCTTTCTTCCCCAGGCACCAGCCATCTCCTTTTTCCTTTAGTGAGACAGGATCTCACATAGCCCAAGTAGGCCTCGAACGCTTGACAATCTTCCCGCCTTGGTGTCTCTGGAGATTTCAGGCACATGCCATCATACCCAGCTGTGACACCCTTGTTTCTGTCATCCATAATTTTGATGATAAGAACACTGGCATGCCTTGACTGCTTGCTGTGTGCTGGGCACCATGCTAAGATCTTCACACACGCGTAATTGAATTCTCACTCTAGCCCGTGGGAAGTAGCCGAGCTGGCCCCGACCAGAAACAGTCTAACCCAAAAGCCTGCCTTAACTAAGTGATTCGGTGAGAAAATCCATTGTCTGCATCAGTTTAGCAGAGTCAGGCCCAGGGCACAGATCTGGCCCTGCTCTCAGAATTCAGAAGGCCACGCTGTCCTTTCCTTGTCAGTGCAATTCACTGTTCCCAGGCCTAAGAAATTTGGGCCCTCCAAAGGGCTCCCTGGTGTCCAATTAAATTAAAATGAAAAAGAACAAAGTAGGTGTTTGTTACAAACTTAAACTGTCACAGGAGGGGGAAGAAGCCGCTGAAGAACCACTAACAAAAGTACAAAGAACTGGAGTGATAACATACAAGATTAGAATTCTAGAGATTAGAGTCTAAATTAGAATCTACTTATTAAGAGAGCAGGAAGCAGTAACCCACTTAGGTTCTGGAGGGGGACTTTCAGAGGGTCAGAATCCATGAGACTAGTTAGGAACCCCTCGGTGGCAGCTAGCTACAGTGGATAGAGAGGAAGCCAGAGTGCCAGGATGACGGCAAGACTGGCTAACCCAAATCCTCTCCCTGCTGCTTACAAGCTCACTCGGCTGTAGAAGTTAAGCAAGTTAGTTAGCCTGTCTGGGTTTCCTTACCTATGTAGAGGTGGCATAAACTGAGTATGGTGGTGTATGCTGGCACTCAGGAGGTAGAGGATCAGATAGTCGTCTAGGAACTATATAGCAAGTTCAGTCATCCTGAGATATGTGAGACCTTACTTCAAAACAGAAAAGTTGGCCAGGCAGTGGTAGCACATGCCATTAACCCTAGCATTTGGGAGGCAAAGGCAGGCGGATCTCTGTGAGTTCGAGGCCAGCCTGGTCTGTGGGGTGAGTTCCTGGACAGCCAGAGCTGTTATACAGAGAAACCCTGTCTTGAAAAACAAACAAACAAAATCAAGACATGTAAAGCCTGGAAACGAGGTGCAGCAGAATGGCAGGCTGGCGTGGGCCATTCTAGGGGGTCCTGGGTGACGCTCAAGTTTTAAAAAAAGCCATAGAATGCAGATCCCCGCCGGTGAGCGGGGAGGCAGGAAGCAGGGAAGCTCATTCTGCTGCTGCCTCAGCGCTGGTGAGGACCACCGTGAGGCATGACTAGGGAGGATGGCACAGACGTAGAGCAGTCAGCCTGGCGGCGGCTGCCAGACACACATTGTTCACAGACCTACAGAAGCACATTGGCTGCTTGGTCATCACTGTGGTTGGGAAGAAGGTATAAGAGAACTGTTTAACAGGGTCCTTGGAGAAGGTGAGCTGGATTATATGACCAGAGGCTAAGATTACAGTAACATACCTTATAGGAACAGACCTTCTCCCAAGGATCCTGGTAAGGCTAAATTAAGGCTAATCTGTAGCATGTAGGGTTTAAGTTATATAACAAGAGATTGCTAACTGTAGGTTTTGAAGAAACATGACTTCTTCAAAAAATGAGTTGCTTTTTTTTCTTTTTCTTTTTTCGGTTTTTCAAGACAGCATCTCTCTGTGCAGCCCTGGCTGTCCTGGAACTGGCTCTGTAGACCAGGCTGGCCTTGAACTAAGGTGTGCGCCACCAAAAAACTGAATTTCTAAGATGGGTGTGGTACCACACACCTATAATCCAGTACTTAGGAGGCTGGGGCAAGAGCAGACTATGAGTTCAAGGCCAGCCTGGGCTAAACTAGTGAGACCTTCCAAAAGAAGCAAAACTGAACTTAATAGTGGAGCCACAGCTTGGTGGGGTAGGAGACCTCCCCAGCATGGATGGTAGAGCTCTGGCTTTGATCCCCAGAACCAGCAAACACGGAGACCATTGCTTCTTTATAAGTATGTTCATATTCCAGATGGAGGAAATGGGGAAAATTCCTAAGCCCCTTCCCATAAGTTAGTGTGAGAAAACATTTAAGACAAGACATGAGGTGCTGAGGAAGCCGTTAGTGCTGCGCATCTTGGTTCACCTGTTATGTCAAGAGGTTCACAAGTCCACCCAGAACAGCAGATAACAAATTCCAGGAAATGCTGCCAGCTCTTTGCAAGACAGCAAATGGAAAATGCTGATAATGTGAAGGTGGTCACATCTGATCGCTGGGGAAGAAACAACACAAGCAGCCTCGAGGCTTTGGGTTCTGAGCTTTGGGATGCAGGACCTTCTCATGGCACCTCCCTCCGTCAGTGCCTCCCACAGTTCTATTCCACACACCCCCATTTTGACCTGGACCCCTTTGCCTGTGCTTCCGAGCTGCCCCTTTGAATGTCAAGTTCGGTGTTTCCTCTCCCTGCTCTGCAGACCCACACCATATTCTCACTGCTGGGAGTGGACCATGCTTACGTCACCAGCATCGGCAGACTCATTGGAATCGTGACCCTAAAGGAGGTGAGATGACAGAGCCAAGGCCACTTCCACATGGCTCCCCCAGGGGAGGTGCCGGAGGGGTCTGAGGAGGGAGCAGATGCCCGACTCTCTTACCTTTCCAGCTCCGGAAGGCTATTGAGGGCTCTGTCACAGCACAGGGTGTAAAAGTCAGGCCACCCCTTGCCAGTTTCCGGGACAGCGCCACCAGCAGCAGCGACACAGAGACCACTGAAGTACATGTGCTCTGGGGGCCGAGATCCCGCCACGGCCTCCCACGTGAGGGCAGTCCCTCTGATAGTGATGACAAGTGCCAGTGAACCCCTCACTGGATGGCCCATATTCCTTCTGCAAGCAGCAGCAACCAGAAGCTGGAACTCAAGTCCACTCTAGCTGTGGGCTGCCAGCTCCTCCGTCCTCCAGCGGGCCTACCTGGAATGTAACTCAACCTGCCTGCTGGAGGATCAGCAGTGCCCTCCCTGGTAGGATGAGGTACGGTCATGTGGCCCTTGCCCACTCTTTGAGAAAAGGGCAGAACTAAAAATGGGTTTATACTGGAACTTCCAATGACAAGATGTATATAGAAATTTACAAAGATTTTTATATTAATTTAATAAACAATAGAATAAAGTAAACACCTAATTAGCCACTCATGTATAGAACACTTGTGCTATTGGCTCATGTTTTCATCTTGGATCCTCTTACCTGCCCAAGCGTATGAGACTCATGCCCGAGGGCTCCACTGCCTGACCAGCAACACCTGCCTGTGACACCCCCTAACACTGGCTACAGCCTTCCATTCCCCCAAGAAGAGCACTGCCTTCTTTCCCAAGGACAGCTACCCCGTCATGACTGTCCATTCGTTGGCACAAACCTTCCTGCTGCCCAGGTGGCCCCCTTGTGGTCCTCTCTGAGAGAACATGGCACTCCTTTTTCCAGTTCCGCCCTACTGAGGACTCTGTAGGCGCCCACACGGACCCTGCCATGCTGGGAAAGGGCCAGGGCTGAGGGGACGGAGGGGCAGGGAAGGGGGAGAGGGCACACCCTTTCATCATTCCAGTGCCTCCCAGAGAAGATCGGCTCAAAGAACAGACCAGAAACCCCCTGTCTTTAGGAAAAAAAGGTTTAGAGACTGGAGAGGAAGCACAGCAGCGCCCAGCTGGGCAAGGGGACCCTTCGGGGATGGCTCCATCTGTAGACTCCAGGAGGGCAGGAGCCAGCCCCATGGGTGCAGGTGGTTCAGTCAAACGTGTGGACTCAGTGAACAGAGAAGCAGAAGAGAAGGGCCCAAGGGAGGGTGGAGGTGGTGGCCAGGCTTCCTCCATCCCCACCCTCCCAGCCCAGCCACACGACCCCCTCAGGTTCACGTCCCAGGAGGAAATGTGACGTTTTGGATTCAAGAAACATGAACGTCACTGTCTGCCACAACTGTAGCCATGCCCCAGGGGTCCCGGGCAATCCCCGGCAAACCCCAAGAGTGGAAGCAGTACATGCGCCCTTAAACCTGGCCCCTGCCTCCTCTCCAAACACTTTCATGCAAAACACACAATGGAGAAGTGAGCGCTCCCAGAAGCCCTTGGAGCTCCAGAGCTTGTGGCCGCAGAGGCTCTGCCCCAGGCAGCAGCCAGGGGAAACATGCCACCACTGGGCATGTCTGAGTCACTGGTCCTCAGCCTCCACCTCATCCTCATCTAAGGATGTGACCCCAGAGGAGGCCACGTCAGAGACTTGCTGCTGCTGCTGCCTTTCCCAGCTGCCTACAGGCAGTGGGCAGAGCAGCCGGCAGTCCTTGCAAGAATCCTCCTCCTCGGCAGGGGAAAGGCAGGACTCCGTGAGTGATGAATTGTAAAGCGAGTCCTGGGCCTCCAATGGACCCAGGCTGCGGAAGGCACTTTCCCGGCTGGGGGGCAGTCTGGCAAGGAGCAGCTCTTCACCCAACATCTGGGAGGTCATCCTGGCCGGGGAGCCCAGCAACCCATCCTCCAGGCTGCACAGACTGGAGCACAGGGTGTCTGGGGACACGGTCTGGGAACAGTCGCTCTCTGGCTCCACAGAGCCCTGGCGCACTGGCCGGGAGAATCGACGACCTGTGAGGAGGTCCTGGAGGTGGGGCCCCAGAGACCCAGTCAAGTCTGTGAAGGGAAGAAAAAAGAAAAAGAAAACACAGCTTTGCCAACCTCATTTCAGTCGGAAGTCACATGGCCACAGACTTCCCACCCCCTCCCCCACCATCATAGCTGTGGGGGCAGGGGTCAACAGGAGTGTCCATAGGAACTGGATAACCCGAACAAGCCTGAATTTTTGATGCCTTCGTTCCTTTCATGGTGGATTAGAAATTCTAATATTTACTTTATAGTGTTAGAACAAGAGTTTGAGACAGAGGAGATAAATGCAGGCCTGCTGTGTGATCACACAGGTTGCTCAAAACAGTGAAGCTTGCTGAATTGCCTGGTTCTGCTCCCTAAGTAGGGCATCCAAAGCATGGGACTGTGCCCACCAGAAAAAGCTATGCACTTTTAAAAATTTGCTCAAAGATTCCACACACACTTTCAAAGTTAGCCTGGGCTACATACTAAAGTAGCCTGAGGCCCTTGCTCAAAAACAAAATTTTAAAAAAGACAAAAAAAAAAAAAAAAAGAATCAGAAAATACTTGTGGAGTTCCACCTTGGCCTTAAGCATTCAAATCAGTCCCCTCTGGACCACAGTGCTTTAAATGCAGGTTTTGGCCTTGAAAACCTTGTTAATTATCTAGAGGAGCAGGAACTAATAGGTGATCTTCAAAGACAAAGGGTTGGGGTTGCAGGTAGGGGTCCTGTGAAGCCAGACACCAGAGCTGCAGGGAAAGCTAGCCACAGAGTCCCAGATCGAAGAAGAAAGGAGGACTGCACAGCCCCCAGGGTTGCAAGCACTGGCCCAAAGCAAGACCCACAGGCTAGAACACAAAGATGCTGAGCTGAAGCCAGAATCCTGCCGACCAGGCCCAGCATGCCTTCCTGTTTGCTTGGGATCACTGCCCTGGGAGGTGCTGGGTACTGTACTCATCTGTCCTGCCACGGCCAACCAAAGCCACCTCAAAGAGGTAAAGGCAAGGGTACCACAGATCCTTCTGGAAACATGACTGTACTAGGGGGGCGGGAAGAGGCCCCAGGTTCTCTGGGCTTCTTTATTCTGAGAACTATAGGGCTCACTACACATAGGGAGAGAAGAAAGATGGTTCAGCCTGTAGAAAAGAGCTGTTCCATTTCCAAACTGCTAGTTTCCCAGTGACCTTTGGCCTTGGAGTGTCAAGGTCAGCCTAGGCAGTCTATTTCCTCCTCCTATCTGGAAGGCAAATGGTGCCTCTGGGAGGCTTAGAGTGAGTCACCACACCTACCAGGCATGCCCACCCCAAGTGGAAGCAGCAGTACAAAGTGGTCCTCACCTGAGTCAGTTCCCCCAGTGAAGTCTTCATCATAAGAGTCGTCGGTGGAATCATCCCCATCCACCGAAGACCATGCTCGGAGCTTAGCCTCTGCAATAGCGAACTGCTCGGCCACTCCTGTCAGAGAGACACAGCATTCACTGGCACAGGAGCTGAGCTAAGACAGGAGATGTCCCTGAGGGAAAACTCCAGCCCCCATGCCAGATCCAGTGAGCTCAGAGGCAGCAGCCCTGTGACTAATTCCTTCGCCGCTACCCACCTGCTGCAAAGCGAGCTTCTTGTTCACCCTCGCTGAGGTCTGAATAGGAGGAAAAGGCGGATTCCAAAGCTGCAGGGGAGTCGCTGGGCTTGCTCCAGCCCTTCCATTCGATCAGGTGAGCCACACGGCCCTGGGCCATGGCTGTGGGCTTAGTCACGTGGTCCTTCACCACCTGGGAAATCCCTGGAGGTGGGACGGAGAAGTTGGGTTAAGGGGGAGGACTAGGGAATAGCTGCAGGGAAGTAGGTGAAGAGTGTTAGAATGTCTCTCCTTTGGGCAGGAAGAAGGGCTGGGATTGGTTGGGGGTTTTCCTTTAATAATCTATTTCTATTTTGTGTGCATTGGTGTTTTGCCTGCATGTATGTCTGTGTGAGGGTGTTGGACCCTAGAGTTATAGACAGTTGTGAGCTGCCATATGAGTGCTGGGAATTGAACCCAGGTCCTCTAGAAGAACAGTCAGTGCTCTTAACCACTGAGCCATCTCTCCAGCACCAAAGAATCTCTCTCTCTCTCTCTCTTTCTCTCTCTCTCTCTCTCTCTCTCTCTCTCTCTCTCTCTCTCTCCTTTTTTTTTTGGGGGGGGTTCTTTGAGACAGGGTTTCTTTGTGTAGTCCTGGCTGTCCTAGAACTCACTCTGTAGACCAGGCTGGCCTCAAGATCTGCCTGCCTCTGCATCCCCAGTGCTGGGATTAAAGGCATGCACCACCACTGCCTGGCTGGGCTAGGATTGATTTGCAAATTCCCACAGGAATCAGTCCCACAAGACATGAGGAAAGAAAGACAAAGTGGGCAGAAGAACGGAAGTGGGGTGCATACCATGCAGGGAAGATCTGGCCAGCGCAGCAATCTCCTGGATGGTTAGGGCTCTCCGGGACTTGGGCAGCATGGCGACTGTGTCTCCAACATTCACCTTGAATAACACCATCAGAAGGTAAGTGCCCCTCAGACAGAAATGACCTTCTTCCCAACATGCTCCTCCCTATCACAAGGTATCAGCGGGAGCTGGGAGCTGGAAGAATGCCAGGACGACAACACACAGGCCCTAGTGGCTACTGGCATGCAGAAAAGGCTAAGAAGCTGGAGTCTATGAACTGTCCTCCTAGGGAGCAAGGGAGACTCAGGCCCAAGGGACAGAACTGCAGCTGAGCCTCCAGTTCCCCAGCTCCCAGCAGGGGAGGAGACAGCTGAAGAAGTGAAGATCTGTGGAACAGAACCTCTGAAGACAGAGAAAGGTTGGGCGGTGGTGCTGGCGGTGGTGGTGGTGCTGGTGGTGGTGCTGGTGGTGGTGCTGGTGGTGGTGCTGGTGGTGGTGGTGCTGGTGGTGCTGGTGGTGGTGCACGCCTTTAATCCCAGCACTCAGGAGGCAGAGACAGGCGGAACTGAGTTCAAGGCCAGCCTGGCCTACAGAGGGAGTTCCAGGACAGTCAGGGCTACCCAGAGAAACTCTGTCTAGAAGAAAACAAATCAAGACAGGAAAGGAAAGGAGACAGAGACAGCTAAGGTAAAGACTCAAGCTTCTCCCTCTACTGTCATTAGATACATGTCCCAGCTCTTTCTAGGCTGCCTATCAGAACCACACGTTCAGCATAACCAAAGCTAAACCATTCTCTCCCTCACATGTGGCTTTCCAACTTCCTTTTTATCAACCACCGTTCTCCATTTCACTGGGGTCCCTACCTCAGAATTACCATCCACTCTCCCCCTAAGCTTTGCCTGTGTGTATCTGATCTTAAAACCTAGTGA
Organism: Onychomys torridus; assembly: GCF_903995425.1. NCBI lineage: Eukaryota > Metazoa > Chordata > Mammalia > Rodentia > Cricetidae > Onychomys > Onychomys torridus. Next base: position 1,646,355 of record NC_050454.1, on the reverse strand, counting down.
GGGGCTAGGATGTAGCTCAGTTGGCACAACGCTTGCCTATCATTCAGGAAGCATTGTGTTTGGTCTCTTGCAGCTGTGGTACATAATGCCAGCACCTGGGAGTTGAAGGCAGGAGGATCAGGAGATTAAGGTCAACCTCGGCTACCTAGCAAGTCAAGGCCAGCCTGAGCTACATAAGACCAAATAAATAAATAAATAAATAAATAAATAAATAAATAAATAAATCCAAACAACTACCACCCCCATAACAGATAATCCTTATTGATGATGCCTCCAAGCCTTCCCCGACCCCGTTTCCTGTCTGTCTGTTCTGTCCCCACTGCCACTGCCCTTAAAACCTCTGTGCCCCTCCCCAGGTTGGCACAGGTCATTGATCCCTAACCATCCAAGCTACTTTTTTAGCCTAGAAGTTTGTGGATATGATCTTTCATGCTTCAGCACTTCCCATAAGCTGGCTTTCCCAACTTCCCAATTTTAACTGAAACGTCACCCCTCAGAGGAGCCTTCCTAGATCCTCTGTCCTCTCACTGGACTCTCCAGTTAATCACTATTTTCTATCATTGCACCATTAATGGAGCCAGCTTGCCAGGTGTAAATATGGCTCCCTCTGTTGGTCTTTATCTCTTTAAAGAATTCTGTCTGTTATGGTTACTGCTCCAACCCAGGGTTTAAACAGTGCCTGGTAATAAGTAAACATATGGCCTGAATGAACAAGACAAGATATATATATATATAGTGTGTGTGTGTGTGTGTGTGTGTAAAATGTGTGTTACAGCTTCCCAAAAATACAATGAATCAAAATGTCATTTCAAATTTTGTACAATGATGCATATACATGAAATGTCATAATGAAAACCATTATTTTGTATGCTCACTAAAATTTAATCTTAAAAAATTGGTTTTTGCCCGGGCAGTGGTGGCGCACGCCTTTAATCCCAGCACTCAGGAGGCAGAGCCAGGTGGATCTCTATGAGTTCAAGGCCAGCCTGGTCTACAAATCGAGTTCCAGAAAGGTGCAAAACTACACAGAGAAACCCTATCTTGGGGGAAAAAAAAATTGTTTTTTTTTTTGGCGTGTATGTGTGTGTATTTGGTTTTTCGAGACAGGGTTTCTTTGTATAGTTTTGGAGCCTGTCTTGGAACTCATTCTGTAGCCCAGGCTGGCCTCAAACTCAGAGATCTGCCTGCCTCTGCCTCCTGAGTGCTGGGGTTAAAGGCCTGCGCCTCCACCGCCCAGCGGGGAAAAAAACTTTTTAGAGAGATGGAGAAAAGGCTCAGTGGTTAAGAGCATTTGCTGCTCTTACAAAGGACCCAAGTTTGGTTCCCAGCTCCCACATCAGGTGGCTCACAACCTCCTGCTGGTAATCCAGCTCCAGGAGATCCAACACCTCTGGGCTCCATGGGCAAACCCACAAACAGATGCATACACTTAATTAATTTTTTTTTTTTTTTTTTTTTTTTTTTTTAGCTGAGGATTGAACCCAGGGCCTTGTGCTTGCTAGGCAAGTGCTCTACCACTGAGCTAAATCCCCAATCCTTAAATTTAAATTTTTTAAAAAAGAAATCATATCGTCTTTCCTAGGCTCTCCCTCTGTTGTTCGGGCTCTTAAGGACTCCATAAGGAGCGCTGTGCCAGTCCCTGGCCCTCCTTGAAGTCATTTCTGCCCAGTGCTATCCAGCTCCCCCACCTTGCCTGTCAACAAGCAGCCTGCCTGCCTCCAGGGAAGGAACCAGCTTTTTAGGCCAAGAGGGCCATCCTTGCCTCATGAAATGTAACAACTGTCACTTCGTAATAGACTTACTCCTTTCGTTTGCCTCTCCACCCCTCGGGCATGCGTGCCGCTCTGCTCCATACTGCCTTGTGTCACTCCCGAGGGAGCAGGAGAAGGTAGGGTCAGAGTTCTCATCCATCTGGGCTCCTAACTCCATCCTGTACCTGACTTAATGCTCCTTGACAAGCCCCAGCAAATGTTTTCCTTGGCTGAACATAATTGATGCACACACCCCCTTCCCAGCATTACCTAATTCTCCTCCATCATGGTTGGTTCCACCTGGCACAAGAGGCCTCCACCTGCCCCTTGACCTCAGGCCCATCAGTCCGTCCCTCTCCTTCAGTACCTGGCTGACAGGGCCTCCAGATTGGCGCCGATAGCCTCTGGCCAGGCCTGTGGGAAGGAGAACCTGCCGGGTGTTTCCTGGCTCGCTCTCCCTCCCTCCCCTCGCTTCCCCTAGCCGCTGCCATCCATGAAGGGGCGACGCTCCGCGCAGCTGCGGCCCTGGCCCAGAGAAAAGGTGTATATCTCCGTGGCAACCCATCACCATGCAACAGGGTCTCCCGGGATACGGCCTGGGATGCGCTGACGTCAGCACCGAAGGCGCTAGCAAGCCAGCCTGCTGGCAGCAAGCCGAGCTGAGCAGACCGGCGCGGGGGCGGCCTGCCGGATAGCGCCTCCGCTTGCAGGAAAAAGAGTCCGAAGCAGGATGGTGAGGCAGGAACAGGGAGGGGTTACACGAACCCTAAATGTGAACACCCCCCCCCCAACACACACACACACGCGCACACACACACACACAAACATGCACAGAAAAGGCCCAGCACCTCTGGCAAGTCCTGGCTGTCTACAGAAGAAGGACGCGGGGACCGGCTCCAGCCTCGGAGAGTCCGAGCAGATCCCAAAGAAGACAGAGAAAGACCACGAGGGAGTTCGATCCACTCCACAGCCCAGGCAGGGTCCGAAGCCACTGAAGAGTAGGAGGAAAAGGGGTTCGTCTGGATCCCTACTTCTACCAAGATTCCCATTTTCATCATGTTGCCATGTCATTTTTTTATTACCCTTCCCCCATCTCTCAGACAATCTGAGACCACCACGTACTCTCCCGTACCCTGAAACCCCCATCCTACATTTCTGCCCTTTTGTGGCATCTTCCTCTACAAATATTTTGCCATCAAAACGTAAGGTGAAGCCCAAAGGTGGGTAAATTCTGCCTTCCCCAGTTTCTCAGCCCTTGGAAAGTACATGAAAGTCTTCCACTAATACTGCCGCCATCTCCCGCTTTCCCTCTCCTCCCTCTCCAATCTCAACTGGTCTAGGACTCTATTCTTTTCCAGCAAACCCATGGTTGTTTTTTAAGTTTTCGCCCTTCTAAGTCATTCCCTAATAGCCCCAGCCTGGGTCTGGTTCCAGTATCTACACCACAGTGATTTTCCTCTCGGTATCTGGTGTGCCTTCCTCCTCAGCTTCCCATCACCTCCCAGATCACATCCATGGTCTCTGGTCTCACCTCTGCGACTTGTCTGACAAGTCCATCTTCCTCCAGGCCCTTCACGCTGCCACAGAAACATTTTGCCCAGCACAGAAATCATAGGCATGCTGGCTGTGTCGATGCAGAGAACCCAAAGCTCGAACTGCTTCAGGCTCAGCTCCCAGTTCTATTCTTGTTTTGGCTCCGGATGCTGAGCTAGTCCCCTCCCCACTTGGAACTTGTGCCTAGTCACATAAGGAGAACACTCCTCCTGTCTCATAGCTTTGAGGAAGTGGGAGTGCCAGGGGCCTAGCCAAGTTCTCTGGGGCTTATGGAGCTGCAGCTCAGTCCTTAGCTTACACAGTGCCAACTGGCCATGTACAGAACAACTAACCTTTTAGCTGGAGCAGCCGGCTCTGTCCCTGAGCCTCAGCCAGGTGGTGGTCCCCAGAAATGCTACCAACCAGAAAGAAGACAGGTTACTGGCTATCCTTGCCCCCCCCCCCCCCTCCCCGCTGGTACCTCGGGACTCTCAAGGCTAGCGCTAGGTCAGCCAAAGTCTTTCCTAACTACAGAAAGGGCTGGCTTTCTGAACTCCAAGCAGACCAGGGAAATTACAGCACCCTGCTGCTTCTCAAATTCATAACCCATGAGGTTAATCCGGGGACTACAAGTCCCAGAATTCATCAAGGGAAGTAAAAATCTCAGCCAGAATTTAGTTGTAGAACACCTCAAATATCAACCACACTGCTGTTTTATGTGACTGACCACCTGCTTGGAAAGCCTAGGACCCATTCCAAATCCATTCCTTGACATAGAAGCAAGGTAAGCTGGCAGACCTCAGATGGCCAAAGCTAAGGCAGTGTGCCCCCACGTGTCTACAGGGAGACTAAGGCCTGAGCAGGGGTCAGTTTCTTTAGGAAGACCTGGTGGCCTGTCTGGACTTTTTCCCCCAGAGTAAGGGTGATTTGGGGTGGGGTGGGGTGTTATTGGAATAAAATGTCTGTGAGCATGAGAGACTTATCAGTTTGCTCACAGATGCTCCACATGGGGCTTCAGTCCCTTTAATCAACCAGCTGGTTCTGAAGCCGGGAGCAAGTGTTAGGCAAAAACTCCGTGGTAGGGTCCTTGGCCAGTTTTTCCAGGCTGACTCCTGAGGATGACAGCATCCAGCTGGGAGAGGCAGGATCACAGCAAAGGGTCCCTCCTAAGACAGCGAGATGAGAAGTAGGTGTAGGCAGAAAGGAGTATGTAGATACAAAAGGCTAGTTGCCAGGAGCCAGGAAGGTGGAGGCCGCAGGTTGCCAAGCGGATCCCAGGCTGTGCCCCTGCAGCCACCCTCAGCAGCAGGAACACAGACAGAAGGCGAGTATACCACGGAAAAACCCAGCGGAAGGCAGGCCACAGAAACAAGCCAGAGTGGATTAGATTAGCCCCCTCCCGGTTCGCTCATCTGGCCCGACCCGCCTCCCTGGCGCAGGCTCCTCCCTCTCCTTATACCAGCCCCCTCCTCACCGCCCCTACCACCCACGGCCCCACCGGGCAGCTGTGTAGCCCGACTCCCTATCCATGCTCCGGCCTCCGCCTCTTACCCTGACCGGCCGAGCGCCGAGAGCCAATACAGCCCATGGCAGGGAACCCAGGCACGCTAGCCCGCGCTTGGGACCCGGGCCATCGCCTTGCAGAGGGTCGGGCCGCGGTCACCACCGGGGAGGGGACAGCCTGAGAAAAGGGGAGGGGGTGGGAGCAGCGCGTCTGCTGCCGCTCCCGGGAGAGGGGAACAGGGCCGGTGACGTAAGCGCGGGGCCGTGCCCACCCAGAGCAGGCGGGGCAAGTCTACGTCACAGCCACTCAGTAACAGCCTAGGTCTTCAAACAGCCTGCACCTCCAGTCCACTGCGGAGCCACTGAAGACAGAAGCCGCGCGGTCATTTTACACAGGACAGCCCTTTAGTGGCTTCTATAGCTTTAAGGGTCTTAAACCCCAGGGCCTGCCTGGATCAGTCTGATAGGAGCAAAAAGTCCTAAGTACCCTACTGCACTAATATCCCACACGTCCAGAGAGCCCAACCCTCCAGAAAGCCAATTCCCTCTGGGTTTGCCCAAAAATCACAGCTAATGAGAGGCATGTATCAACATGGCTAGTGTCAAGTCTAGAAAGGAAGATGTCCACCCATCCACACTCCTTCAATGGAGGCCAGTAAAGAGGCAGTGAACTTAATTGAATTCATGTTTAATAATTACAGGCACCGTGCCCCCCCCTTCCCCCTGCCCAGGCAGCAGCAGGGGTGGTGCAGGGGCTGGGGCATATGCCCCCAGCAGCGAGGACGGCAGTCCCAAGAGTGATTTCAGAAAATAAAAAAGGACCCTAGAGGCAGGCGGTAGTGCCCCTCCCCCCGCAAAGACACACCAAATTTCAAGACTTTATATATATCTCTGTGCCCCGGGGGGAGGAGAGGGACACTTGGCAGCATCCTGGAGGGGGGGCCCCAGGCAGCCCCAAGCCATCCTGCCTCATCAGCCACTTTATTAGCTCAGACACATCGCACTACAGGCACCCACTGCCACTGCCGCCGCTGCCGCCGCCCCCCTGCAGTCCAGGCGGCTGGCTGGCTGGGCCATCCACGTGTCCATGGCTCCAAGTCCCCGGCCCCACCCGCCATCAGTTGTGATCAGACTCCTCCTCCTCAGCCTCACGAAGCCAATTGAAGAAGGCTGTGACAGATTTGAGGGCCACACCCTTGCCCTGCTGCTCAGCAGGGTCTTTGCTGCTCTCCCAGCTGTAGAAAGCGTCTTCCTTCACCACGTCCTCATCATACAGAGCATCAAAGAACATCCGAAGCAGGTCTGCAAGCCACAAGGACATCAATTAGGTGACTAGTCTGTACTAGAAATCCCTCATAAGAGACTCTGTAAACCTAAAGCCCTGACCTACCATCCTGGTATTCAGAGTGTCTTTGACAGAATGCTATCTCATGACATAGGAGAGAGACTACCAGCCTAAGAATGAGTTACTTGGCCATTAGCAATCCTTAGAAACAGGCATGTAACACCAAATATTTGGGAGGCTGAGGCAGAAAGATAAGGATCAAAAGTTCGGGGCCAGTTCTGGTAGCTTAGCAAAACTGTCCGAAAAAAAGAGAAAAAACTAGGCCAAGCGTGGCGGCACACACCTCCAATTCCAGCACTCGGGAGGCAGAGGCAAGCAGGTTGTTCCAGGCCAGCCTGGGCTACACAGTGAGACTATGAAGGGGAAAGAAGAATCAATTGTCCACTTTGGGGCTAACATCAAATGTAGAGTCAAAGGAGAGAAAGGAAAGGAAAGTTGTTAACACTGTGGTCCACAACTGTAACCCCATTACTTGGAATACAGTTCCAATGTTAAGGCAAGCTTAAACTACTTAACTAGTTTGAGGTCAGCCCAGACTACTTAAGATTGGATCCCAGACATCCGAGTTCACCCTGAGTCCAGCAATGGAGAACCAGGCACGGATCCTGACAAACACACTTGAACCCTCTCTGGCTTCTAGAGCGCTACACTCTTAGGCAGAGTTCCTCAGGTCCTGTCTGTCCCACTCGGCACCAACTACAGCAGCTGAATGAAGCCCAAGGACCTAGGCCTAGTTGTAAGGTGAAATCAGTAACGGCTCACCAAAGGGAAGTTCAAGGCACGACATACCTCTGGGCACCCCACCTGTGTGGGGGCACAACTCACCCCCGACTTACCCCACATGTGTCCTCTAACCCCCCCCCCCAGAGTGAGGACCCTATATAACTGCTTATCTACCTTGCCCTACACATTTAAGCCCACATTTATCCAATTTAAACATAAAAGCTATCTTTCAATTACCCTACAGTTAAACAAGATTTTTATATCGTTTTCTTCCTGTCTTAGCCAACTATCTCAATTTTTCCATTTCAGAATTTGACCCCTACTCTACCAAATACTGTATTTTACTAAGAAGATCTCAATGTTTTAATCCAAAGTCTTTCTTATTCCTCTTTCTGTAACATGTTGGAGAAGGTGAGAGGCCCAGCAGGACCTTTCCCAGCAAGAAGCCTGTCTTCCCCACTGTAAAATGGAAGTAAACAGCTAATTAATAACATTTTAAAGGTAGTTATGCTTCAAGTGCTGTTTTGGATTTTGTTTTGGTGTCTGTAGCCCTGGCTGTCTTGAACTCAAGAGATCTACCGTCCTGTCTCCAGAGTGTCACCAAGACCAGCTAGGGGTTAGAGTGGAGATTCTCTGAAACGGTCTAATCAGCATAGGTGGGCACCTGGTGTGAGGATCCCAGGGTGTGGGCACCATGCTCAACGCAAAATCTTTGTTTATAATCCCACAAAAGCCTCATTCCACCCAAAGCAAAGCCCCTGCCACTACTTACATGGCCTAAGAAGCTGCCCCCGGCCGGCCCCGTCCACTTCTCTACTTCCCTCTCCTGACTACTGTAATCTTCCTTCACAGCAGCTCTTTTCATGTCTTCATTCCAACTCAGGGCCTGCCTTGCTTGCTCTGTCAGTCAACCAATTCCTACCCATCACCTCTCAGACTGTCACTGACTCCAGGCCGGCACAGAGCTGTGCTCTCTTTCTGTTACCTACAGACCTGAGCATACCCATGTGCTGAATTTGTAAACCTCAGTCTTCCAGTATGGAAAAAGGAGATAAACCCACAACGGTTATGATAAGAAAGAAGGCAAGGCAGGCCAAGCATTTCAGCCTGTGCCACACATGCCCCGTCTGAAAGGCACTGCTGCTCATCACCTCTGTGTTGCTGTCACCTACTGGCCAAGCACAAAGCCGGCAGGAAGTCAACCCTCAAGGCTTAGATTAGCCCATTCCACTGTAGTCAAGACAACATGCACTGAGCAGGTAAGGCACTGATCAAGCCGTCAGGGCATTATGTTCTTCACCCATCTTTCCTGGGTTGAGTACCTTCCAGGACCACCCTCTTGTATCTGGCAGGCAGTCCCTCTGGCCCACCCCCCCTGCAGCCTGGCTTACTGGCAGGCTGCTCTAAGGTCACTACGAGGGCCTGGAGGGCGTAGAGTGCTTGCAGCTCCTTCTGCTCATCACTCAAGTACTTCTGTAGCAGTCTCGCTCGCACTTTCAACACTGAGACATCCACTCGGAGGGGGTTCTCAACTACGGGAGAAGACAGGGACACACGGAATGCAGACTCCACCTGGCTTAGCCAGCCCCAGAGGGCCAAGACCAAACCCCTCTCCTCCATTTGTCTCCCTGGCTGCTTACAGATAATTGCAGAATAACAGACCGTTGTCATGAGGGCTCGAACTAACGTACTGGATGCTATCTGCTGCTCACTCAGGTTGGCCTGTGCAGAGGAACAACGGCCCTTAAGTTATAAAGTACTCCTCTAAGTACCCACTCGTGTAACCTCCCCACCCCCACCGTGGGAGGGAGGCACCTCTATCCAGTCCGACACCCGCTGGTTGCTGCTGCCCTCCTTGAACAGCTTCTCCAGCTGCCTTCGCAGCTCATCGAAGGCAAGCGCCCTCTGGCCAGGAGCTTCAGACTCTTCTCCCAAGGTATACTCCACCTTCTAGAAGCAAATGAGCCACACACAGCCAAGGTCAAGACTACAGTGTCAAAAGCTGAGATCAGCCAGCACCAAATGCAGAGTAACAAAACTCAAGTCTCAAACCTGTTCAGCCACAAATGAGCCAACGTCTTGGCCTTCTGCTAGAAACTCCCTCCAGCTCAGCCCAGCCTCTCGCCACAGCATCCCCACCTTTTTGGGACCCTGGAAAACAAAAGACCAATTCAGCATCTCATTATCTCTCTACCCATGGCTTCTAGCTCTCAGGACTCAATAGTTCTGCAACAGTCATCTAAGTGTACCACATAGATACCACCCTTCCATGTCTAAATCAAACGAACATCCCAAGCAAGGGAACTCACCCACCACCACAGTGGTGTGACATTAGGAGAGGTCAAAGCCTCCAGGAAAAACATCAATTAGCATTTGTAGGACTCTACATCTGTAGCATATGTATTTCACCTACATTTCTTTTCCAAAGCAGCTTTGTTGAGATTTGTTTTTGTTTTTTCTTTTTGTTGTTTATACTTATTATTGTTTGGCAGGCCTGGGAAGATGGCTCCACAGTCACACTTGTGTGGGTCCCAGCACCCACACGGTGGTTTCACAACTACCCATAAGGCAGTTCCAGGGGAGCTGACATACTCTTCTCACTCAATTCTGCAGGTACACGGCATACACGTGATCATGCACACACATACAGTAAGAAAACAAAAAACTCGCTGGGCGGTGGTGGCGCATGCCTTTAATCCCAGCACTCGGGAGGCAGAGCCAGGCGGATCTCTGTGAGTTCGAGGCCAGCCTGGGCTACCAAGTGAGTTCCAGGAAAGGCGCAAAGCTACGCAGGAAAACCCTGTCTCAAAAAAAATCAAAACAAAACAAAAAACCCTCATACACACAAAACAAAAAGAAATAAATCTAAGATTTTTAAAATGTACTTCTCCCTCTTAACCACTAAGCTCTTTCATTATCCCAAGTAAACAAATGTCAGCTTTAAAAAAAGATAACTGCCAGGTGGAGGTAGCACACCAGAACAGCCATGGGTACAAGAGAAACCTTGTCTCAAAGACAACAATAAACCAAAGAGAGAACAGATACGCCAATTGGTTTCCTAAGTTCAGAAAGTCTTAGCAGCAACAACACCCCTAGCACCCTCACACAAAGTCCCCTTGAGTCCCTTTCAATCTTGTCTTCTCTCTCCAAGTTCTAGAAACCCAAACTACACACCCCAACTTCTTACCACCACGGGCACCACTCCCAACCTGCTTTTCAAGGCTTTATATTCTAGTCACTTCCATTAACTTTTGATATATCTCACTCAAGATGCTGAAGCTGCCATCTCTTGCTTTCTCTGTACCAAGCTGGAGTTCATACTGTTTAATCACTGTAACCCCAGGGGCACAGTACTTCGTGAATGGTAAAAGAAACACTGATCAAATGAATAATAAATGAATTAACCACAGGCCTAGGGTCTTTGCCAATCTTCCTTCAGCCCAGGCAGAAGTCATGACAGAAACTACTTTACCAATGGCTATCAATGGACCAAGAAGCTCTCCATGGTCACCAGAGGCAGCCAAAGCCACCTGAGTCCCTGAATATATATACATCCCCTCCGAAAGGCCAAACTCACCATGCTCTTGCATAAGAGACCCAGGATCTCCAGCAACAAAGAAGTAGCTTTGCCCATGGGTCTCAGAGGCTTCGTAATTTCCCTGGAAGAGAAATCCGTCTCAATGGCCTCCACAGCCTCAGTATTACTCCATCCCTTGGCAGACACAGGTGTCCCACTTGTCTCACTCCGTTACCTCTTGCATCCAGAGTGAGACAGGGAGGACTTACCTGAAGAGCTCTCCCATGGGCACCCCATCTTCCTGGAGAATGGGTGTTATCAGTTCTGCCAGGTAAAGCCACACATGAGGGATGTCAATTTCCATGTCCTCAGCCAATTCTAGTGTTTCATACAGCCTGAAAAGGGAAGAAGTCAGGGCATTTGGGGAGATGGACTACATTAACCTGCCTTCCAGGGAAATATAGCATAACTAAGAATCAAATATGGAAGCCCTACAGAAACATTTTCCAGACATGAGACCATCTCAAGTGAAAGCTACCTTCACCCCTCACAAAAGCTAACTGGAATGGTTGGCCTACACACTTAATGCAAAGTTCCAGGAATTCCACAGGAGAGAAGGAAGTGGTGTGGGTATGTGGACATACATGGAAGGCCCACAGAAATTCATCATACCCTTGATAGTACTGGGCAGTAGAGAGGTGCCCTGCGCAGAGCAGCTGGTGCAGCAGTCGCCCCATATGCTCACGAGCAATGGTGCTCCGCTCCAGCGTGGACTCAATGCCATGCCGCACAAAGATGAAGAGCAAGGAGGGTGAAGCCAGCTCCTGGACACACTGAACTGCCTCCTTAGGGGGGCAAAGCATACAAGGGAGAAAACCATCATTGCCTGGCCAAGTGGCATAGCTCCTCCCCTCCCCTCCCTTCCCAGCAATCACTAGTCCTTTCCCAGTGCCAACCTTCATGTCATTGAGATGGAGATATTCCTCAATGATGGCCTTAGATTTCTTCTCCACCTCATCCTCAGAGAGTGCGGCCTTTGGAGGGCTCACTGGAGGTAGAGTGGCTTCCCGCTTCACTACGGGAGAAGAACATTTCAGTTACTCATCGTGACAGTCTAGAGCGCCCAAAGGAAATTGGGGAGCACTCAGTCCCACATTGGCTAGTAGCCTTCTCCTCCATTCCTCTGCCAGCCTTCCCTTCCTTCTCACCAGGATCCCGGCCGCGATCTTCTGTGAGGCTAGCTGCCTTGCGCAGTCCCTCGGGCTGGGAAGGCCGCTCTCTACTCCGCTCCTCCACTTCCTTGCTAAAACTTCGCTTGGTGGCTGGTGTTCTGGCACGATCAAGTCGGTCCCCACGGTCACCTCCCCGCTCACTCCGCTCTAGTCGGTCTCCCCGGTCCCCAGCCTTCTCACCTCGTTCCCGGCTTAAGCTACTCCTGGAAGAGATACATTGTTTCTCATCTGCATTAGTTCAAGCACTTCCACCTGACTATTCAATACACAGGGCAGCTACTGGGTCTCATTCTTGGCATCGAGGACATGTCCAAGCAATACAGGTATGAGAAATCCCTGCGCTTTGACAACCAAAGTCTAATCACAGTATTCTGTGAGAGCAATCCCCCCACAAACTCTCACCTCTGTACAACACGCCTGTTCTCTGTGTTCTCTGTGGGTAATGCTTGTTGAAGAGCAGAAAACCGATTCAAGGTACTCGGAGCTGGACGAGTAGCCTCCGATGCTAAGGAGACAAGAAAGTGCATGAACCCACTTCCGCCTTCCAGGAGCTGGCTTACGGGAGCGCACCACCATGCCCCACTCACTCCTACTTTATGCAACCCCTCCACCGTGTAGGACTCTTGGTTGTTGAGAGGAATTAAGTCACCCCGATATGCATATGCCTCCTGTATTCGTTCCTAATTACTTACTCTGAGTTTCCTGTAGAGGCAAGACTATACCGAGGGAACTGAGAACAGCAACTGCCCAGTTCCCTACAGTGGCCTCCATACCTGTGTCCGAGGGCTTGGCTCCTGAGCCCCCACTGCTGCCCTTGCCCCAACTCAGTCGGCCTCCAGGTGCAAAGAGCTGGTTGTTAGAATCGATGGAGCCAGGCTACAGAGGGAAGATAGCAGACTCGCACGTCTGACCGAGCTAATCCTTTAGCTGACACCACCACACATAGCCACACTGGTCAAGAGCGGCCCAACTGAGGGGGAGGCAAGCTTTTACTATGGTCAGACAGGAACTGGTTGAGGGCTTTACAGTAGCCCAGTCTACTACTCACTCACTCTGCCACTGCAGTGTGAGACAGTCTGATACATGAGGAACAACTCGTTATTAACTAGTAGTTACTCACAGACTAAAGTGTCAAACTGTTCTTGGCTGGATTCTGGTGTTCCTGTCAGTTACTAAGACCAATGTAAACACACACTACTGCTGGTACCACTTCATCCAACCAGTCTAACAAGTCCAGGTATCACCACCGTGGGGTTAACTAATGCATGGCTCATCTCTCTTCACCCTCCACCTCATCCACTCCAGAATACAAGCCTACCTTTGTGATCTTGGTGAGCCGTGAGGTGTCAATGGGGCGGCTGCCTTTGCTAATGGGGACTGTATTCCAGCCACCATCATCCACAAGTGGAAGGCCACGGCCTGAGACAAAAGGGGGGGGGGACGGGGGAGGGAGAGGGAGAGGGGGTATGTGTTGAAATTACAAGTCATAACAACCCTTCCTGCGCCACCCTCATCCTCTCTTCCTCAGATCCTCAATCCCATCATGTGGTCTCAGTGGCCCAGACACGTGGCACTAAGGGAAGTCATCAGTGGAAAGCATGGCACCCTCATACCCTCCAGGAGCCTTACTGTCTCCTCCTTAGCCCTAGCCTCACTCACTGATAGGCGGGCCTGGAGGGCCACCCCGACGCTTGTCGCTGCCCTTGGCCATGAGCTGCTGCACTTTGATATGTTCTCGATGCTCCTCCATCTCAGCCTCCTTGTGGATCTGATCAATAGTCTTGGGACCCTGATCCCCTCGGCGTGGCACCCAATTGCTCTGGGAACAAAACGAACACAGCAGTTATTTGGGGTGACAGTGTCAGGACCTGGAGCAGCAGGTGAAGTGGAGAAAGAGACACACCTGCCGCAGGTCCAGTACATCCTGCAGCATAAAACGGATTCGAGATGAGGTCTTCTTTTCTTTAATGATTTTCTCCATTTGGTTGAAATACTGATCCATTCGAGGCTAGGAAGCAAAAAAAGGATCAAGTCAATCACCTCTCATACCTCACCTCTGACACTGCCTAAGCAGCCCTGACCCCTCAGCTTGTATGTTCTCAGCAAACAGGAGGCCCATATGCTTTACCCACTCCTCCTATCCTAGGACCTCTACCTTGGCTTTTGCAAAGTCCAGGTCTTTGCCAATAGTGGTGAGGAGGCGGCAGAGGCATTCCAGGGACTCTTCATCATGGTTCTTAAGTAGTTTGACTACACAGTCATGCATTATCGCTTCTGTTAACATCTTCAGCTTGAATAACTCTCCGATGAACTTAATATTCCCTAAAGAGCGCCGCCGAGCTATGTCCCGGGCCTCTTCGAGCTCCTCTTTCAGGCGTCCCCGTTCTTCTGCCTGTCAGTCATAGGACAAAGATTATGTCAAAAGACAACCTGGGGGCTGGAGAGATGGGTCGGTGGTTAAGAACACTTGCTGCTCTTGTAGAAGACCTGGATTCAGTGCCTAACACATGGTAACTCACAGCCGTCTATAACTCCAGTTCCAGGGTATCCAGTGCCCGCTTCTGGCCTCCTCTGGCACCAGACACGCACACTGTACACATACACACATGCTGGCAAAACACATACAAAAATAACAAAACACAAAACCAAAGTTACTTGGCAGGTTGGGGATTTAGCTCAGTGGTAGAGCGCTTGCCTAGCAAGCGCAAGGCCCTGGGTTCGATCCTCAGCTCCACAAAAAAGTTACTTGGCTAAAACCCCCTTTTCTCTCTTCATCTAGACAGCCAGCCTTGTGTTCTAAGGTCAAAGAGCCTTTCTTGAGACCTCTAAAGTCAAGGTCTAAGTGGTGGGGAGGGTGTGAGCAGAGTGAAACTGGCAGTATGTCTCCTCACCGTAGCAGCTTCATCCATCTCTTTCTGCTTTTTTTCAAAAACTTCATCATCATCTTTGTCTTTCTCAAATTCCTTCTGGCATCGATTTAACAATAGTTTTCGAAAATTCACAGTCACTGTTGGCTTTTCTGTAGTGGGCACTTTCAGCTGTTGGCCAAAGAGAATAAATATCACACTAAAATCAGCCTTTGACCCTGAACGCCTATACTGTACCACACTTAGCTGCCGCCTTAGGACAAGGGGGCACCAAGGACAGCTGGACTCCAGGATCCCCAAGAAGATGTAAGAAGCTACACAGCAAGATTGAGAAAACTGGGCTAGCAAGAGTGAGTGAAGAAGCCTGCCATGCAAGCTTGCTAGTCTTAACCTTCAGATTCCAAATCCTGACTGCCAAATGAGCACTGTGGCAAACATGCAACCATATATACATTGGCACATAAAATGAAATGTTAAATAAATAAAAGCATGAGAAAAAAATCCCTAAGAAAGACTTAACAGTGGAAACTAACCGCCATGAGGCAGCGGCACATGTTGGCATAAGCCACAGAGAAGTTGGGCTCTGAAATGGCTTTCTCAAAGATGAGGTCAATGACTCCTTTGAGGCGTTCCTCGGTGTCGATGGCCAGCTGTGTCACTTGCTTCATCAGCTGCTGGAACATCTGGGGTGTCAGCTTATTCAGGATGGAGCGCACCCTGCGGAACAAGTCCTGTGGGGAAGAGAGGACAGCAGACAGAATCTAGTTTAGTACTCAAGATAAACACAGGCTGCTGAAACAGGACACAATGGTAAGGACTGAGCCCAGACACTGGTCCTAGGTGTGGTGGACTCAGGAGAGGCTCAGAAGGCAGACCTTGAAGAGCAGGATGGAGACCAAAGGCAAGATGTCCAGTACCTGGGTTTTGCTTCCATCCGCATCCTCTTCCCCTCGATCCTTATCAGCAGCTGTCCGTTTGCTGCTGGGTTTCCAAGCCTTCTCCGCTTTGTTCAGTTTTATGTCCTCAGTCATGATCACTGAGGAAATGATCTTGCGTGTTTCCTTTCGTGGGCCCTGTTGAGATCGCCTGGGTCCCAGGCCAGCCTGCTGGACACGGGAGGAGGACAAAGGAAGGCAGAATAGCGAGTACAGTGTGGGACCCCATTACCACACAGGCTCAAGACAGACTGAAGATCCCACCCTGTTGTTACCCATCTGCCCCACAGCCAGCCCCACTCACCGGCCCTCGGGTCAGCTCCCCACCTGGCCCACCCCTTGGGGGCCCACGGTTGTTTAGGGCTGGTCTGCCAAGGTTCGCAAAGGATGGGGTGAAATCTGGGCCACAGTTTATGCCAGGTAGTCTGGAGGGATCCAGCGCCCGAAGTGGTGTTTTATTGGCCTGCAGAGAAGGCGTATGTCTTAGAAATGGGTTAGGGTTACCGACTTTTCCTTGTGGGCTTCAGGCACTTCCAGATCAAACAAACCTTTCTCAAAACACCAACCTTGTCCAGCACCACATCGGTAATATGAGGCAATCCTTCTGGTTTCTGCATACTGGCAAAGATGAACTGAAAGCCCAGCAGGAATTCCCTGTCATAACGCTTCTTCTCTTCAAGGTTCAGAGGCTTCCACTGATCTGCATGACAGGATGCATCAGTCACATTCCTATGTCCTGCCATAGGGCAACATTTCTCACAGAAACAGACAATATTGCTTAACCACTCAATTCTTCCTTAAACACACCTGACTTGTACTCATACTTCTGTTCCCCAGGCTGGATATTCTCAGCATTGTGAATTTTGTCTTCCTTAGAGTCCCAAGTTTCATCTGCTTCCTCAGGCTGTGGGGGCACAGTGCTGCCCTCAGACTCTGGGCTTGGGTTGCTGCTTGTGGGAGGCTGATTCTCTACCTCTGGTACTGCTGGGTCCACCTTCAAACATAGATGAACAGCCAGGTTCAGTTGCATGGATAGTCACTGTCCCCAAACTGTGCCATCTCCTCTCAACTAATTCTTGCTCCCTTACCTCCTTGAAGGCATCTAGAAGGTCACCCACAGCCTCCTTCTTATTTAGCTCTTTAATTTTCCGCCTCCTCTTTGGCACAGATACTGCCACTAAAAGAAAAGGAGGTAGATGAGGACCAAGGTGTGAATGATTTAATAAGTATCCAACTATCCCTAACACAGAGAGGAAAACAAAAAGCAAAAATAAATATAGATAGAGAGATAGATAAATAAATAAAAATAAATAAATAAAACCAGCCACAGCATTCCCTCTACCCACAACTCCCTCCCACTTTAGGCTCTAAAATCCTCACTGTAAGCCAGGCATTGTGGCACGTTACTGTAATCTCAGAATTGGGAGACAGAACATAAGGATCAGTCTGGGCTACATAAGACCTTGTCTCAAAAAACTTACTTCTTAGGGCCTATCACAGGCCCCAAAATGGGAACCCATTTTTTTGGAGGCTATGCACAAAAAGGTGGTGCACGCCTTGAATTCTAGCACTGAGAACTCTTGAGCTTGAAGCCAGCCTGTTCTGCATAGCAAGTTCCTGGACAGTCAAGCTACATAGATACCCTGTCTCAAAACAAAACACAAGAGCTACCAAAGGTGCCAAAGGGGAGGTCAAGGAAGAGAATACCCCCAAATGGGCAACATCAATCATCTAGCTACATCTTACCTTGGGTGGCTGCTGCCACCTCTAAATTCTGAGACAACTGGGCTGGAACAGGAGTACTGTCGAGGGGGAGGTCCTCTGCTCCCTTCTCACTCTCGGCTTCCCCGCCTTCCCCACCCTCTTCTTCTTCCTCCATTTCTTCCTCCTGAGCAGAAGTATCTGAAGGAGCCACAGGTGGAGTGGCAGAGGGAATAGTGGCTGGTGCCACGGATGAAACCTCCTTGGCCTGTTCCTCTGGCTCACTGACCGGGCTTAAGTCCACAGCTGGTGGCGAGGGAGCTCCATTCAGCAGTTCCTCAGGTTGGGCAGTTGGAGCAATGGGCACAGGTGATTCTGAAGCACAAGCTGAAAGAGGGGGAGAAGCTGGCTCCGTGCTTGACTCCACCTCTGGTTCCAGATCCTCAGATGGGACCATGCCATTGGGCTCATGAGTTTCTGCCCTGTGAGGCGGCAGGGATGTGGAAAGCTGGAGAGGACTGGAAGAGAACTCAGACTCTGGAATGGGTTTGCTGAGTGTCACCTCTACTTCCAGGATGGGTTCAGCAAGAGTGGGTTCTGGAGAGAGGCAATATGGCTCCCCGGTTTCACAAGAGATGGGGGTGGATTCTTCTACAGACATCTGTATCATCCCCGTTGTCATAGTGTCCCCAGGAATAGAGAGGACTCCAAGGTTAGACTCAGACCCCGGCTCCAAAATCGGGGGTGGTGATGGGGTTGGAGAAGGCGATGAAGGCTGAGATTCTGTGCCAGGGCTGTGCTCTGGGCCAGGCAGTCCTGGCCGCCCCCCAATGGCTGCTCCCTGTGACCGGTCATCTGTACAAGGAAGAATGAGAAGTCACAACAGCAAGTCCTTCTTCACAGCAACAGTGTTCTTCCTCCTGGCCAAGGTTACTTCCAATTTAATACTCTCACCCCACATCCTAATCTTCTCCCACTAAGGCTGTTTCCCTTCTCTTCCAAACAGTCTAGTTTCCAACCCACTATGGAACCCAGCTCATTCTTCTCTGGTACTCAGTTCACATCACTCCACCTCCTTCCACAAGTTTAAACACTCCCCATCCTCTCCCCATCAAAGTGGTGCCACTGCTCTCCTTACCTGGCCGGATAATGACAGCAACCTGAGGCAATGACTCCCCATTAGGCTGAGGCTCCAGACCGCCTGCCGTCTGCGGGACACAAAGCGTTAGAGGTCTGCACTGCAGAGTCCCACCCCACTTTACTAGAGTCATTTCTACTTTAGCTCCGCCTACAGTCCAGGAGAGCAGGGAAGTGAGCCTTAGGCCGTTTGGGAATCCAGGGCAGAAAAGCTGTCCAGGCCAAGGTATCAAGGTATCACTCCAAGAGTTGACAGTACCTGGGGAGGAGTGGGTGTGGAGGCAGTACGGGCCCCAGACATGATCTCCTCTGTGATGTCCTTCCCTCCTTGGTTTGGGTCTCGAATTCGGATCTGGGGAAAAAATGCTACAGGATGAGTGGGAAGCAGGAGGAGCCCACCTCTCCACCCTGTCCCACTCCTAAGACTCTGGGCCAACCTCCCACCCCTACTGGGAAGCAGGTGGGTGGGTGCCAGAAACCCCATGAGTTCTACTGTCAACCCATCCGGCTGCTCTTGTAGTCACTGCCCTAGCCCCCACCCCTAAGACTCTTGACCTCACAGAGCAGCCCTGTACATCACAATGCCCCTCCCCTCTACCCACCGGCAATCCCTAAGTCAATGGCCGCACACCCTGGGGCTCAAGCCCCCTATCTAGCATCTAGCTAGCTCACTTGTGGCTAGGCGGCCTGATCTCTAGGGGTAGGGCCCAGATGCAGTGGGTGGAGCCAGGGTGACTCAGCGGCTTCCCCAGCCCTGGCACCCTATTCTGGGCACCATGCCCAGGGCTTGAGGACTGAGCAGAGGCGGAGGCCTCCAGAGCTTCCAGGACTAGGGGGTAAGGAGCACAAAACAAACCATTTCCAAAGCTAACCACCAGCAACCCCAAACCAATCACAGGTCTTATGAACCTTCTCAAGTCCAGGTCTCTTAGGAATCTCCCTGCTGCTGCTCACTTGAGTCTTGTCAGGAGTTCCTTCTACGCTGCAACCACCTCACAAGGAATCTTTGTACTCTACAGACCCTGATTTCTGCTTAAACTCAGATGAAGGTCTATGAAGTTTTGCACCCACAGGCACGATATCACAACATCCCAAGGACTCCATGCCATGAGTTTCCCTTCCCAGATATCCCAGAGCCCCTTGCTGCTACTCACGGTTTTCCGCTCTCTCTTAGGAGCAATCTGGGGTGGCTGGTTCATCAGAACTGGGGCAGGAGCCACGCTAGCAGGAAACTGCTGTACACCTTGGGCTGGATAATAGGCACCAGCTTGAGGGAAGGACAGAAAGGAAGATTCGTGACAGCATCAGGACCCAAACATATACTAATGTCTGCCTGACTGAACGCCTCCCACTGCAGAACCTCTCATCACACATAGCCGGCCCCTTGCCCTGCCCTGCCCGCCTCCCTAGGGAATTAGGTGTCTGTCAAAGCAGGGGAACCAGTTTGAACTGCATTTACAAGAATTCCTCACATAGACACACACACCTTGTAGGCAGGAACTCCTTCCTCTCTTTGCTACAAGGTACCTGTTTTATCCCACAAGGCACTCTTATGTATGTAACCAACCTAAGCAACACGCATGTACACTCTCAACTTGAGACACAATCAGCTCCTTAGCAGGGAATGAAAAAGGTTTTCAAACCATTCCACTCAAGCTGACTCCAATTCCCAATCCAGCCCTTTGCAAGGGGTAAAGTAACACAAAGTAACACTGGGCCCAAGAAAAAGAAGAATCCTCTAAAGCAATTGTTTCCAAAGTGAGGTACACTTATAATTCATTCTTAATTCCCACTTGTTCCTTTTGAAAACACCCATGGCATTATCTGTTTGAATCATACATATATATACATATATACAACTATAAATTATTAAATGTACATACTTCCATCTTCCCAATGGAAAATATTTTAGATCCTGCTGTAAGCTAGCATGGTGGTACACACTTGTAATTCCAGCAATCAGAGGCAGGGGGATCACGACAACTTTGAGGCTAGCCTGATTTACAGAGCAAGTTCCAGGCCAAGCTAGAACTACATAATTCAAGACCCTGTTTCAAAAACAAAATCAACTGCTCTATAGAACATAACAATCCTCTCATTGAACATAATGAAAGGTCATGAAAACCACTCAAAACCATGTCCTTGCTTTCCAACTATGAAAGAAACAGCAAGAAGTCCACTAACTCCGCTTTCAAACCCGAGCCTGTATTTCTTCAGTTTATGCTGATGTGTGCCCGTGGGGGGCTATGCATATGCCTGTAGGTACCCAAAAGGGCCAGAGACTTGGATCCTCCAGGCATCGAAAGTTACAGACAGTCGTGAGCTACCTGACATGGGTGTTGGTAGGAACTTGGGCTTTATGCAAGAGCGATTCCCTCTTAGCCACTGAGCTCTCTGTCTCTAGCCCCTTTCTTTTTCAAAGGACTTGTTTGTTCATTCCCTCAGTGTATGCGTGCCTGGCGTCGTGGTTTATGAGTGGAGGTGAGAGAACAACTATGGGAGTGTAGACGAACGGTCTAATGAGAAACAGCCAAGTGCAGAGCTCAAAGCCAAGACGTCAGAGCAGTAGCTGAGAGCTGAGACCAAAACTGCTTTCTTACCCTTCCTGCCGCTACAGTCCTTCCCCTCAGCGAGACCTACTTCCTGTATGTCTGTCTTTTTATTGACTTTCTGTTCTGCCTTCTCATTGGTTGTAAACCCAACCACATGACCTCCTCGTCACTGCCTGTCTATACAGACCTCCAGGTCTCTATGGTTGGTATTGAGTTCAAAGGCGTGTGTCCATGCTGGCTGTATCTTTGAACACACAGAGATCTGCCTGTCATGTGATCTAGACTAAAGGTGTGCACCCTACCACCACCTGGCTTCTGCTATGGCTTGCTATTAACTCTGACCCCCAGGCAACTTTATTTATTAACATACAAATAAAATCACATTTCAGTACAAATAAAATATCACCACAGGGAGTCACTTCTCACCTCAGCCAGCCCAGGTCCCAGTCTAGAGGTGACATATGTCATAATGTCATCAGGCTTGGGGGCAAATGCCTTTAACCACAGAGCCATCTTGAATTGAAGGCCCTGGTCCTGTGTTTCTTTTATGTTTTTTTAAGACAGGGTCTTAACACGTAGCCCTGCCTGTCCTGGAACTTACTATGTAGATCAGGCTGGTTTCAAACTTACAGAGATCCTCCTGCCTTGGCCTTCTGAGTGCTGGTTGGGATTAAAGGCTGGTGCCACCACATCTTGATCCTATATTTCTTCAAGTGGAGAAGATTCCAACCCTCTTAGCAAAGAGTCAAAGCTTCCTTCCCTTACCAACAGTTAAATATTAGGCACCAATCCCTATCATCTATTAATCCTATGATTTTAAAAATAAAAAGCATGCCTAGGGAAGGTCTTAGAAAGCAGACCACTTAAATGTTCCCTCACTCTCACCACTGACTCCTTCCCCTGCTTACCGTAGGTCCCAAACTCGGTAGGGCTCGCACCCGGGTAGAAGCCTGGGGCTCCTGGCTGCACAGGGTACTGCTGTGTTGGGACAACATATGTGGAACGCCCCTGATGGGGGTTGGGGAGAGAGGAGGGAAAAGACGGAGATGAGGAAAGCTACGAACAGCACATCTGGTTGTGAAGTAGGGTAAGCCAAGCGTGGGCAATGGCTATAAGTCCACCTCTCCAAGAGCATCTAGAAGAGGATCTAGATGTCCAAGCATCCAGAAGGCCAGGTGGGAGAGGTGGAGGATAAGCATAAGGTCACCTGACTTCCAGCCCCCAGCCTCACCTGTCCAGGGATATAGTAGGCTCCTTGGGAGGCTGAATAGGAGATCTGGGAAGGGATCATCATTACTTGGGATCCAGCAGGGTAGACATGGGCAGCTGGGCCAGGACGGGCAGGGGCTGCACTCTGCACTCGGGAGGCTGCACTGCTCGGGGGCTGGGCCCGGCTAGGGTAGAAGTGCTATTAGGAAGGAGGAAGCAGTGGGAGTCAAGAAGGGGAGGGAGTGACAGCAAAATCAGCACTCCACGATGTCTATACAATCTCAAGAGTACTGTAACTTTGGAGCATGGAGACCAATCCTTCCACAACCCACATGATCAACTGATGGCTAGCAGCCTCTAGTACTAACACTTGCCTCCAAACTTAAATGAATACTTTGTATCCTGTACTCTCACTGCCATGCACACTGTCACCTCTAGACTAACCCTCCAGAGTCTTCCTAACATCAAGATGCATCATGCCTAAGTAAGGCCCTTGAGAGCAACATACTCCCCAGCATGCACTATTCCACCTCGTGTACTGAGATTAACTGCTACGTGCAACAATTTTCCTGTTCCGGGGTACTTGCTCTTCAACAGTTAACCTCTAACATGCAGTTTTTGGGCTCAAACTGAAGACCTAAACAGCAAACAAGGCCCCACCCTGAATACCCCATCTGTATCTAGCTATGGACTAGGGTAGGGGATGGGGGTGACACCAAGAGATGGTTCAGGATTAGGAAAGGGGTATTACCTGCAGAGACCTGAATCCTCCCTGAGAGCACATGGGGACAGGAAAGACGACAATTATCCCCAAGGTGATGGAGGGGTTTAGGGGGAGTGGAGTAGGTAGGAAAAAGAATTCTTCCACTTGGGAAGGACTTGGAGAACAGAACAAATGAAAGCACAGCTGGAATGTTTATCTCATCATAGTTCAAAGAGAAAGTGAAAAGGGGTGATGGCAGCAGGGCCCACAGCACTGCCCCCAATGCCACTCTCACAGACGACAAGTTTCACAAAGGTGAGCCACCACTGTAACTAACACAGCATGAAAGAACACAGCCCCCATAGTTCCCATATCCCAAACCAGCAGCACATTTTCCCAGTTCCCACCCAGCGACCTCCTTATCCACAGCCCCTCCCTCACCTGGCGGGGCTGAGAAGGCGTGTTCATTTGTGTCGCTTGTGGCGTGCTAAACACCACCGGTGCAGTCTGCCCCGGGGGAAACGCTGGCTGAAGGGGAGAGACCAGAGTTCAGCAAGAGGGGAAGCCTGGGTGGGGCTGCAACCCAAGCCGGTGAAATAAGGGGAGCAGACCAGCCGCAACGGCCTCAGTAGTCCACATGCTCCCTCCCTGTGACAGCCCCAGGGACAGCCAGGGGCCCTATCTCAATTTGGCAGCAGGCAGCTGCACTTTGCCCTGACACAGAGGGGGGTGGGAAAACCGAGAGCTGCATGACCTCCACCCCACCGGAGTCCTGCTCATTTCGCCTGGATTACCTGTGGGAGTCCAGGGGACCTGGCGGGTGGGGGGCCTGTGGGCTGAGGAGCTTTGTTCATTTCATTTGGTGCCACATCAGGGTCCCCCCAGCACCTGTTGGAAAGAGCAGAGCTCAGAACAGGGAAAGAACTCAAGCTTATGGCAAATGGGCTGGGGGAAAGGTTGTATCAAGAGCTAGGACTAACACGGATCAAGGGAGGTGCCAAGGGAATGCAGAAAACAGAAATGATCCAGACTGTGGACCCCACCAACACAGCGAAACACCCGACCCCACCCTTGTCTGCTCAAACAGCCCCCACACTCACCCCCTCGGTTAAGAATAAGTCCACAGTGCGGCCTACAGGTTCTGGGCATCCGAAGGCCTGGGGTTGGGAGGTGAGGGGTATCAACCTGGCTCCACGGGGCCCAAGACCAACCAGACCGGAAATTCCAGGTCTCGCTGGCACCAGGCTCCCGGATCACAAATGAAGCCGGCTGCTTCGGCCGTGGTGTCCCCACCCCCCACCCGGGGACGCCGGGTTCGGAGCCTGCCGCGGGGCACTCGCACGGGGCCGGAGAGGCCTGAGACCGCCCGGGAACACAAGCCAGGAAGGGCGCGAGTCTGGCTACACCAGCAGGGCGGGCGGCGACGGCCGCAGAGCCGGCTCGGGGCAGGCGAGGGTCGGCCGCCGGGCGGGGCTGGGGGCTCCTCCCTGCCCGCCGCCGCCTCCCTGCCCTGCGCAACGCGGCCAGTGCCAAAGAACAACGTGTCACTTCCCGGCGGCCGCCCGGGCCCCGCAGGGGGAGGGGGCGGCGGGTCTGCGCCGTGGAGCCTGCGCCGGGCCGCGGCCCTGGCCCAGCGGAGGTGGCTGTCGCGCCGCCGCCCCAGCGCCCTCCCTGCCCGGGCCGGCCGGGCCCTGCTCCCCACCCCCACCCGGGCCCGGCCCGGCACACGTGGGCCGGGGATCGGCCTGGCGA
Source organism: Onychomys torridus (assembly GCF_903995425.1). Taxonomy (NCBI): domain Eukaryota; kingdom Metazoa; phylum Chordata; class Mammalia; order Rodentia; family Cricetidae; genus Onychomys; species Onychomys torridus. The sequence continues at coordinate 1,621,895 of NC_050454.1, read as the reverse complement.
CTAGGGCCTGGGCGCGGGCGCGGGGCCGGGGCGCCGGGGCGGCGGCGCAGGGTGGCGGGCCCCGGCCCGGATGGCGGCGGATGCGGGGGGAGGGGTGGGGGGCCGGGTCGGGCCCGGACATGGCGGCTTTACCTTCAGTCTCCTTCAGTCCGCGCGGCCGAGCCCCACGCAGCCGCACAGACGTAGTCCACAACCATTTCCGGCTCCCCGCACAGATCCCGCTCGGCGGCCACCGCTTCTCCGCAGGCGCAGCCGGCGCCCCACGTGACCGGCGCAGAGGGTGGAGCCGCGCTGGCGCTGGGGAAGCACATGGGATTTGCTCCGCCCCGTCACGTGACGCCCACTGCCCGCCCTCGTGTCCCCTCCCGAACTTTGGAACTCCCAGGCCGACCCCCTCTGAGGCTCTGGCGGTTCTTTAGTTCATTCATACTTTGCGCAAGCTTTTATTGAGCGCGTGAGTGCTATGCGAATTGACGGCCGGGAGCTGAGAGTGCTGAATTTAAACGCAGTCCTGCCCTAGTAAATGGTACACTACAAATTATGTAGCCTCTGAAAATACTTTAGATTTTAATCTTTGATAGGACTTTTAACAAAGGAAATTGAATGTTGCACCAAAATAACTGACTCATTCTAACTAAAAACGCAATTTTACATTCGCTGTTTAAAGAAAAAAAATCACTGGATCCTAGGAAAAGGCAAAAGTCAATCATGAAAATTTGGCAATAATGGAAGAAGTAATCTCAGCCTAGTGTACAGACAGGTGCAAATCTGTGATCCCTAGAAATTTATGGCTAAGGCAGGGAGACTGGCACGGTGGTTCATTGGTTAGAGAACTGGCTGCTCTTCAAGAGGACCTAAGTTTAATTCCCATTACCCATATGGCAGCTCAGAACTGTCTGTAACCCTAATTCTACATGATCATGTTGTCTTTTTGGCCTCTTAAGCACCAGGGGTGCATGTGGTACACAGACATACATGCAAGCAAAACATTCATACAAATAAATAACTAGGAAGATTTGCCTGGTGGTGGTGCTCAAGCCTTTGATCCCAGCACTCAGATCTCTGTGAGTTCAAAGCCAGCCTGGTCTACAGAGTGAGTTCCAGGACAGCCTGGGCTACAGAGAAACCTTATCTCAAAAAACAAACAAAAAACAAAAAAGGGAAGGTTTGAAACCAGCCTAGCTCAAGTTTGAGCTTTTAACCATCATATTTTTTTTTCAAGATTGTTTTTTGCTGGGTGTGGTGGACATGCCTTTAATCTCAGTACTTGGGAGGTAGAGGCAAGTGGATCTCTGAGTTCAAGGCCAGTCTGGTCTACAGTACAAGTTTCAGATAGTACAAGTTTCAGATAGCCAGGGCTACACAGAAACCTTGTCTGGGGGGGGGGGGAGATATCCTGCAATCTAAGCTATGGTAGTACACACTTTTTGTTTTGTTTTGTCTTGTTTTTTTAAATTTATTTATTTATTATGTATACAGCCTATATGACTGCAGGTCAGAAGAGGGCACCAGATCTCATTACAGATGGCTGTGAGCCACCATGTGGTTGCTGGGAATTGAACTCAGGACCTCTGGAAGAGCAGTCAGTGCTCTTAACCTCTGAGCCATCTCTCCAGCCCCTTGTTTTGTTTTTTAAGACAGGGTTTCTCTGTAGTTTTGGTGCCTGTCCTGGACCTTGCTCTGTAGACCAGACTGGCCTTACAGAGATCTGTCTGGCTCTGCCTCCCGAGTGCTGGGATTAAAGGTTTGTGCTACCACGGTCGGCTCTGTTCCCTAGTGTGGCCTGGAGCAGAGACCCAGCCTGATAAGTGATCAGATTAAGGATGTGTGCTGCCTGACTTTTTTGTTTACTTAAAATGGCTAGCCTTTCTCCCCTGATCTCTGGGCAAGCTTTATTAAACCACAAATAAAATATCACAATTACTGTATGAGGAGGTGTAGATTAGGAGGGGAGAAGAGGAGGAGAGGAACTGGGGGAGAGGAGGGAGGGAAACTTTGCTTGGGATGTAAAAACAAATAGAACTATTACCGTATACCTGATGACTCTCAGCCCATTACCAACCAGAAAGCACCCTTGAACTCCTTTGAACAAAGTACTATCTAAAAACATTCACATCGGCTGGGGTTTAGCTCAGTGATTAGAGGGCTCGCCTAGCAAGGGCAAGGCCCTGGCTTCGGTCCTCAGCTCCATTTAAAAAAAAAAATCACATCCTAACACCCACAGGCATATACCCAGAATGAATGTCATTGGTCCCTTACCAATGGAGACTCCAACTTCACCCCAAACACTTAGTTGTTCACTGTGGTGGTTTGAAATGAGAATGGCCCCCATTGGCTCATATATTTGAATACTTCATCCTAGTTCCAGAGGATCCAAACTCCTCTTCTGACTTAAGCAGGTATCAGGCACGCACATAGCGCACATACAGACGTGCAGGCAAAACACTCACATGCACCGGGCAGTGGTGGCACATGCCTTTAATCCCAACACTCGGAGGCAGAGCCAGAAGGATCTCTGTGAGTTCGAGGCTAGCATGGGCTACCAAGTGAGTTACAGGAAAGGTGCAAAGCTACACAGAGAAACCCTGTCTCAAAAAACCAAAACCAAAACCAAACAACAAAAAAAAAATTCTCATACACACAAAAATAAAATAAACCTTTAACAAAAATCAAGGCCTACTGATCTTATCTGAAAACATAACCAGGGCTGGTGACATGGCTGTGTATACTTACCCATGCAAACCGGGAGACCTGAGTTCAAGCCCTGGAACTGACTTAGTAGGATTAAAATTTTTAGAGCCTACCAAACTTCCTCTCCCCTTCCCCTCCCACTTCTACTGCTCCAGCTCTGGCTGCATGTCCAATTCCTTATCAACCTGCTCTGAAAACCAGAGCTTCACCCAGACACATCCTCTCACCTACTCTCATTCAAAGTCCTTAGGAAGAGCAAAACTCAGCTTTTAAACCTGGCCGGGACCTGTATTTCTTTGCTTCTTCCCTTTTTGTTATTGTCTTGCTTTTTTGATATAGGGTTTCTCTATATAGCTCTGACTGTTCTGGAACTCACTCTGTAGACGAGGGTGGCCTTGAACCCAGAGATCTGCATGTGTACCACCTGACCTGAGCATGAATTTCTAGCTTAATTTCCTTCCCTACATTTCCCTGGACTCTATACAAGCAAAATTAAGCATGGTCTCTGGAAACAATGAACTGTTCTCCTGTTTGCCTTTGCTACTCCAAGCCACATCCTACTGTCTTTGCCTCTGTATGTTCATGTTTCTTCTGACCTCAGACTCTCCTATCTGATCCAGGTACTTACACACTTTTTTGTTTGTTTTTTGGTTTTTCGAGACAGGGTTTCTCTGTGTAGCTTTGCGCCTTTCCTGGATCTCCCTCTGTAGCCCAGGCTGGCCTCAAACTCACAGAGATCCGCCTGGCTCTGCCTCCCGAGTGCTGGGATTAAAGGCTTGTGCCACCACCGCTGGCCCACACTTTCTTTTTTGGGGGTGGAGGGGGTGGGGGGTGGAGGCATTATTGGGCACTGGAACATATAATGCCTTATACATTCAAAGGCAAACACTCCATTAAGCTATATCCCCAGTTCTCTTTTTGTTTTTTGAGACAAGGCCTCACTATGTTGTCCAGGGTAATTTTAAAACTCATTATGTAGCTCAGGCCAGCAGTGAACCTTCTATCAGACTCACAAGTACCTGTGGTTACAGGTCTATAAGCACCTGGCTCAGGCCTCAGGCCATCTCAATGGTACCAAGTACCTCTGTTCACATTCCAGTACAATACTGATCACAACACAAACACACAATTGCTTTCATGTGACTTTTCATTGCATAATTCAGTGAGGCTGTTGGACAAGATTTCACTCTGTAGACCAGACTGGCCTTGAAACCTTGAAAATCCTTATGCCTCAGCTTTGAGTCCTGTGATTACAGATGTGAGCCAGCACACCTGGTTTACATCTTTTTTTTTTTTTTTTTAAGCTGAGGACCGAACCCAGGGTCTTGTACTTGCTAGGCAAGTGCTCTACCACTGAGCTAAATCCCCAACCCTACATTTGTTTTATACTTTTTAAAATACATTGTGTGTGTGTGTGTGTGTGTGTGTGTGTGTGTGTGTGTGTGTGTAGGAGTGGGGAGGTTGCATGTGCCAGTCAACAACAAACTGCTAATAGTTGGTTCTCTTTCTACCATGTAGGTCCAGATATCATATCAAGTTCAGGTCATCAGGTTTGGTGCAAGTAAGTGTCTTTACCCACTGAACCACCTTGCTGGCCCTGATTTTGTTTTTTTGAGACAGGGTCTCATGTATGTAGCTGGAGAGCTTCTCTCAGGACCTGCCAAGTCCCCGTAGCCCACTTATAAACACACAGACGCTTATATTACTTAAACCTTTTGGCCTAATGGCTCAGGCTTCTTGCTAACTGTTCTTATATCTTAAATGAATCCATTTCTATTCATCTATAAGTTGCCACGTGGCTCGTGGCTTACCAGTATCTTAACATCTCGTGGCCGCTGGCAGCGTCTCTCCCTCTCAGCCTTCCACTTCCCAGAATTCTCTTCTCTGCTTGTCCCGCCTATACTTCCTGCCTGGCTACTGGCTAATCATCATTTTATTTATACAGAGCAATATCCACAGCACATGTAGCTCAGGCTAGTCTCAAGCCAAGGATGACTGCTTCAATGCACCACCTCACCCAATTTATGCAATGCTGGAGATTAAACCTAGGGTTCTATGCATGAAAGGCAAGCACTCTACTACCAACTAGATAACACCACTAGCCCACATTAAACTTTTTTTTTTTTTTGTGCCAGAGCTGAGGTCCAAACCCAGGGTCTTGTGCTTGCTAGGCAAGCGCTCTACCACTGAGCTAAATCCCCAACCCCAACATTAAACTTTTTTTTTTTTTGGAAGGTCTCAATATGCAAACCAGGCTGGTCTGGAACTCACAGAGATCACCCAGTCTCTAAGTGCCCTAACTTACCTTATTGTCACTACATCTAGAAACCAGGGAAGGCAATTAATTGTATCACTATTAGGCAATAACCGGCTCCTTCAGTCAGCAGTCACATTGAAAGGGCACAATAGCAGGCTTGCTGACATCCAAGATTAAACCTTTCACACAGCTGTCAACGAGAGCAAGATGATGACTATGGAGGCCTAAAGTTACTGTTGCTTCCCCAGCTAAGATCCTGAGTTACTGGGGCACTGGCTCAGTGGTGAAAAGCACTGGCTGCTCTTCCAGAGGACCTGGGTTTGATTCCCAGTACATGGCAGCTTAGAACCATCTGTAACTCTAGTCCCAGGAGATCTGATGCCCTCTGTAGCCACTTTACACATATCTGAGCACAACACCCCTACACATAAAAATTTAAAAAGTCAAGCCAAGTGTGGTGGTGCACACCTTTAATCTCAGCACTCAAGAGACAGGTAGATGCCCTCTGAGAGTCTGAGGCCAGTCTGGTCTACATAAAGAGTTCCAGGACAGGGCTATAGAGAGAGACTTTGCCTCAAAAAAAAAAAAAAAAAAAGAAAAAGGAAAAATAAAAATGGTGGGGTTTGGCTGGGCAGTGGTGGCACATGCCTTTAATCTAAGCACTGGGGGGCAGAACCAGGTGGATCTCTGTGAGTTCGAGGCTAGCCTGATCTACAAAGCAAGTTCCAGGAAAGGTGCAAAGCTGTCTTGAAAAACCAAAAAAAAAAAAAAAAAAGGGTGGGGTTTGTTTTGAAAACCAAGGAGACCCTAAGACTCAAATCCCAGAGTCATATTACCATAGTAACTAAGGCATGAGCTGTATTTCAGATCCCAATCCTTGTCTCTACCTCTCATGTGACAGTGAGCAAGTTATCAACCCCTTGGGAAAATATAGGTCTATACTCACCTCTGAAATTGCTGCGGTCTCCAAAACACAGTTATTCTCCCAACATTGACAGTACCTACTTAGTACTAGCTACTATCCAGAGATTAAGTCAAGGCAAGTGCTGCCAGGACACCTTTCCATCTGAGCTGCAATGCTTACAAACACTACCTGTGATTATTTGGTAGGACCGTATGCTACTCCCACTGCCAGACACATACATCCACAGAGACTAGGCCCCAGAGTAGTGGATTATACTTGTACCAGCCACACCCAGAATGAGTGCTGCCATCAATAGGGACTACTTTCCCAGGAAGAGGCTGTTCCTCTTTCCTATGATTCCATGTGGCCAGTCTAATTTCTCCAATAACCCAGAGATGCTATCATGACCAGATCACTCAAGCAGGAGCCTCCTAAGAGGAACACAGGGTGGATCACAGGAGACACACAAATCAAGATAGAAAAGAGTGGGACTGTGCATTCTTGGGCATCTTTACCCCAAAGTCAGAAAAAGACGGACTTGAAGGGAGGAGTGCACAAAATCCAGAGTCCTTTGAAGGCGGGCTGTAAGAGTTTACACACAAAAAATGTACAGAAGAATCTTCTACAAGATTCTTTAAAGCTGGGTGTAGTGATGCACGTCTGTACTCTTAGCATCCTCAGAGGTGAAGGCAGAAGTACCAAGATTTCAAGGCCAGACTTAAGACATTAAAGACAGAACCTGGATGCAGAGGCAGGCTGTTCCCTTGAGTTTGAAGCAAATGTTGTCTACATAGGAGACAACATAAAATTCCATCCAATCTATCAACTTCTAAGGGACTCATGAGCTTAGTCTCTTTTAGGCTCAGTGTTACTCTTTCCCATGTCCTCTCCACTCTCCAGTCTAACCCCAGGCCATGACACCCAGTAAATAGACAGCGACCTTGGGGATAAAGGTCTTTATTCAACAAAGTCATCTCACTTACAGTAACAAAACAATAAGAGGTAACAATCCCCCCAAAGATCTGGAACAGTATCCACCCATGGCAGGCAGTATGGCCTGCAAAAAAATCATCTGCAGCCCAGGGTCTCTAGTGGCCACTTAAAGGTCATAGTTGGGGTTCTTCCGGAGGATAACAAAACCTTCCAGAATGGGGGTAACAGGAAGAAACTCCTCAGTGGCCAACTCTGCCCGTTCCCCATGGGCCAACAACACTGGAGTTGTGTGTGTCTGGAACCCTGTGATGGTTTTAGGCTTCCCAGCCTGGCCCACCACATCCACTGCCTGTGGGATGAAAAAATTGAAGTAAAGGGTTTCCAGTAAGGGGAGAGAAGCAATATCCCCAACTCCCCTCACCGTCCACACCAGCATGTCAGAAAGGATTACATATACACTATCCAACTTCTACAGTACACTGAGAACCCCTTTTCTACCCACTGCCTTACCTGACCCACACGGACAGAAGCTGGCAACGGCCGCAGCTCCTCGTCAAATGTGACCAGCATCCGGGGCTGCATGGCAGCCACCAGCCCATACAGCACATAGTGGGATTTGCCTAGAATGACTGAGGGAAAGAAGTACAAAGAACAAAGACTTGTCGGCACTGCAGCAAGCCTGGCCTGAACTTTAGGCATCTATCCCAGCCCTAACCCACTAACCTACTAAGAGCAAACTTTGTTCCTTGTACCCCCCACCACTAACCCAAGATGCCTCTACCCTTTTTTGCTCACATCCCTAACCATGAAAATCACTGTTCCTAGTTACTAAGGAGTAGATTCACCTTGAAATCTTTTTGGCCAGATCAAAAGTGTGAGAAGTTAAGGTCTCATGAGGCCTCCCACAAGCCCAATGAACCTAGAAAAACAGAGCTAACTTGGGATCTTGATCCTGACTAACAAGTTGGCCCTGTACAGGACAGACACAAGGCACATGTGCACCATGCCCGGTTTCCAACAGGAACTCACTGTTTCGGACATCCAAGAAGGAAACAAGCACAGTGAGGAGACCAGCCACAGCTACTTGACTCATGAGCTGCCGATCACTGTGGTAGGGGCAAAGGGTCAATGTGCCCTTCCCTAAATGTGTCAGGCCCTGCAAAACACACAGAGAAATCATAGCTGAGAAGACACATTCCTTCCCAGGCCTTCCAGCATCACCACAGGTACGGCTGCCGCCACACTAGAAAAGAAGACTCCGACTTTTTACCTGTGCCAAGCGCACCATGAAGAGGTTATTGGGGTCCTTGGCATGGTACTGGGCTAACTGGCGCAGCATAGCAGCCAGACGAGCATTATTGGTACCTAGAAATAAGAAACATTATAACAACTTACAAAAAGAAACTTGAATCTTCTAGCCTGTTCAAGATTTTTCCAGTACTCACCACTGCCTACCATGCCCATGGCAAAAATGGAGTTATAGGAAACTTCTGGATCAGCATCATGAGAGAATTTGCTTAGAGTATCCAGGATGTTGAGTCGTGGGTTTGAAACAGAGATTAGTGCCAGTGCTAAGGGCACAGCCCTCCGGAGGGTCGGTTCCCCATACCTCAGCTGGTGATAAAAAGAAACAAAATTACAGCATGGGAAAAACAAGTTCAGGGCTGAGACAATTCCATGGTTTAAACTGCCTGCATGAAGCCTGAGTTTAAACTCCTAAAACTAAAAAACAACAACAACCAGACTAGCAGTGCGGACATCTGCAGTCCCAACGCTAAGAGAAAACAGAGCAGCACAGACAGAGACTCTCTGGAAGCTCTTGGACTCTAGCCTGGTGTACTCAGAGGAGAAATGTTAAGAGACTGTGGTGGTTTGAATAGAAATGGCCCCCACAGGCTCATTCATATATTTGAGGGCCTGGTCATTAGGGAGTGGCACGACTCAACAGATTAGGAGGTGTGGCCTTGTGGGAGGAGGTGTGTTCTTGGGGGGTGGGCTTTGGGGTTTCAAAAGCCTAAGCCAGGCCCAGTGTCTCTCTGCCTGCTGCCTGCGGATCCAGATGTGGAACTCCCAGCTAATCTCTAAGCGATTCTCAACCTGTGCGTCGCAAGCCCTTTGGGGCTGAAGGACCCTTTCACAGCGTCACCTAAGACCATCGTAAAACAGGTATTTACACATTACAATTCATAACAATAGGCAAAATTTGTTAAGAAGTAGCAACGAAAAGAATTTTTTACAGTTGGGGTCACCATAACATGAGGAACTGTATTAAAGGGTTGCAGCATTAAGAGTGTTGAGAATTACTGCGCTAGCACCACGTTTGCCTGCAGGCCACCATTCTTCCCACCACGCTGATAATGCACTAAACCTATGAACTGTAAGCAAGACCCAATTAAGTGGATTTTGCTCTGTAAGAATTGCCACGGTCGTGGTGTCTCTTCACAGCAACAGAACACTGACTAAGACAAACACCCAGTCTCAGACAAGGTCTAGGCACCTGTTGGCATTTACACATGTGTATGTGTAGCAAATCAAGTTCAATTATAGGAATAGGATAATGGGTCAAAAGAGACTTGCTTCTTCACCAAGGAACTCTGAACCACCAACATTACAATTAGCCAGGGCTAAGGTGTAGCATGGCAGTAAATCACACCCATGTGTGCTTAAAGCCTTGGATTTAATCCCCAGTAAAACACATACACATGCACACATGCATAGTCTAGTCTACTCTGTGCTACTCACCAAGTGACCAAAGGTTCGCAGTGCCATCTCTGCACCAATCTCTTCCCCCATAGCAATAAGTGCAATCCCCAGGACAGCTACTCCCTGCAATTCCAGAGGCACAAGAACCAGTAAATTCCAGAAACAAAAACCAAGTCATCCAACTTGACCTGTGGAGATATCCTGTGGGGAACACCTCCATGGACAGAACTCAGTTCTGCTATTCTGTCAGGTAGCAGTACCTGGGGGAAGAAGCAGAGGCCAAAACAAAGCTAACTCTGCTCCACCTCTCCTATCCACACTTGTCTTTTCTCAGAGTGCCTGCTGGCCCCACACCTGATGTGCTCCCATGTCAGCAGGAGCTTCCTTCTTGTCCTTGTCCTTCTTCTCCTTCTTGTCCTTGTCCTCCTCCTTGTCCTTGGAGTCAAAGTGCTCACTACAGATGTGGAGGAGCTGCTGCACCTTCAGCACATTCCCAGAGCCTTCAGGGGGCAGTGAAGGAAGAGATAAAATGAGAGGACAGCAAGCAAAAGTGTACTCTGTAAATACAAGAAGCCTTAAGTGATCTAAGGAGCAGAAAGAAAGGCAAAAGGGAAACAGCCTGAGAAGAAAAGGACAAGAGAGAAGTGGAGCTGCTGGGAGACTGAGGCACAGACCTGCATAGGCACATACATCCACCAGAGTGTTGGCGAAACTGCGGAATGGTTCTGACACAACTTCCAGTGCAGCCAGGATCGCCTCGATAGCTTCACCCTTCCCTACAGGAGTCAAAGGGTCCAAGGACACTGGCTTGTATCCAGCTCAGTCTGATGCAGAGACCCTCCAACTGTGTTTAATTACTGTCAGCTCTTTGATAAACATTCTCTCACCCAAGTGATTGAGGCCCAGGCCAAGAGGAAGCCAACGAGCATAGGTGTCCTTGAGCTCAGTCTCAGATTTCTCCATGATGGTCTGAAGGATGGTGGAAGTGACATCTCCATTGCAGGACCCCACTGCTATCATCCCACAAGCTAGAGCTGTCACACCTGCTACCTAGAATAAGAAACCAGCATTATACACAGTAAAGTCACCTTTCCTTTGCTTTGTGTGAAACAGGGGCTCACTATGTAGACTAGGATAGCCTAGAAACCCAGAGATCTCCTTGTCTTTGCCAATGTATACTGGATTCAAGGTGTATACCACTATACCCAACCACAGTAAGATATTAAAATGCTTGCTTATGTGTCTTTAATCAAAACCTACTTCTTCTGGTCCACTATAAGTTATTCTCCCTAACCACACTAGGTAACTGATTTCTGTAAATCAGGAAACACTGACATGTCAGACATTGTGCCAGCCCATTTGCATACTCTTGTTTGATTGCATTTACTTATTTAGCATCTGCATACACACAGTATACATGTGAGGTCAGAGGACGATTTGCAAGTCAGTTCTCTTTCCACCATGCAGTCATCAGGCTTGACTGCAACCCTAACAACCTTAGCTTTGCACACCCCACACACTTGGTCCTTCCTTGTAGCTTCTGCTTGGAAGATCCAAAGATTGGGATTATTTTACTCTAAAATCTCTGTTTTTGGCAATCATACAATATTTATCACTAAAATGACTGTGTAAGCAAGAAAACTTAAGGTTAGCTAATGACTAGATGTGAGAATCACTGCCGTGGCTTACATCTAGAACGCCCCCCAAACCACATGCAAGAAGGCCTGGACTGCTTACAAACAAACATAAGGTGGTGGCACTCTTGGAGATCTTGGGAAGTGGTAGAAACTAAGGGGTGTGGCTCATTAGGAAGCCTTTAAATCATTAGGGGATTCCCTTGAAGGGGACAGTAGGGAAAGGGAGGGGATGGGGGGGAAAGGACCCTGGCTCCTTCCTCTCTTTGCTTCCTGGGCTGCTGCTAAAGTGAACAGCTTGGTTCTACCGTGTTTGTCACCATGATGTGTTGCTTTGTTCCAGGGACGGAAAGCTGGCCAGCGCAGTCATCAACCCTTAACTTCATCAAGTTTCTCTTCCTTATAGACGAAGTGCTTTGACTGGGGTTTCAGAGGCTGGAGCTCAATACAACACGCCAAGCTTCATTAGGGCTTTAAATTCCAGTCTGCTTTTCTCCCCTTTCAGGGGGATGGGGAGTGAGGTAAGAGTAACAGGGTGCTTGATACACAATTTTATTCTGCAGCCCAGGCTGGCCTGGAACTCACGGAAAATTTCCTGCCTCAATCCCCCAAGCACTGAGATAACAGACATGAGCCATCACACACAGCTTGAAATTGCAGTTCTAAGAGATTTTACTGAAGTGTCCTCCAACCCCAACACACCTCCCTACCTTTTCCACTAGGAAATGACTCACCTCCATGCTGGACTTGGAATCTCCCATCACAGGTAGCAGCAGTGTTAGAACATCTTCCCGATTGGAGCCAGCATAGGCCAAGCCTAACCTACAAAGTCAGCAGAGAAAGTCCCCAACATATACTCAGGGACACAGCAAAAAGAACAAAAATAGAACTGGTCACCAACACATTCACCAGAGCTAGATACTCAACGGCACATGGCAGTCTTAGCACTATCTTCTCTAGAATTTAAACTGAGCACTAACAGAAATGGAAGCAAGCAGTCTCAGAAACCTAAGCACTTAAAAATAAGTAAATAAACAAGGAAGGGGCAGCAACAAACCTTACCCAAAGATGGAGCCAAGTCTCATGGTATTGCTGTTATGGAGAACATAGTCTGAAAGCAGTGCCAGGGCAGGGTCACACTCATTCCGGACCCCAGAGTTCACAATACCACAAGCAAGGAGAGCTCCTGACTGCAAAGAGCAAAACAGACTTTACTTCAGCTGCTGCCCTCTTAACTACAAAGTGTGCAGCATGGCCTCTGTGACACCTGCATTACCTGGAGTGAAACACTGGGCCTGCCTAGGCGGTGGTTTGAATTGAGCACGGTCCCCATAGACTCAACATTTGAATGCATGGTCCCTAGTTGGTCTAATTGTTCTGGGCAGGACTAGGAGGTATGGCCTTCATGGAGGAGGTGTGCCACTGGGGGTGGGCTCTGACAGGCCAGCATCTCTCTTTGCTTCCAACTTGTAGATAAGACCTAAGTTCTTAACTACTTCTCCGGCACCATTCCCGCCTGCCTGATGCCATGTTCCCCACAATATTGGTCATGGACTGACCCTCTGTAACTATAAGCAAGCCCCCAACTACTTTTTTGGTTTTTAGAAACAGGGTTTCTCTGTGTAGCCTTGGCTGTCCTGGAACCCACTCTGTAGAACAGACTGGCCGTGAACTCACAAAGATCTGCCTGCCTCTGGTCTACAGAGCAAGTTCCTGAGTACTGGGATTAAAGGCATGTACCACCATCGCCCAGCTAAAATACTGTCTTTAAAAAGGAAGCACTAGAACATAAGAAGAAAAAGTCCCCAGTGAATAAGCTTTGACCAGACTAACCTTGATATAGTCCTCAGAGGAGTACAGATACTTGTCAATCTGGGTGAGGCCACCATCCACATCCCACAGCAGAATCATGCCAAGGGAAGCAGCAGCACTTAACATCCCTGTGACAAGGAAGACTGTCAGCTTTAGAAGGGCTAAACAAACTTTTAAAGGGCTCCCCTGGGAAGTAACTGTGGATCCTTCTCAAGTGACACCTGACCATACGACAAGAAGAGAAAATTATACCATGGTCCTTGTTCTTGTAAAGCCATTTGTTGCCATCATCAGTCAGCAGCTTATCTTGACCAAAGGCTGCATTCACAAAGCCATTCACAAAAGAGGAGGCCAGGTTCATTCGCGCAGAATCCACCTGAGAGCCACTGCCACCAAACCCTGGACAAGGGAGAAAGGAGAGGCGGTTTAGCATAGGACCTGAAAGGAACAATGCCTGGCAGACAGTCCCTGATTTTTGTTGGTGTTTTTGTTTTCGAGACAGGGTTTCTCTGAGTATCCTTGGCTGTTCTGGAACTTGCTCTGTAAACCAGGCTGGCCTTAAAATCAGAGACATGCTTGCCTCTGCCTCCCAAGTGCTGGAATCAAAGGCATTCGCCACCACCACCTAGCTTCAGTCTCTGACTTTAAGTTAGTCCCTTAGTCTATGTCTCCAATAATGACCTGGACACAAAGCTCATGGGAATATGAAGTTCTCTATAAGTGAGTTAGCCAAGATGTTATTCCCAATACAACAGGAACAATTAACAGTCCATCCAATCCCCACCCAGAGCTACTCACGGTTATTCTCTAGGTGGGTTTTGTAGATGTCGTCAGGCACCTTGGGCTCCATGATGTCCAGCTAAAGAGAAGCCAGAGGGTCACAACTGCCTCCCCAGTGTTCCCAGCTACCCCTTCTGCTATCCAACCGAACAGCAACTTTAACCAGGAGTCTAGTGAAAAGTAGGAAGGAGGCAGCATGACAGGTAGAATTTTAACAAAAAGCTTTAGGGCAAGAGCAGAGAATCTCACCTCCCGAGCTAAGGCCAAGAAGTTGCTGTTGAGTTGTACATTGGACATGATTTCTGTGAGGTCTTCGTACTCCTCCACATCTTCACTCAGCTCCAGGAACACCCCATGCCGACCCAACATGAATGCCATCTGCTTCTGCACCACCCTGCAGGGAAAGCCATCACACCTGCTCATATCCACCTACTATGGGACAGAGAAGCACCTTACGCTCTGACCAGAAACTGTCAAGTCTCTGATTTCCACACAAATATTCATGCACAAACTTATCTCTTCCTTTACAACTTCTCTACATACACATCCTTGCAGGAGGTGAAAATGTCTTCTACCAGTTCCATGTCATTGAGCATCAATGCCAATCTCAGAGCTTCAGGGTAGCGACTGAACTTTCGGAACACACCCAAGGCACAGCGCAGTAGGGCAGAGTTCTCAGGCTCTGGTACATAATTCACACAACTGCAAAGGCAAAAGTAGTAGAAATTCAGAAAGTGCATTTAACTTACTTAATTCCTTTACCCAAATATATACTACATGCCTATTATGTACAAGGCAGTGCACTACGTTCCAAGATAGCTAAGGAGACAAAGTTTCTGTTCTCAAGAAATTCATGGCATCAAGTAACTAGAGCCTAAGGTGACCCTATGATCCCCTGGGAGAAGAGGCAAAAATGAGACTAGCACCGAAGAAGACAAGCCTGCTATCCTCCTCAGCCATGCTCACTCACCTGGTGAGATAGAGGCAGACCTTTGAGTATGCATTCTCATCTATGTCCTTTTCCAGCATATCTACCTGCTCAATTTCCATGAGCAGGTCACAAGCCTCATGCTCTGCATTATGAGCCATATTGTAGGGAACAATTTCCTTCACCAAGGTAAGCAATGGTTCCCGCTGGGCTTTCTCTGCGTCATCCAGCTCCTGCCACTCCTTAGCCACTTCTCCTGCCAGATGTCTATGGACAGACACCATCATTAGGGAAGCAGTCCCCAGAAGTCAAGGTATTCAGTGTCTGGGGAATCCAATACATTGATATTTTCCCAAGCCAAGAGAATTATGCTTCCAAGTTCCTTCACATTCCCAAGAAAGAAAATATCTTACCTGACATACTCATGACCCCATGATGCCAATTCCTCCTGGGAGCCCACTAGCCTGTATTTGAGGCATTCACGCTCACCACTCATGGTCATGGCCAAAACCGATATGATGTCAGCAGCAAAACACTGTAAGGAAACCAATCTTTTAAGGTCAAACCCAACAGTCCAAGGAAAACAGTATGTGACATTAGAGAATCAAGATCAGGCCGGGCGTTGGTGGCGTACGTCTTTAATCCCAGCACTCGGGAGGCAGAGGCAAGCAGATCTCTGTGAGTTCGAGGCCAGCCTGGTCTATATATAAATCGAGTTCCAGAAAAGGTGCAAAGCTACACAGAGAAACCCTGCCTCAAAAAAAACAAAAAACAAAACAAAAAAAAGAATCAAGATCAGTGTCACCAAAATTCACCAAATTCAGTGAATACTAGTTTATGCACTGAAAGTTTTCATGGCTCTAAGCTAGGCCTCACAGAAAACCTAAAGTTGGTATTGCCAGCTCCCTCTGACGCCAGCCTAACTGAAGGCGACAAGCAATGGGGAGTCGGAGAAAGAAAAAGGCTCCTGGGCTTGAGTTGATGGAGACGGTGGTTCTTATTACATTGCCTAGTTTGACTTCAAGAGATGCTGAGTGGCTGGGATTATAAGTACCCACCATAACCAGCATAAGTTTTAATGGTAATAGTAAATTATTTAAAAGGTTTTAATAAGCCGAGTGGTGGTGGCGGCGGCGGCATGTGCTTTTAATCCCAGCACTCAGGAGGCAGAGGCTGGCAGATCTCTGAGTTTGGTCTACAGAGTGAGTTCCAGGACAGCCAGGGCTGCAGAGAACCCCTGTTGGGGGGGGAAATGAAATTCTTCAAATGGACAGCCCCCCCACACACCATATATATCTGAATTACCTTATTCTCCCCAGGGGCCATGTTCTCATAAATTTCCTTCAGTTTGCCATAGTGTGGACGCAGAAATTTGAGAGGCTTGGGTACTGAAGTCATGGAAGTTGTCGAAGAACGAATCTGTCTTCTCAGTTCCTCCAGAGCTGGTCGGTATAGGGATGTATCCTTCTCCTGGTCAGGGGATGTTAGGGTTCAGACAGAAAGGAGTCACATTCCTCCACATCATAACCCAGACAGAATGAATCAACTAACACTTTGCTCAAAGACATAACCGGCTCCTATTTCATGATTCCTCAACTCCTGTAAACTGCCTGAGACACAAGACCTCATTCAGACACCCTTTGACACCTTTTCCCTCGAATTATCATAATATCTACTATGTGATGTCCAGTTGTCGCCTCAAAATGAGATAGAGCAAACAAGTGGGAAATGTGGGAAACATCCAAATACACTCCCCCGTCAGGTTAACATCCTGACTCACCCCGAGTCGCTCCACGAGCATCTCCAGTTCATCTTGAAGTTGTTTGTCCTCCTCAGACTGAAGGGTTGGGGGAAGAAGTTCATTAAACGAAGGATCCCCAACCATATTCTCCTCCCATTCACCCGGGGACAGGTGGAAAGGGCAAGTGTATCCTCAGGAGGGACCAGGCGGACAAGAAATGGAAGCGGGGTGAGAAGCAGCCTTGCTGGAAAGGCAATCCAGCCAGACAGGCTCTGCATGGAAGCCGGTCTAGAAAATTATGTCAACGACCCACAAAACGGTGGTGAGGGCCGCGGGGGGTGGCAGTGCGTAATGAGGGGGCATAAAGGCAAGGTGTCCCCACTCTGCGTCTCCCGGGTGTGGTGGGCCGTACGGAGCCGGGCCCGCGGCCTTCAAGCCGGCAGTGACTCAGCCCCAGGCCTCCTCCCCGGGCTCCCGAGGCTGCGCCTCACCAGCTCCTGCTCTTTGTCTTTGTCCCCGGCATCCCGCCGCTCCTTGCCGCTCGACTTCTCGTCGGCGCCGGCGGGGGCCGTCGCCGAGGGCTGTTGGGACTGCACAGGCGTCTTGTCTCGGCCACCCTCCTCCATCTCCGCCACCACTGCCGGCCCGCTGCGCGCGCACCTGCTCGCGCCGCCCCTTTTCCCAGACGGCCTCGCGCGGCGTCCTCCAGACCGGAAACGCCCCGCGGATGCCAGGCCCCGCCCCCTGAGGCACGCCGGGAGTCACAGTTTCTGCCTCCGGCGCGGGCGGCTACTGTGGCTTTACGGTGTCTCTGACCGTGCTCAGTTTAGATGCCTAGCTCTCCTCTCCCGTGGTTTCGCCACAGCTGGGTGCGCGGTGCGGCAAACGGACAAGACACATGAACTCTTGACTGAGATCTGTGTGACGGCAGTGTAATTATGTCTAGCCTCAACCAATGTGGAATAGTAACCGCAGAACCTTCCCCCCATGAGAATTAGTGCTACTACTACCTGAAGCTTACTTCTTAGTACAGGCTAGCCTCAAGCTCGCTAAAGCAGAGAATGACTTTAAACATCATGGTCCTGCCTCTGCCTCGGGAGTGCTGGGATTACAGGCATGAGCCACCACCCCTGCTACTGCTCATTTTTTAAACCTATCACTTTTGCACTCAGGGCTGGATTCTAGGTATAACTATCCATTTCCACTGCCAACGACTTCTCCAGCCTTTCGACAGAAACTGGACAGCTGGAAGCTGCTCTGCTGTTCTGTCTTAGGATGTCCATACATTTGCACGCTTGCTTTAGTTCTATCATAGATCTCAGAATACACACATGCATGTGCACACACACACACACACAGACACAGACACACACACACAGACACACAAAACAATAGATAGATAGATAGATAGATAGATAGATAGATAGATAGATAGATAGATGAAATCAGTCAGTCACATAGCAATCAGCACATTGGAGAGGAATTGGATGTTGTGCCATAAAAGTTTATCAAACAGCTGATGAGTCCAGATGAAGATTATATGAAAAGTTGTTGGGATATATTACTTTTTTTTGTAGGTTTAATTGTTCTGAAATAAAAACTTGGAAAAATGGGGGAACTCAAACTTTAGAAACATATGATATTAAATCCAAATTCTGCCAGGTACCAGCTGTGTTGTTGGGTTAAGCTACCTAAACTCAGCCTGTTTTCACCTATGTGAAATACAAAAAGTTTCTCCTGTAAGAATGCAACGAGTTGATATATAAAGGTGCCTAAACCAGGCATGGTGGCTCACACTTCTAATCCCAACATTTGGGATTAAATTAGGAGGCAAAGGCAGACAGATCTCTTTGTGTTCAAGGCCAGCCTGGTTTTCATAGTGAGTTATAAACCAGCCAGGAACTACACAGTGAGACCCTGTTGAAAATTTAAAGAAAGTGTCTAACAGTTACACCACTTGGAATGATAATTCTCCCCCCAAATTCCATAGACTGTCTAACAAAAATCCCGGTGCCAGGCATAGGAAACCTTCTTCAGGGTTGTTGGTCGGGGGAGTCCAGAAGACTCCTAAAACAATGTAAGCTATCGCTGTGGCTCTGGGTTGCCTCCCAGAACTTGAAGGTAAGACTTTGTTACTGAGGACACCACACACTTCACAGGACTTGGAGCAACTGAATGGAACTGACCTGGAAGCCTTCTCTCTAGGGACTAGCTCTCATAGTGTCTGAAGATGCTATGCAAGCTGCCAAGGAGAAGAGCAATCGATAAAGCTATAAAGTGTATGAACCGCAATGGCCAGCTCAGTGTGCTATTCCCCAGGGTGCAATAGTGGCACTTATATTTTGGGGATAACCAACAACCACCTAATTGGACTTGAGGACTGCTCAGTAGGAGGGAATTTATGCCAAGTACTGTAAACCTAGCCAACAAGGATTACCACTAGGACTACACAGTGAGATTGTGCTGCCATTTTCTGTATGGGATATTTTTTCAAAAGCCAAAGGTTTTGTGGAGGTTTTTACCGTTAACTTTAGAAATGACAGCAGATGTTTCATTCACTCTATTACTTCTACCCAGGTGGAAACTATATTACAGTCCCTTTCATGAATACTCTGATCATCCTAAACATTTCGCATTTCTGAATATTCTCCACTCCTCCAAGCTGATTGCCTTTTAAAGAAGTCATTCCATTTGTAAGGGTGCCCTTCAATGTTTGGTTGGTAAATTCTACCATCCTCTGAGCTCCAGTTCAGTGTTACCTTCTAGGATACTTTTCCTTCCTTGCCTCTTGGATTATGCATCTCTTCCTGAGTTCCTGCTGTACTTGACACATATCTCTCACACCTTGTCCTGGAGGGCAAGGAACTCTGGTTAATCTTTGTGTTCCTTGTACCCACCTAATTCCTGGTTTGAGGCAGGTCTTATCAAATACTTAACAGATGACTGAATGGTTTTGCATTGGTCTTTAAGTCATTTTTGTATATAATAAGAATGTGGGGTTTCTCTCTGGAGCCTAGACCAATGAATTGGAAAACTGTCAGGATTCTCTACTAGTGAACCACAAGAGGCCATTTGAAATTGTGCTTATTTTTATCGAGTACTCTCTTCTAGCCTGGTATTTCTAGAGTTTTATCAAGGGTAAAATCATGTGTCTTGGCAGGCTTCATTAATTTGTTTGGGAATGAGTAACCCAGTGGGATAGCATGGAGGTCTAGTAGTGCTCATTTCTCTTCTGCCTCAACACAACAGAACGTTTAACAGAAGCATCATTCACCAACTTGACAGGGCTATTAAGGGTAACGATCACATCTACTACCCGAGGTTCACTTTGTCTTACCTGTGGAACCAGGTCCCTGCAGAGTGCCCCCCAAAGACATACTCCCTGCTTTAACTTTGGTTCACTGTGTATAACTTTCCCATAACTACCTGCTCGTACAGGTGCCTGGACTGGGAAATAAACCTGTTGCTGGGGATGGTCTCCCTCAGCCTTAATGAAGACATATGTCTGCATTTGACTTACAAGATTAACTGCCAGTGATTAAGAGCATCCCAAATGTGTTTTTAGTACACTCTGTCTTG
The DNA here is from genome assembly GCF_903995425.1 of Onychomys torridus. NCBI lineage: Eukaryota > Metazoa > Chordata > Mammalia > Rodentia > Cricetidae > Onychomys > Onychomys torridus. The sequence goes on along the minus strand of NC_050454.1, from coordinate 1,601,933 downwards.
CCTGATATTGGCAGTCCTGGAGTCCTTTCCCATTTTCCCTGATCATGAAACAGAGGCAGTGGTATTGTAGGGACCTCAGATTTTTCTTTTTGTCAGACAGGGCTGACCTCAAGTTCTTATCTGTAGCTGAGGATGATCTTGAACTTCTGACCCTTCTTTGTCTACCTTATGAGCTATTATGTGAAGGCATGCTAAAGTGCACATCTGTGTGGAGTCAGTTCTCTTTTGCCCATATGTGGGTTCTCGGGCTCAAACTCAGGTTAACCACTGGGCCAGCTCACTGGCCCAATCAGGGTTTTAGTCTTGTTTTGTTTAGACAAAGTCTCAACATGTAGCCAGACTGAAATCACACACACACACACACACACACACACACACACACACACACACACACAACCTGCTTCTGCCCACTCCCAAGTGCTGAGATTACAGGTGTGTGATACCATGCTTGGCCTGGTTCAGGTATAAAAGGAAAGCAAAGCTTTATCCTGCTAAGCATCTTGTGAGGTCAATATGCTCTAACATTGTTAGTCTTACCCTCTACTCAACAGCTAAGCTCCACACATTACTAGTATCTCTTTGGATTCTGGAACTTACAGAGCCCAAACATTCATTCTTTCCCAGTATGTGAATGAACCTAGGACCTCATTCATGCTAGGCAGGCTGTCTACCACTTCCTTAGGCCTTTTACATCATTTTGAGACAGGGCCTCACTATGTTATTCAGAATGGCCTCTGACATATGACCCTCCTGCCTCAGCCTCCCAAATAGATGGGATTAAAGGCATGTATCATTATGCCTGGGTAGAATTTCCCTTTCAAGACTTTGAAGCTGAATGGTCTCAGAAATTATCTTACCCAATCCACTTATTCTACAAACTGCCGAGACGCCAAGGCCTGAAGAAAGGATGAGCCCCACCTTGGGGTCAGGCACTAGTGGGTGACCAAAGCTGGCACCGGAACTAGTTCTCCAGAAACAAAAGCTTCCCAATACACTTTGCCATCGATCCTGTAGGTGAGCCTAGAGATTCAGACCTAGCAGTGTGGGTCAGTGGTTCAAACAACATCTTGTTCCTTCTGGGAGTGTAACTGCCCTCCTTCAGTAAGCAGCTAGCACGTCAAGGGTAACATGACATGGCTCCATAGGGGACAGTTGGGTCCACTGAAAAACTGGGGTAGGACACAGGTTATGGGGTACATATACAGAGACCAAAGACACCAGAGGCAGTTATAACAAGCCCTCACTCTGTTCTTTGCAAACCTGACAAACTCACCCCTACTTGCACTGAAAGGACCAAGCAGACCCCATAACAGGCTGTTAGTCTTCTCTCAGAGATTAGGCCTCAATTTCAGTTTCCTGAGACTTGAGCAAGCAGTTTCTGGGAGGGCCATAAACAAAAGACACAGTCCTTGCAGTAGCTCCCTTTCTGCACATACTCTGACTGCTCAAGGTTCAGCCAGTTGTTTACTGTCTGGAACACCTCACCAACTTAGAGCTAGGTGCATGGGTCAATGAGAACGTGCGAGGCCAGCCAGCTTCCATGACAGCTCAAGGACAGAGGCTTGGCCATTGAGTCAGCCCCCACAGTCAGTACCTGCAAGGCCAGCCAGCCCCCATCGCAGCTCAAGGGCAAAGCCTGGGACTTGTCCAGGCCTGCCCCCAAAACGATAACTGTAATCCCCAACCAGTAAATTCAAAGTTTACACATCCTCATCCAATCATATGACACCAAGGCTTGTACCACCCTGTTTGCGGTTTTTCCCTTTAAAAACCCCTCACCCTGGGAGCTCAGGGCCATCCTCCTCCACCTGGCTAGCCAGTGTGTTGGTCTCGGACCAAGCCTGGGCTTGTAATAAACCCCTGTGTGTTTTGCATCAGATATCTGCTCTGTGGTGGTCTTGCCACACAGCCACGAGAGCATCTCCAGAAGTGCTCTGTGACTGACTCTTGCATTGCTTTGCTGTCACTCACGTTTTCCAGAAGAAGAGAGGAAGGCTCCCAGGGCTTAGGTCATAACCATCACAGCTCAGTTTCAATCCCCATTTCTTTGGCTGTAGTAAAGTGGTTAGGGCTAGATATGTATCATGGGAGCAGAGCACTGGGAGAATATCATGGCTGTGGGGACTGAATGAGCTTGTGAGGGTAAAAATGAAACAGCAGAAGCCCCCAAAGGACAGACCACTTTATCCTCCATGCCTGAGACATAAATTACTGGTGGGTAGCCAATATGTCATTCAAAAGTAAATCTAAAGAACAATAAAAGTTGGGTGTGATGGCAAACACTTTTAATCCCAGCGGTTTGGAGGCAGAGGCAGGTAGAGCATTGAGTTCAAAGCTAGCCTGATCTACATAGTGAGATCCAAGCCAGCCAGGGCTATATAGTGAGACCCTGTCTCAAAAACATAAACACCAGCCCTGCAGTAGTGGTGCATGCCTTTAGTCCCAGCACTCGGGAGGCAAGATCCAGAACGGGCACCAAAACTACATAGAGAAAACTTGTCTCAAAAAAAACAAACAAACAAACAAAAACCAAAACCCAAGCTGATCTGACCACCTACTCTCCAGATTCAGTGACAGGCTGGCCACGGGGCAGTGGCCTGCAAACCCTTCCAGCTGTGGAGAATGTACCATGACCAAACAGACCCAGCTGTGCCACTCTCTTCATCTTTGTCCCTTTGGGCTTCAAATCTCGGGTCAGTATCTAAAGAATGTTATTGTGGTAGTTTGAATGCAATTGGCCCTCATAAACTCATAGGGAGTGGTACTATCAGGAGGTATGGCTTTGTTGAAGGAAGTGTGTCACTGTGGGGGCAGGCTTTGAGGTTTCATATATGCTCAAACCACCCCCAGTGTCTAGGTTCACTTCAGATTAAGATGTAGGATTCTCCCATCTCTCCCAAGACCCAGCTATAGCACTCTTGGGCATATACCCAAGGAATGCTCAATCATACCACAAGGGCATTTGCTCAGCTATGTTCGTATCAGCTTTGTTTGTAATAGCCAGAACCTGGAAACAACCTAGATGCCCTTCAACTGAAGAATGGATAAAGAAAATATGGTGCATATACACAATGGAGTACTACTCAGCAGAGAAAAACAATGACATCATGAGGTTTGCAGACAAATGGATGGATCTAGAAAAAATCATCCTGAGTGAGGTAACCCAGACTCAGAAGGACAAACACGGTATGTACTCACTCATAGGAGGATACTAGATGTAAAACAAAGATGACTAGACTGCTACACAACTCCAGGGAGGCTACCTAGAAAACGGGACCCTAGGAAAGACACAGGGATCACCCAATGACAGAGAAATGGATGAGATCTACATGAACAACCTGGATGACAGTGGGAGTAATGAAGGGCAAGATTTGAGGGAAAGAAAGCTTAGGGGAGCAGGAGATCCCAGCTGGATCAAGAACAGAAAGGGAGAATGAGGAATAACAGACCATGATAAATGAAGACCACATGAGAACAGGAATAGGCAGAGTGTTGGAGAGGTCCCCAGAAATCCACAATGATATATCCTCTGTAGTCTGCTGGCAATGGTCAAGAGAAAGTCTGATCTGACCTAGTCTGGTTATCAGATGACTAAATACTCTAACAGTCGTCTTGGAACTCTCATCCAATAACTGATGGAAGTGGATGCAGAGATCCTCAGCCAGGCCCCAGATGGAGCTCCAGGTATCCAACTGTCGAGAAAGAGGAGGGTCTGCAAGAGCGTGAATTGTTGAATCCAAGACTGCAAAAAGCACAGGGACAAATAGCCAAACGAATGGAAGCACATGAATTATGAACCAAAGGCTGTGGAGCCCCCAGCTGGATCAGGCCCTCTGGATAAGTGAGACCATTGAATAGCTTGATCTGTTTGGGAGGCTCCCAGTCTGTGGGACCAGGATCTGTCGTTAGTGTATGAGCTGGCTGTTTGGAACCTTGGGCTTACACAGGGACACATGCTCAGCCTGGAAGGAGGTGACAGGACCTGCCTGTACTGAATCCACCAGGTTTAAATGAATCCCCAGGGGTGCCTTGATCCTGGAGGACAGGGGAACCCATGGCTGATGTATAAAATTTAAAACACATAATAATAAAGAAAAAAAAAAAAGATGTAGGATTCTCAGCTCCTTCTCCAGCACCAGGTCTGCCTGCACCCTGCCATATCCCTCCATGATGATAACAGACTAAACTTCTGAAACTGTAAGCAAGTCCCAATTAAATGTTTTCCATCATAGGTGTTACCAGGGTCATGGTGTCTCTTTACAGCAACAGAAACCCAAACTAAGACACCTGTAGTTGCTCAAATATTGACCGGATAAGAGGATGAATAAGGAAAAGAAGACTGGAGGGAGAGACAGGGTGACTGATGTGGATCTATTTATTAGCAAAGGGTCCTATAAAGCCAAGACCACACCCTCCCCACCCTCTTCCCTGCAAAAATAAACTCTTCCCTTTTCTCTCCTAGATCTGCTTTTCTGTTTGGCCCAGGGACAATCGGCCATCCCTAAGACTCACGCCCTGAAACACGGAACCAGCACAAACTATACATACACATGTCTCCTCTCACCCGAGAGAGCCCTTGGCCTTCCACTTGAGTTCAGTTGCTCTGTCCTTGAGGGGAGCAGCAGTACTAGGAGGAGCAGAAGGAACAGGTGGGGGAAGCCCGAGGGTGGGGCTGAAGGGACTTGAGCTCATTTCCATATAGTACTGAATATTCCTGGGGAGAGATGGGCATGGCCCCCAGGCATATCCTCTTGGCCCCCAAATGGAGTAAGCTTGGAGCCAAAAGAGACAGAATCCTCTCTGTAGGAACTGGCACTTCTGCCTAGACTTCCTCCAGGGACACATTTGAAAGGATGTCACAGTGAATGGTGGCATCTCTGCTAGAGGCACAGACACCCCCAAAGCAGAGGCACGGTGTGGTGGTGGAGACTAGATTTGTGTCACGTGTGGTGTGGAGAGACAACCACACCAGCTGATCATCACTTTCTCCTAACTTGGAAGCCCCAGTCCCTGGCCACAGTGGCCCATTTCTCTCCCAACCCAGGTCTACCACACCTCGCAAAGCTGCCCTGGGTTCATGGGGGAGCCGACAGGGCAGCCGAAGTGCCGAAGGAAGTCACGGGAGTTGGAGAGAGTGCCCAGCACTCGGAAACGGGCAGGGCTGTGGGGGTCGGTCACCAGCCCCTCGTGAGAGCTCTCTGGTGTGCGGACCGAGCACCACACCTGCGGGCCAGGACAGACATGGGGACACATGGTGTCTAGTGTGGAGCTGAATTAGGCCATAGCTTCAGCTACAGCAGAGCCATCTTGGTCATGAACCACCACTGTCCAGCTGGTGAGGTCAGGAGCTGTCAGGGCCACTGCAGGAGGATTGGCCAGCTCCAAGGGAGGGGAACATGCCCCCTCAGTTCCTTGAAGCCTCTAAAGAGCACCTGGACACCAGGTAAGCCAGCGTGGGCGTGGCTGTGGGGAAAGGCTGAGCCCTTTAAGACTGCTTACTGTGGTGCAATGTACTTGAAAGAGGCCCTGCCTGGGTGCTGACTCTGCTTATTTTATTCCCAAGCTACAGTTTCTTTTGCCACATTCTCCCACAACAACAGGAGGAGATCAGTGCTTCCCCTGTCCTTTCCACTGAAGCTAACAGCCCTTCCCTTTCAAATAAGGTCCTACCAAAGATTTCTCTCTCTTCAAGTTACTTTCATGGACTCTGGACACCAGGCTTTCTCTCAATGCACTTCCCACATGGCAACTGTGGCCCCATTTCCCAGCACCTTTCCTGCATGACCCCAACTTCTTCTAATGGCATCCTTTGGACACACCCAGTTCTCCCACGGGGCCATACCTGGGCAAATCCCACAAAGAACAGCTGGTGATTGGTGAGCCCCACAGCAGGCAGCTGCTGCTCCTCCCCATGTGTCCTCAACCATGCTTGGTAAGCCTAGGGGAATAAGAAGAAACAAGTCCACCAGCACCTGCCCACTTCCCCAAGCACCCTCCACACAGCCTGGGACATCTCGGCCACTCACATTGTACGCAGCCTTAAGGCCCCCGTTATCGGCAATGTTCTCCCCCAGCGTCTGGAGTCCATTGAGCCTCTCTCCATTGACCTGGTACTGGTGGTACTGTTCTTCCATGCAGGCTGTATGATTCTGGAAAGCTGTCAGTGACTCATTCTGCCACCACGGACGCAGATTCCCCTCTTTGTCATACTCACGCCCTGAGGAGAAATTGTCTTGGCATCCCACCAATAGGACAACTCTCCCCCAGGAGAACAAGTCCCCCAAGCAACCTTGATCAGAGAGACACCGGGATCCCTAAGGCTTGCCCCCAACACCCCAAATCCCTGCAGTAGTCACTGGGAATTCTAGACTGGGCCCCTACCTTGGTCATCAAAGGCATGTGTCAACTCATGGCCCATCACCACGCCGATGCCCCCAAAGTTCAAGGCCCTAGTAGACGAGAAATGCTGAATAAGGACAGGGCACGAACATTTCCTGATTCCCCTCGGCTCTTCTCCAGTTCAACCCCATGGCCAGACCCCAGCACCCAGACCCTCCTGCCTCAAACACACTTTGGGTGGTTGTGAGCGTAGAAGGGGGCCTGCAAGATGCCAGCAGGGAAGACGATTTCGTTCTTGGTTGGAAGGTAGTAGGCGTTCACAGTCTGAGGCGTCATACTCCACCTGTGGGAGGAAGATAGCGGCTGGGGCTCCTCACTGTCCTCACGCGCCTCAGCCCAATAGCCCAGGCTTGCCCTGCCTGCCTCCTGCCAGGGCCTTGGACCGCTCCTCACCCAGCCCCAGAAGCCCTGGTCTACCTCTCCAGCTGCCCCGTGTCTCCCTCCCGTTCTCACTGGTCTCGGCTGGGAGGTTTGCGGAGCTGGTCAGCCATCACCTTAGCAGAGAAGTTGTACAGATTCAGCATGTTTTGGAAAAAAGAATCTTCAGAGACTTCGTACTACGGGAATAGCGGAAGGGAGAAAGCAAGTGACATGTTGGAGACATGTCCCAGAAGGATCTTTCCAAGCAAGCCTCAGTCTCCCCCACTGTAAAATGGAAGTAAACAGCTAACTGACAATATTTTAAAGGTACTTATGCTTCAAGTGCTGTTTTGGATTTTTGTTGCTTTTTTTTTTTTTGAGACAGAGTCTCACTGTTAGAACCTACTATGAGGACCAGGCTGGCTTTGAACTCACAGAGATAGATCCACCTGCCTCTACTTCCTGAGTGCTGCTGAGATTAAAAGCATGGGCCACCACCATGCCCAGCTTCTCCCCCTCCCTCCCCCCACTTCCCATACAGGGTTTCTCTGTGTAGCCCTGGCTGTCTTGGAACTTGCTCTATAGACCAGGCTGGCCTGGAAGCCACCACTGCCTGACATTTTGTTTTTGTTTTTGTTTCTTTTTTTGGTTTTTCGAGACAGGGTTTCTCTGTGTAGCATTGTGCCTTTTCTGGAACTCACTTGGTAGCCCAGGCTGGCCTCGAACTCACAGAGATCCGCCTGGCTCTGCCTCCCAAGTGCTGGGATTAAAGGCATGCGCCACCACCGCTCGGCGACATTTTTTTTTAAAGACACATTCTTTTGTTCTTATCACCCTGTGAGGTGAATATTAGTAAAGCCCCATATTACAGATGAAACTGAGGCCTAAAGACATCCTGTCCAAGATTACAGAGTAAGAACATGATCCAGTTAGTCTGAGCTCCAAATCCCTGCACTCATTAACGCTGTATCCTACTACCATCTGGCCCGCATCCGGCCAGAACCCGTACTTAAGCAGTCTAATTACTGAGGAGTGCTTGAACTTCGATTACTGCGGCCGGGGGACAACGGCCCATGATTCTGAAGGTTAGTGCTGTGGACAGAAGTACTCACCCCATCATAAACATCATCCAGCTCTTTGGGCTCCAAGATGAAGTCAGGGAAACCAATCATATCATAGATGGCATCTGCCTGAAGAGACCGCGTTAAGGGTTTCCCTCCCTGTGCCCAGCAAAACTGTATCCTCCACTACCACCTCAAGATGGCGCCCCAAACACAGCCATGGCTCACTTTCTCCTTGGCGGCCAGCCGGGTCTTCTCATCCATCCAAACCAGCTCTCCCAGGGTCTCCTCAAAAGCAGACCGGATCTCGCTGATCATGCCCTCGGCCTGGGGGAGAAGGTCACAGGTCAGCCTCCCCCGCTTTCCTCCACCCTCAGGCGTCGTCTGGGTCTATAGTCATAGTCATGGGACTATGAAGACTCCTGAAGAAAGGCTGCCCAGCAGGGAGGTGACACTACTGGGGACAGTAGTGGTATTGTCATGGTAGGTAGGCTTTTTTCTTTTCTTTTTCTTTTTTTGTTTGTTTGTTTGGTTTTGGTTTTTCAAGACAGGGTTTCTCTGTGTAGTTTTGGTGCCTGTCCTGTAGACCAGGCTGGCCTCGAACTCACAGAGATTACCCCTGCCTCTGTCGTCTCTCCCCTCCCCTCCCCCCAGTGCTGGGATTAAAGTCGTGTGCCACCACCACCCAGCCACTTTTTTCTAATTAATTAAATAAACATTCGAATTGGCAGTTAAGCAAGTTAATATCATAGCTTAAGATACTACATTGATCTTTATCTGGTTCTGAAAAAAATGCATGAACACCATTTGTACTGAAAAAAGAAGCCAGGTGGTGGTGGTGGCGGCGGCGGCGGCAGCGGCAGCACATGCCTGTAATCCCAGCACTCAGCAGAGCCAGGTGGATCTCTGAGTTCGAGGCCAGCCTGGTCCACAAAGCTAGTCCAGGACAGGCTCCAAAGCTACAGAGAAACCCTGTCTTGAAAAACCAAAAAAAGAAAAAGAAAAGAAAATAGAAGAAAATCAAACATTTGTAATCTCATCACACAGCTGCTAGCCCAGAAAGTAATACAAAATATGGAGCTGTGTTATGCAATCTGTATATATTTTTTACATTCTACTTTTGTCCTGCTTTAAAATGTATCACTACACCAGGTGTGGGAAGCAGAGGCAGAAGGACCTGTCACAAGTCTGAGGCTAGCCTGGTCTACAATAGTGCATATCAGGCCAGCCTCAGCTCATGGTTGGGTTTCTAGCTTGAGGTAACAAACTTGTCAAGCATGTTAAGGGCTCCAGACACAGTACTGGCATCCCATTTTTTTTTTTTAACCAAAAAAAGAAAGCCAGACATAGTTGTTTAGTTTAAAAAATAAATTCTAGTTGGGTGGTGGTGGTGCCTGCCTTTAATCCCAGCACTCAGGTGGGGGGTGGGGGGGGGGGGGGCAGAGGCAGGTGGATCTCTGAGTTCATGGCCAGCCTGATCTATAGAGTGAGTTTCAGGACAGTCAGAGCTACACAAAGAAACCCTGTCTCAAAAAACAAAAACAAACAAACAAATATATATATATATATTTTTTTGAGCTGAGGATCGAACCCAGGGCCTTGCGCTCTACCCCTGAGCTAAATCCCCAACCCTATAAATAAATAATCTATCTTCAGTTTAAAAGTGGAATCATAGGGCTGGGTTGATGGCTCAGTGGTTGGGAGCACTGGCTACTCATCTAGGGGACCCAGGTTCAATTCCCAGCACCCACATGGCAGCTAACAACTGTCTGTAACTCCAGGATCTGACACTCTCACACAGACATACATTCAGGCAAACCACTAATTCATATAAAAAAATTAATTAATTAAAAAATAAAATAAAAGTGGAATCATATTCCATCCTATCATTTATTTTCTTTTACTCCATGATTGGACATTAAAGCTTGTTCCATTTCTTCCTACAAACAACTCTCCCATAAACATCTAATATTAAAGCATATCTATTATTATCTCTTAATATTTTTTTTGATAATTATATAGGTAACATAAACCCAGTATAATAATGTGTACAATTACAGAAAACTTTAAGGAACCCAATGCCCCATAATCCCACCACCCAATTTGCTGATTAGTGAACTCCCTTCCCAGTTTTTGTATGCATGCACACATACGACCAGCAGATTTTTAAACAAATCAAAGGGTAATTTTAGAAGCCTGAAGACTCACGATTTCCTTGCTTCGTCGGTCAAATGTGGCCTTCACAAAGAGCGAGCCCAGAGCAAAGCCAAGGGCATCATCTGTGTTGGAGATACAGGTCTGCCACCTTGGCGTACAGGACTGTAAAGGGACAAAGAGTAAGATCTCCAGAGAGAGCACTGACCTCTAGTCTGAAGGCTTCTCTCCTTCTCTGGGGCTAAGCCTCTCAACTGGGCAACAGATACTTGGGCTTGGGGTACCATTTCTCCTTCAGACTCCAGAGACAGGTAAGGCAATATCTCAAACTACGCCGACCTGGCAAAGCTCCAGCAGAAAATAGGCATGCCGTCCACTCCATTCCCAGTTCTCACTCTACTGTGTTCCTAATAGTCTCTCTAGGGTTTTAGACGTTTCTTTTTTATGTTTACTTATTTGGAATGGGAGACATTCTGGCCTACCATGGTCCAAGTGTGAAGGTCAGAAAACGACCTAAAGGAGCCACCATGTAGGACTTGGGGTTTCTCCGTGTAGTTTAGGTGCCTGTCCTGGATCTCACTCTGTAGCCTAGGCTGGCCTCGAACTCACAGAGATCTACCTGGCTCTGCCTCCCGAGTGCTGGGATTAAAGGTGTGCGCCATTGCCGCCCGGGCATAGTCAGACTTCTTAACATAACTGCCATGGACGTCCCATGCCCACCTTACCAAACTCAGTCTGCAGCCCTGTTCTCAAGCTCCTACTAGAACCCCTGAAAACACACTAAGCTCCTCCGGGCCTCTGCGGATTTGCATGTATATTTCTTATGCCTGGAACGCCCTTCTCCCATGCTTTCTCAGGAGTTTATTCCTCACAGGGCATCTTCTGAGAAAATTGTCCTGTTACCTTACCCATTGTCCCGCACATAGAGTGTGCCTGTCCCAGTTTCAGCTTTATAGTACAAAGGTTCTTCACTCATTGTGAACAATTAATACTTTCAAAATATATGCATTTGATAGCAGGTTTACTCCCTATACTTAAGGAGGCCTCTTGAAATGAAGAACACACTTGATCATCTCCATCCTCATCATCAAAGCTGAATGCCTATCTACATACACCACGTGCGGATATTGACTTAAGCCAGCCTTGAAACTTATTCCTGTAACAGATGAGGAAACGGAGCCAGAGCAATGTGCTCACATACCCAAGGTGCCATAGGCTAAAATATGAAGGAACTAAGATCGGAAATTATGACAGCTTGATTCCGATCTGTGTTCCATACCATGTGCTCATCATGTACCAAGAAGAAAATGTTCCTGACACACTGTGGACAGGTAGCACCAGCTAGGTTTGTTCAGAAAGGAAGCAGAGCCCACCTTCTTGGTGCCGTAGAGGGTCTCCAGCAGCTTCTCCTGCGCAGACTCAAAGCGCTGGTCAAGGCTTGAGGTTGTCTTCTGCACCAGGTTCCAAATTAGATAATTGTTGAGGATGCTATTTCCATACCAGAAAATAAGGAAAGACATGTGTGGAACCCTTCCCCCTCCCCAACCAGTCCCCAGGACCATGCAGGCTCAAGGAGTCCTGAGAGGTGTGTGACCCCAAAGGCTTTCTCTGGGACACAAATGCCTGCAGAAATCAGCTTGGAGCAAGGTGTGGGAACAGAGGTCACAAATGGACACCCTGAAACTGCCCAGGGGAAGAGTCCACAGACGTTCTGATAAGTTTGGAAGGTTCAGGCCTTATCACTCAGTCTGTGTGCCAATTCACTGGGATTGGCCCTTCCAGAAATTTCCAGAGCCCCGAGTCTCCTCCACCACTGGTACCTCCCCCGCCCCCTCCCGTTCCCCAGTCACACCTTGGTTCTGTGCGGTTGATGAGCTCGGACACCTGTTGTAAATACTCAGTCCCATACACCACCACGGGCTCGGAGTCACCCAACTCGAGTGGTGATAACAAGAAAGAAAGGAACTCCAGCCAGTCCATGGAGGGCGCTAGAGTCTGGAAGCAGAAACTCCTCAGGCTCCCTGCCTTCCCACTGAGCTCCCAACAGACTCTTTCCCCATTGATTTGTTATAGCCTGGACATCTTTCCCATTGCCACAGTAACAGTTACTGGCTGCTTGGGGACCCCCCAATAAATGATTTTCCAGGCCTGTCTGGGAGCCTAACCACTTATACAAGGAAAGCCACTATGTGTGATATGCAGCTTGGGCACAGAAATTCAAATATTGATAAAACACCACTTCCCCAACATGTCCCACATACCTGGTCTCTCTAGAATCCCCTTCCCCTAGTCTTTCCATAATTCAACCAAAAGGGGGCTGGCACAGGAGGCGCATTAGGAGATATTTCCGTACACATTCTGATTATTTTGTAGATATCTCATCAATTTGTTTTTCCATTTTCTTGCTTACTTGAGATGGGGTCTCACACCTGTAGCCTAGGTTGGCCTGGAACTCACAGAAATCCTCCTGTCTCAGTCTCCCAAGTGTTGGGGTTACAGATGTGAACTGCCACATCTGGCTAAACATTTTAAATACAATCTCTTTATGTAGTCCTGGTCAACAAAAAAAAAAGACTAGGCCGGGCGGTGGTGGTGCACGCCTTTAATCCCAGCACTCAGGAGGAAGAGGCAGGCAGATCTCTGTGAGTTCCAGGCCAGCCTGGGCTACCAAGTGAGTTCCAGGAAACGCGCAAAGCTACACAGGGAAACCCTGTCTCGAAAAACCAAAAAAAGAAAAAAGAAAAGAAAAAGACTAAAGGGTGGCCTAGAGAGAGATGGCTTAAAATGTGGACCATTTTTCTTTCCAGGATAGCGACACACATCTGGAAAGCTCACAAAAGCAGGAAGCAGGGAAAGCACTGGCTGCCTCAGGAGATAAGGAGATGGGGTGGTCTTTATCAAGGGCTAGCCTCTCCCTAACGTCTCTAGTCCCCCGCCTACCCCACCTGCAGCTCCGAGATGCTCATCTTATGATAGATCTTCTCTTCATCACGCCGCTGGTCCTGGGGCACAGTGATGTTAGCCAGTTGTGTCTCCAGCTCCAGAACTTGCTGCATCTGCTCCCGGGTAGAGGCTGGCTGTCCACCCAGCAGCATGCCTAGCTCTTCCATGTAGTCCAGGTAGGCAGTAAGCACCTGTGAAGGCCCATCATCCTCAAAGCCAGGAACAAGTCCTGCCCAAAGCTAAGATCCGCTCAGGCCCTTCCCTCTTCCCACCATTCCTTTGGCTTGACATGCTTTATGGAAGTCTTGGTGGCTCTGTTTAATTCCTGGTCCATTGCTGACCACTGTCTGCTTTGCCTTATTTAATTACCTGTGCACGGATCATCTATTTCCCTCAGTGGACACTGTTCAAATTTTGTCAGCTGTTCGCCACTGGATCCCAAGAGCCTGGATCAGGGCCAAGCACAGAACTGGCCCCTGTAAATGTTTACCCAACCGATGGACTCCCATAGTTCTTTGCCTTCTCATTTCCTATCGCCCTTCTAATTACCCAGTCTGTCAGGAGCCATGCCCTTTTCCTTGAACAGCTGCATGGACCCTGTGGGGGGTCTGCCCTTCACCTCCCTTTTACCTCTCATCCTAACAGGCCTCAGATGTGCTTTTCTCATCCTCCCTTGTATCCAGGGGGAGAGAAAGCACAGAGAAAAACAAAGCACTGGACATTATGTATCCACTGACCAGATGGCTAAGGGATTTACATATAATGCATCTTGCCCCACACCCTCATAGCAACTCCATAAAATCCATATTAGTTCCAATTTCCATAGAGGGAACAAGCCTGAGGAGATGAGGTAAGGACTCCCATCACAAACTACCCCTGACAGGGTCAGAATGTGGAAGCCTGGGCACTACCTGGGCCTGCCTCAGGCCAGGCTGGCACCATCAGGACAAAGCTTGTTTGCTTGTTCGCCACTGGAATCTTGGGTTCAAGTACAATGTCTTCCCTATGATAGTTCACTAAGTATTTGTGGAGGAAAGGGGGAAAAAATGGAGATAGATGGTCACCTCTAGCCAGCAACCACCTCTGTGGTTCCCCTCCCATCCCCTTTTTAAGACAAGACCTCACTATGTAGCCCAGAGTGGTATGAACTCACGACTCTCCTACCTCTGCTTTCAAGTGTTAGAATTACAGGTGTATACCACCACCATGCTGACTTTCCTTCCTACTCCAGAATTGAAGTCCCCCCTGGGCTCATTTAATGCTAAAGGCCATCTTTTTTCTTCACTGAAAAGTTTTTGGTCCCTTGATATTCATTCTTTTGTTGTTATTGTTGTTTTGACCTTTTGAGACAAGGTTTCACTGTGTAACCCTGGCTGTCCTAGAACTCACTCTGTAGCCCAGGCTGGCCTCGAACTCTCAGAGATCCGCTTCCCTCTGCCTCCCGAGTGCTGGAATTAAGGGCATGCGCCACCTCCACCCCAACACACACCCCACGATATTCGTTCTCTATACTACAAACTTTCTCCTTTTCTCCACTCTGTTGTTCCTGGTGTCAGAAGAGTATCACTCCGTCCCCCATCCTAGCTGCTGGGGGGGGGGGGGCGGGGACGGGACACAGTTAGCCCAGTCACGGACCTGGCACGTGTGTGTACTTTTCTCTCCCCACCTCCTTGTCCTCAGCTTAAGACTTAGTTCTGAGACTTTCTTGAATTCTCCCACCCTAGTTTTCATCCTGTCTCAGCCAGTGCAAGAGGCTTTCCACTTAAGGAACCCAATGCTGCAGTAAGAATCAAACGTGAGGCCTTTCCAAAGCGATGGCCTACATGGCTCTTCCCTGCACTCTGCACACACACACACACACACACACACACACACACACACACACACAAGCATGTATGCAGGCATGGCCTGCTACTCAAGTCAGGGGAGAGGATAGCTCCTGAGAGTTGGTTCTCTCATGCCATCTTGTGGGACCCGGGAGTCGAAACCTGTATCTGCCGGGTCATCTTTCCAGGGACCCACTTCTCTTCTTTTGGGATAAAGCCTAAATTTGCCACTACAGGTAATGTGTGAGTGTGTGGTCCTAGCACTCAGGAGGCTGGGGCAATAAAATCACTAAAGTCCAGGAGTTAAGACCAGCATGGAATACTATAAGATCTTAGCTCAAAAAAAAGGTTCCTAAATTCTAAATTAGACCTACATATTTGTCCAGAAGACGGGATCACCTTCCCCCACTTCATTTCCTCATTCCTTCAGTCTGTCAACAAGCTGTCCACCTTCCGTCCTGAGAACCTGTCTGAAGTGCTTCCTCTGTGGGCCCCTCCTCAGTCTCAGCCTACCTTCCCCCTCATCCAGGGCTAGTTTCCAGTTGGAATCAAGTTGAGGGCCTTGAGTATCTTCTCTGTGGTTGTCCTAATAATGCCTGTGACCAAAACAGCATCATGCGAGGCTGCCTATTCTCTCCGCCCTGAGGGGAGAGCGGCAGTCTTACCCACACATGTCTAGAGCAGGGTCTGACTGAGAAGTCCAGGCAATGTGAACAAAGGCATGGCGGAGGGACAAGGACTCTCCAGCTGGTCACCCTTTCTTCCACAGCACTTGACACCCAAGCATTGCCTCCTTTCTCCCTATGTTAAAGGAGAAGCCCTGAGCTTCTGGCTCCCTTCACACTGTCCTCTCCAGCGCTCCACCAACTTCCGTAGCTGCCTACGGACCTCTCTCACAGAGGGTGCCCACGTTCCTCAAACTCATAGGTCTAAAATGGGAGACTCCCCCATGCTCTCTGTTCCACACAGGAGCATCGGCTGGTACCCCACACCTCGAACCTATGCTTCCCTTTTTACAGACAAGAAACCAGCCTCAGAGACACCAATCAATTACAACAAGCAGGAGAGTTGAACTTGAAATCCAGGTCTGATTTCAAAGTCGCTCCCTGTCCTGTGACATCACACTGTCTCCTGGTCCCCAAGTTGTCCAGGCTGATTCTTCTACAGATACCACTGATCCCTAAGCCCTACTCCATTCCACTATCACTCAGCCTTATAACTGCAATCATCTTTACTTCTTTCCTCTTCTGACATCAGGTAAATAGCATGCCATGGTTCTAGCGTGATACGTCTTGCAATCTCAGCTCAGCACTTACTCTGCCCCTCCGGCACCTGGGCCGTCACTGACTCAAAGTCCAGGTACTGCAGAGACTCTCATCTCTGGGCTCCAGGCTCCCTCCCCTGCATCTTCTTCTTACCTCCAGACAAACTGGCTTTCCAAGGCACTGCTAACCTCATCCCTCTATCCCTGTTCTGGAACCTAGAAGTGACCCTTGGGCTGCAGAATAAATCTTGACGCATTCAAATCCTTCTCCATAACCAGTCACCGACCTCCTTCTAGCCTCCTGTGTGCTCAGCGGCACATCTCACCAAACCATACTTCTTGTCACATTCCAAACACATCTGGCCTCTGTGGCTTCAACATTTTGTTCAACACATCCTCTCTATGCAGAAGGTCCTCTGTTGCTCCCTGGACCCTTACTCATGGTCCAAACACACTAAGCCTTCTTCCTTCGAACACCTGTGTAACCTATCTCTACATAGGATGACCTCTGATGAGCCTTTGTAGTCTTTTTCCAAAATTACATCTAGTTATTTATTTGTGGTGTGTGTGTGTGTGTGTGCGCGTGCGTGTGTTTGCATGAGTGTAGAGGTAAAAGGAAATCTTAGAGAAGACAGTCCTCTCCTTCCATCATGGGTCCTGGGGATTGAACTCACATCATCTGGCTTGACAGCAAGTGCCTTTACCTGCTGAGCCATGGTGCTGGCCCACTTCTTTGCTTTTATAGGGGCCTGACTCAAATGTGATCTCATAAGGGAACTCCTGGATGCCTGCCTCTGGCCTAAGTCCTAGAGACCTTTTGAACCTTGTTCTCAGACCCTTAGATCCACAAACCTATTGATACCAAAAAACTTCCTGTAGCAGTGACTCTGAAACTGACATCTCCAGAGATTCTGGCATATAGTAGGGACCCATGAAATGTCTTCCCAGGGCTGGGGATGTAGCTCAATGGTAGAGTGCTTGCCTAGCATGTGTGAGGCCCTGGGTTTGATTCCCAGCACCACAAAAAGAAAGAAAAAACATTTCTTGGAAGAATAATAGGAAGAAAGGAAGGGAGGAATGAAGAGACGGAGGAAGAGAATTGAAGAAAGGAGAGAAGAGACGAATAAAGGATAGCCTGCTTGCCAGGTTCGCCTTCCCCACTCTGAGCCTAGGCAGAGAGGAAGGTGTGTAGGGATTAGCCAGCTCAGCAAGGGGTGGGGATAGAAGTTCTAGGTGGTGCCTTACTTTCTCATTGGCAGTTCTATTTAGGTAGTAATCTCGAGAGGGCAGGAAAAGCCCAGACTGGTCCACCTGCAACAGCAACAGGTAAAAGTTAGTCTCTCCCACTTTAAACTCCTGGGCATGGGGGATGGGTATTCAGCCCGCCTGTCGGAGGAGAGGGGAGTCTTGGCTTGCTTGGCAAAGGTTCCATGAGTCCCCACCCTTTCCCAGCTAGGCACCTGGATGACATTGCTGTTGGAACTCTTTGAATCGGCACTGACATAGACGGTGAAGAAGGGGGTGGCTCTGTAGGTTCCGGCTACTGCCTTTAGCACTTCCATGAAGTTGTCCTCATCCCAAGGCCCTGTGATGCTCCAGCCACCGATCTGAGTAGAGAGCATACATGAAATCTCGGGTCCAGGGATTCTCAGAGCTTCCTTGGACCACGTCCTGCCCTTCCTGCCCAAAGCCCACCCAGGGCCCCTGCCTTGTCAATGAGGTCTCGAAGTGGCTGGGCTCCTAGCTTCTCAATGCGCTCCAGCTGGAGGCAGGACAGGTAGAAGCGCCGTGTCTTCCACTCAGCTTCACTGCTGGAATTGAAAGTGGTATTCTCTGCAGTGGGCAGAACACAGGACAGGATCCAGCGAGCAGTTAGATTAATTGTTGCGGGGGAGCCTCTGGCCTTCATTCCTCTCCTTGCCCTCCCGTGTGGGGTGTGTGTGTGTGTGTGTGTGTGTGTGTGTGTGTGTATTTTGTGGCACTGGGGATTGAATTTAGGACCTTTCACATGCCAGGCATGTGTTCTCCCACTGAGCTATAATCCCAGTCCTCTTTCTATTTTTGGTAAAGTCAAAGATAGGGTCGCCAGGCGGCGGCGCACGCCTTTAAATCCCAGCACTGGGGGGGGGGAATGCGTGGGGGCGCGCAGAGGCAGGCGGATTTCTGTGAGTGAGATCCAGGAAAGGAGCAAAGCTACACAGAGAAACCCTGTCTCGAAAAACAAAAAACAAACAAACAAACCAAAAAGAATAGGGTCTTAATAAGTTGCCCAGGCTGGCCTTGACCTTCCAATCTCCCTGCCTCAGTCTCCTGAGTAACTGGAATTATTGGCATTGGCATACATTAGCAAGCCAGGTTCTTCTCTCTCTCTCTCTGTCTGGAAGTAGTCTCACTATATAGTCCTGATTGGCCTGGAACTTACTACATAGACCAGGCTGGCCTTAAACTCAGAGATCTGCCTGCCTCTGCCTCCCGTGCTGGGATTAAGGGTGTGCAGCACCCATGAAGACTGAGAGTTATTCGGGGCTTTCCCTCCTCTGCTTGTGGAGACCCTCAAAGAAGCCTCTGTTATTCTTAGAGGTCTGCCCCCATGTAACCCATCTCCAGTTATCGAGAGCTCCTGCCCTCTGCATACTCTCCCTCAGGAGCACCACAGAATGATCCACCTAGTTCTTCACTTGTGGATATTTATTGAGTACCCACTGAGTGCTAGACCATGAAGCCTAAGACGGGCACAGCACTCCTGAAGGCATCACTCACCAAGTAGGTGCTTCAGTATGGCCTGGTTCTGGTCCCAGAGGCTGTTGAAGGTGTTCCATCGAGAACGCCCATTGGGCAGAGGGTTTCTTCTGATCCAGCCTCCACAGGAGAACTGATAAAAGTCCTGACAAGGGCTCACCCCACGGTCCAGAGACTCCAGGATTTTCCCAGCCACTCGAATGCAGGCTTCTGTGAGGCAGGTGCTGTGGGCTGGGTCTGTGGCAGGGGACATGGTGGAAGATAGGAGACTGTCAATCAGGATGGAAGAAGAAAACGTTTTGAGAAGGCAAGGACTTCAGGAAGTTGGGAAATCTAGCCCCAACCAGAAAAATATTTAGAGGCTCTTCCATTTCTAGCCTCCACAACTATGAGGACTCCAACAGGCCCAGACCCACCTACCTCTGTGGTACTGCACCCACAGAGCCACGAGGCAGCCCAAAAGAAGGGCAGCCAGCACTAGAGAGAGGCCTGCCAAGACCAGCTCCAGCTGTGTGTGTGAACCAAAGAGTCTTCTTGTCCTCTTCTGGATCCCCACCTGGGCAACACAGGACAGGGAGCAACTGAGCTGCATTGCAGGGACTCAAGATCACAGAAGTCCTTCTATCAAATCAAGGTATGAAGGTACAACCCGTTTCTAGAGTCATGGAACAAACAGCTAGTGGGGTTAACTTGGGGGTCCATGAGCAAAGAAGTAAGGGCAGCCTGATTTGTGCAACGTCATGGCTTTGAATCACCTCACCCTAGTCCTGGCGCAGAGGCCAGAGATGGAATGGAAACTGGGGCAGATGACCCACCAGAAGAGCCCAGAGCAGCACATGGTTATGACAGGCGCCACCAGGGGTAAGGCCTGAGGAGAAAGGGGGAACCCCCTTGCCCACCTCCAATGAGTCCTGGGTGGCCCTGCCTTCTACCGGAGTCTCCGGTGCTTCTTCATCCCGAAGCTTAGCAAACACCATCTGTAAACAGTTCAGGAGCGCCAACTGAGGTCAGGCAGCTAGGCCTTTTGCCCAAGGCCTTGCCCGGCTGTCCGTCGCTGGGCCAGCTTCCTCCTACCTGCAGGGAGGGCCCTTCCCAGGTGCCCGGCTCTCAGGCTGGGGTCCCCTCTGACATCATCCCTCTCTAACCCGCCTATGAAGCCCCCATCCTCCGCAAGCCGGAGTCCCTGCCAGGTGCTGCCAGCTCACTCACACCCTCCCCTCCACACTTCGTGCCCTCTCCACCCGGGCCCTCTCCCCTGGAGCCCAGGGCCACCACTCACACTGCCTCCGCCACCCAGCTCATGCAGCGCGACGTTCATGGTGGCGTGGAGCAGGGCCCGGCGGCGCCTTAGGGCTGGGCGAGGTTGACCCGCCCAGGAACTACGGCCCAGGCCACCCGCTGAGCCCCGGCGCAGCCCTCCATCACAGCCACTGCTGCAGCCCCTGGCTTGGCCGCCGCGGCCCCGGCTTTCTCAAGTCTCCCCCACCCAGCGGCGCGCCCGGGGGTGGGAGCGAGGGGGAGGGGCGGAGCGCGCGCGGCTCCCCGCCAGCTGCGGCGCCGGGACCGATGGTGTGGATGTTGCCTTCCCCGCACCCGCCGCTCTCCAGCAAGCAAGCCCGAGAGCCCCTCCGGCAGGCCACCCGTAATTTGCTTTCCTTTGGTTGAGGCCCAATCTCTGCTAATATTCTTTACCCAACTCTCCAAATTGCAGGCCTTCTCCGACACTTTTAAACATCATAGAGGAATCATGCCCTGGCGAAGAGCCTCTTTACCTACTAGTCTGTGTGCGGGGTCTTTTGACAGCCGGCACACATAGACAGACGCCACTGGCAGTTCACGCCTTTACAGGTGTCCACAGGCTGTACAGCAGCGCACAGACTCCAAGCACAAGTGTACACAGAGACACTCAGCAGCAACAGCACTGAAGATTCACAATGCATATATGCAAAAGCCCAGTGTCGCTGGGGACACACACGAGCACACACCAAGTGTTAGGGCAGCATGCACTATACACAGAGCTCACACTAAAGTCACTCTCACACATTGCTTCAAGATGGCACTTTTACTCTCCAAGAGAATTGCTGTCATCAGATCATCTCATAAAGCGAGGGTTACAGATGGTGACAAATTGGCAGGGAAAAAAACAGCCATGCACAGATATTTAAAGAAAAGACATGCTAACACTTCTAACTCAGGAAGGCAAGCGATTTTATTTGGGAGGTTTACAAGAAAGAAGAAAAAAAAATAACACCAAGCAATATTTAACTGAAACGCAACAGTGTGGCATCCATGCATCTGCCATCTGCCTTCCATATTGTCATTCCTTAAACAGGCAGGGGAGGGTGACAGTCTGTTGTACCAAGGAGTGCCTCATGTTTTTTACAGTGCTGGGGAGGGAACTGGGGCACTGAGTCACCGCCTCATCTTCTCCCTAACCTCACCAAGAGAATACAAGAATTTGATCTGAGGAAGCTTTACGTCGTGGCAGTGGTTAATCATTTATTGATTCCCACCTCAGTTCTCAGACATCTTGTTGCAAGAGGTTCCAGCGTGGAATATTCTTGTGGCTGAGAAAGGATGCATGATGAATGGGTTCAGCTGAGAACTGCTGGGCTACTTTCTGAGGCACATTTTCATCCCCAAACTGCATGTTCTCAAACAAGACAAAAACAGTGTTGCTGTTAGGATGAACAATTCTGGATTCAGACCAGCTTCCCCATCTGTAAAATGGAAGAGTAGGATCTACCTCAAAGTGTGTTTCTAGAATCAAATGAAACAGTGCATGGTATATTAAGAGTATATTATGACTCAGTCTGGTTTTTTCAGGCACTGAAAAAGGACCCTGTATCTGCTAATAGGTAATCTACCTCCATATTATTTGAGGACTTTAAAGGATTATTTTTGAGGCTGGATTGATGGCTCAGCAGTTAAGAGCACTGGCTACTCTTCTAGAAGACCCGAGTTCAATTCCCAGCAGCCACATAAAGGCTCACACCCCTCAGTAATTTAAGTTCCAAGTGACCCAACACTCTCTTCTGGCCTCCACAGGCATTGCAAGCACATGTTGCACAGACATACATGCAGACAAAACATCCATGTACATAAAATATAAGTAAATAAACAAATAAAAATTTTAAGTGAAATAAAAGTTCAATAATGTTTTGGGGGATGAGGTGTTTAAAATAAAGGCTATTATTTTTGGCTGAGTATGGTGATGCACGCCTTTAATGCCAGCACTCCGGAGGCAGACGTAGGTGTATCTATGTGAACTTAAGGCAGTCTAGTCTACATATTGAATTCCAGGCCATCCAGGGCTACATAATGACTGAGTCTGTCTTTTAAAAAATTACTATTTTCATTTTAAGGGAAAATTTCACTAAATTGTCTAAGCTGACTATAAGCTTTCAATTCCTCTGCTTCAGTCTCCCCAGTAGCTGAATTTAACAGACCTGGCTGATTTTTATTTATTTATGTATGTATGTATGTATGTATGTATGTATGTATGTATGATGTCTATTTTGAGACAGGGTCTCACTAGGCAGCCAGGGCTGGTCTACAGCTTTCAGTGATCTTCCTGCCTCTGCCTCCTGAGTACTGGATCTAAGTGCGCACCACTATGCCCTGGTATTTTAATTATTATTATTATCATTTAAGCCCTATAACTAGAGTAAGTAGGACTAGTTAGCCTGAAGGTAGCATGCTCTATTTCTCTGATGGTGGAGCAGGCTAGGTTAGTCAGGGGTTCCCTAAGCAACAAGTTTTCACATCTTGCCATACTGCAGTCTGAAGCAGCGATCTACTTGGGACAAGTCTTTAGCTTGTTCAGGCTCACTCTAACAATTTATTTGTTTTTATTTTATGTGAATTTGTGTTTTGCCTACATGTATGTACATCTGTATGAAGGTGCCAGATCCCCTGGAACTGGAATTACAGACAGTTGTGAGCTGCCATGTGGGTGCTGGGAGTTGAACCTGGGTCCTCTGGAAAACAGCCAGTGCTCTTAACCTCTGAGCCATCTCTCCAGCCCCTCAGGCTCACTCTAATGGTGACATGGCATCACAACATTCACTGCTCTATCTCCCTTCCAAAACCAGATGAAAGAAAACTCAGCACTAAAAAATCAGGTGGGGGTTGGGGACTTAGCTCAGTGGTAGAGCACTTGTCCAGCAAGCGCAAGGCCCTGGGTTCGATCCTCAGCTAAAAAAAAAAAAAAAAAAAAATCAGGTGAGGTGGCATATGCCTATGCCTGGAAGGTGGAAGCAGGAAGACTATTCATTCAAGGACATCCTCAGTTATACAGTGAGTTTGTGGCCAGGCTAGGATATATGAGACCCAGAAGAAAAGGAAAGGAAGAAGGAGAAACAAAAACAGAATGAGTCAGACCTGGTGGTACAGGTCTGCAGTCCCAGCTACTCAGAACCAGAAGGATAACAAATATATAATGGCCTGCCTGAGCACCCTGAGCAACTTGGTAAGACCCTTGTTACAACCAAAAGGAGAAAGATGACTGGGGATACAGTTCAGTTGTGGAGCACTTGCTAGCATGTGTAAGGCCCTGGGTTCAATTCCCAGCAACTGAAAAACAAGGAAGGGACGGGAAACCCAAACCATCGGGTATATACAGCGCTTCAGTTTGCATTGGTTTGAACGGAGTGGCCCTCATGGGTTCATATGTTTGAATACTTGGTCCATTCCAATTGGTGGAATTGCTGGGGAAGGAGCAGGAGGCGTGGCTCTGTGGGAGGAGGTGTGTCACTGGGGGTGGGCTTTGAGGTTTCAAAAGCCCACACCAATCCCAGTTAGCTCTCTCTCCGCCTCCTGCTTGTGGACTGTAATCTCTCAGTTACTGTTGCAGTGCCATACCTGCACACCTGTTGCCATGCTTCACCATGGTGGTCACAGATTCACCCTCTGAAACTGCAAGCTCTCATCATTTTCTTCTGCAGGCTGTCTTGGTCATGGTGTCTCTTCACAGCGATAGAAAAGTGACTAAGTCAGCTGTTCTAGGTATGTTACATACACAAATTCCTGCATCCTTGCGACACAGCTTCTAATTGGCTGAACCAGGATTCAAATTCAGGGCTTCTGATTCCTTTCTGGAAAGCAAGTTGGAAATGTGTCTCGAATGAAAACCAGGTTTCTTCAATGCTATTGCTGCTCTTTTACCGTATCTCCTCCAAGAAGAATAAGAAGAAACACATCTGTTTTGGAACCAGGCTAACTTGGATTCAAATCTAGGCTCCCTTTCTTATTAGCTAACATCTTCATTAAGTCACTGGACAGCACTAAATTTTCCATGCTGTAAAACAAAAACAACTATCCCTATCTCAGAGACTAAATGCAATCACCCGGGTACACACGAGGATGTAATACGTTGACAGTGTTCTCGGGTTCACAAAGACTGCACCTGAATGTTTTGTTTCACGTCTCCTTCATGATCAAAATCAGTCTTTCAGCCCATAACTGCTCCTGTCTACATTTCTTATTAGAAACTTGAAGATACCTCTGTTCTCTAATTGTATTATCTTCCCTTTGTGTTTACCATCCATTTCCCCCTATTCTACGGTGTCCTCCTTCCCTATGTATCATTCATTTATTTGTTTGTAACAGGGTCTTAGGATGTTTTCTAGACTGTCCTCAAACTTTCTAGCCTCCTGTCTCAGTGTCCAGGGTGTTTAGTTCAGTAGAAATATACCACCAAGCCTGGCTTTCCTACCACCCTTCAGTCTTCCTTCCCTCTAATGATTTGAATGAAGGGAGAATGGGCAGACACTGTTCTCCTAAATGTACAAGGACAGTGTAGTCATGATGATAGGAAACACTAATGGTCAATATTGACAAAGATGGGGAATATGGTTACCTCCATACACTACAGTTAGCTTATAAATCCATATATTCTTTGTACTATGAGAGATGCAGGGTTGGGGATTCAGCTCAGTGGTAGCAAGCGCATGGCCCTGGGTTTGATCTTCAGCTCAAGAGAGAGAGAGAGAGAGAGAGAGAGAGAGAGAGAGAGAGAGAGAGGGATGCAAATGAGTGTATGCTCTGATACAGAAAGTCTACTTCTAGAAAATTGTGTCAGGAAATGTTATCCAAAAGATGTCTTTATTAAATAGCTTTTGTTCCATAACAAGCCACACCAAATTTAATGGGTTAAAGTAAGAACTAAACCGGGCAGTGGTGGTGCACACCTTTGATCCCAGCACTTGGGAGGCAGAGGCAGGCTTGGTCAATAGCCCAGGACAACCAGAGCTACACAGAGAAACTCTGTCTCGAAAAACCAAAATAAACAAAGTAAGAACTACTTTTCATGTTCAGTGATTTGTTTGGATGGCTCTTCAGGGTCTAGATAGTTTACAGTACTTAGATGGCCTCATTTGTTTTATGGGCTTCGGTTGGGATGACCAAATCCTATCTATGTAGTTAACTCTTCTTCCAATAACCAATAACCAAAAAGAAAGAAAGAAAGATTGAGCTAATGTTATTCATCATTAGCACTCTCATCAACAACAACAACAAAAACAGGATCATGCTCCAGTACACAGCCACTTCTTGGACCTTTGCTTCATAACATTTAGTAGTGTCCCCACAGAGCAAGCAAGTCCTGTGGTCAAAGTCAGACTTAGGGATGGAGAAACAGGCTCTACTTCTGTATTGGAAGAGCTATAAAACGTTGGTTTTTTTTCTACATGTGTTCATCACAGCAGTATTTACAATAACCCCCCCAAATAGGGAGGAAATAATGTATAAATATAGAGGGCGGGATTGAGGATTTAGCTCACTGGTAGAGCACTTGCTTAGCAAGTGCAAGGCCCTGGGTTCGATCCTCAGCTCAAAAAAAAAAAAAAAAAATAGAGGGCTTGTGGAATAACCCAAACATCCATACACTGGAACATTATGCAACACGTGCAAATAATAGAAGAGGCATAGCCAGGCGGTGATGGCACACGCCTTTAATTCCAGCACTCAGGAGGCAGAGGCAGGAGGACATCTGTGAGTTCAAGGCCAGCCTGGTATCCAAGGCGAGTTCCAGGAAAGGCACAAACTACACAGAGAAACCCTGTCTCAAAAAAAAAACAAACAAACAAACAAACAAACAAAAACAAAAGAAGAAGAAGGAGGAGGAGGAGAGGAACAATAAATAGGAGAAATTGCCATATAAAATTAAGAGAGGAAGGGTTTTTTATTTCATTTTTATAAAGCAAAATAAACAAATACATACATGCAAGCACAGGTTAAAAAACATCAAAAGGGGAGCTGGAGAGATGGCTCAGAGGTTAAGAGTACTGGCTGCTCTTCCAAAGGTCCTGAGTTCAATTCCCAGCAACCACATGGTGGCTCACAACCATCTGTAATGAGATATGGTGCTCTCTTCTGGCCTGCAGACATACACGCACATAGAATATTATATAAACACAATAGATAAAACTTTTTAAAAAACATTGAAAGGATGTAAACAAAATGTTTAGATGAATGTGCCCAATGATGATGTTACTTCCTTTTTTTTACACTTATTTATTCATTATATGTATGTTTGCACATGCCATAGCATACATGTAGGGGTCAGAAGGACAACCTGTGGGCGTCTCTCCTTCCATCATGGGGACTGAAATCAGGTCGTCAGTCTTGACAGCACGGATCTTTACTTACTGAGCCATTGAACAAGCCTGATGTCACTTTCAAGCTTTGTGTTTGTATAACAACAGCTACAATTTCTATGCACTTTACTTGTTAATTTAATCTTTATAGTCTAATAAAATATATCCCACTAATATAATTTCCCTGTCTTATAGATGAGAAACCCAAGATACTGGGAAACTTAACAACTTGCCTCAAATCAAATAGTAAATATAAGGCAGGATTCTGATCTAAACTTCATACTCATTAATCGCTACACTAGTCTATCGGAGTCAACTGATGTGTCTGGGGCTCCAGTGTGGTCTTTGGTAAATGGATTCTATCATCAGCGGGGATTCGTTGTTGCTGACTTTCCATGCTGGGGAACCAACCCACAGTCTTATGCATACTGTGCAAGCTGGTCGATCACTGAGCTTCATCCCCAGCCCTTGCTTTTTCTGAGACAAGTTCTCAATGTAGTCCAGGCTGGCCTTGAACTCATTCTGTATCCCAGGCTGCTTGAGATCTTCCTTCTTTAGCCTTCTGAGTGCTGGGTACAAGAGTGTGCTACTATGCCCCAGGGTTTTCAACTTAAAAAAAAAAAAAATTCAAAGTGCTATTACAATATCCCAAATTTTTTCTCAGCAGGGATGAAGAACATCAGACTTTTGAGTAGGGGATCAGAATACAAGGACTTTCCCTCACACTTCGATAACTTAAGTAGAACTTATGTATGTTCACTATTTCACAGTCTTTATAGTTCTGCACTTGGATCTTTTGCTTAGCTATGACCTAGCATGCTCAGGGAGACAAGAATAGATGATTTAAGATTATTATTTAAGGTTTGGGAGGTTCAAGGCTAGCCTGGTCTCTACAACAAGTTCCAGGCCAGTCAAGGCTACATAGTGAGACCTTGTCTCAAACAAAACAAAACAGAAGAATCTAACCAGCTGAGTGTGGATGCACACCCATGTACTCCTAGAAACATTGGAGGCTGAGGCTAGGGGGCTTACCTGAGCTAGAGAACAAGTTTTTCAGGCTAGCTTGGGCTACACAGCAAGATCTCCTCTAAAAAAAATGAGTGAACGAATTCCAGGTTAAATTTTTATCCTTAGCTCTCTCATTCTAGAGAAAAGAGATTTGCTTCTGTTCCCATACAGTATCACCCTTGGCAAGAACCCCAGAGCTCCTCCAGCAATTTGGGTGAGGGGCTTCTTAGATCCTGAAACAAAGGAGTTTAGCTCAGGACCATTTCATCCACAAAACTGGCCTTACTGGGTAAGCTGTTTTCTCTGTATAAACTAGTGCACCAGCATGGGAGAGGTGCCCACGACACATGCTCATTGGGGAAGACAAAGGATACAGCCAAGGTCTTGTGTGGTTTTCTTTATTTTTCTAAAGCTATGCAAATAGAAATGATTTTTTTCTTTCCTTCCCCCTTCCTTCCTCCCTTCTTTCTTTCTTCCTTCCTTTCTTTTTTTTTTTTTTTTTTTTTTTTTTACTGGAGCTGAGGACCGAACTCAGGGCCTTGTGCTTGCTAGGCAAGCGCTCTATCACTGAGCTAAATCCCCAACCCTCTTCCTCCTCCTCCTCCTCCTCCTCCTCCTCCTCCTCCTCCTCCTCCTCCTCTCTTCTTCTTCTTCTTCTTCTTCTTTGTAAGGACAGGGTCTCACTGTGTAGCCCTGGCTAGCCCAGAACTCACGATGTAGACTCAGCTAGCCTCAGACTCATAGGAATCAGCCCGGGTGAGTTCTGGATGAAAGGCCAGCGCCACCAGGACCAGCCTAAATGGTTTTAAAAAATAACATGATTATTGGGCCTTCAATTCAAGGTCATTCAGAAAATGGCAGATTATGGATTGAGAATCATTGTTGTGCAACTTCCAAGGGAGGGAGATATTCTGGGTTCTCTAGTCACCCAGAGTTAGATGTCAGGGACCTTCTCGCCACAGGGCCCAGCTGGTGGCCCCCCTCCCAGCCACGAGGACAGAGTACAGGATTGTTAGAAGGAACTTCTGGTCAGGCTGAGACCCAAAGGTAACACCGACGCAGGCTTGCACATCTCCTCCCTACCTCACAGGCCCCATTCTGACAGCAGCTATCTTTGCAATTAACACCTGACTAAGTGGTGTTGAAGAAAAGAAAACCAGCAATCTCACTAGCTGTATGATTTGGCGGGACTAAAGGGAAGACGTCTCGCTTGGGGCATGGACAGAACTAACAGCGTCATTATTATTTTTACCAGCCCTTCACTGTGCGTGAATGAGACACACCCTCCCTCCCAAGGCCAGTGATTGCGACAGAGCCCTCTCGCGCCAGAGAGCTGGTGACGCGGCCACTGACTGCTAGCAGGGCAGAGGCGGGGTTTGGGGGGCGGTAAGAGGTACAGGCAAGTGTGCGTGTTCTGATCTGTGGTGGTGGGAGGTGGGGGAACTCTACCCCGGGCCCCAGCAACAAGGGCGGGGGACACCCTGTCCCT
The DNA here is from genome assembly GCF_903995425.1 of Onychomys torridus. NCBI lineage: Eukaryota > Metazoa > Chordata > Mammalia > Rodentia > Cricetidae > Onychomys > Onychomys torridus. Next base: position 1,573,092 of record NC_050454.1, on the reverse strand, counting down.
CCCGACGCTTACTAGCGCGCGCCTTGTGCTCAGGCACTCCGGGCTTCCCTGCGTCATCCGCATCCAGGGCGCCCGCCGCGATGCTGCCATTCATTTCTCCCACACTGCCAGCTAGAGCGAGCCTCCAGGGCTGAGGGAACCGCGTGCAGCGACTGGCACTTTGAGTCTGGATTTTGGCGCCAACAGCGGGGCTAGGGTTTGTGGGGAGTCTACTCTGCTGCGCGCTACGGTTGCGGTGTTAAGATCCTTCTGAAAGGCCGCATCGTAGTGTCTGGGGGGGAGACCCAACGGGACTCATACACGGGCCAGGTATGGGGGCAGATACGGACAGTCCAAACCCGACACACAGAGGCCAGATCAGACGCACAGTCGTAGACTGACAGACGCAGAGACAGTCGGACACACACTGACCAACTGCAGGAGACCCGCGAGCATCTAGGATACAGGGACGCGCTAACCACGGTGGCACCACCCCCAGGCCCGAGCTCTTCCCGCGCTCCGGTCGGCTGGCCCCTTGCCCTCTCTTCACGCGCATTCCACCCTGTCGAGGCACCTTTCAGAGTCCGGGCCGTGCCCACTGCCAGCCTGCCCGCCGCCTGCCGAGGCCCCGCCGCGCCCCCCAGCTTTTGGCGCCGGGTTCCCAGGCGCTCTCCCCTAGCCGCGGCGTCCGACCCTCCCCTCTCTCCCCTAAGCACTAGGCTACCCGCTCTCGGCTAGCCCTCCTCTGCACCGGCCGCTGCGGTTCCCCCGGGCCCACGTGGCGGCCATTCCGGGCCACATCGCGGGAACCTCCCACGGCGGCTCGCTCCACTCCAGGGATCACCGGGCTCGCTCGGACCGCCGGGCCCCGCCTCTTTCCGCTGGCCGGTGCCCGCCCCGCCTCCACCGCGCCCCGCCTGCCGTGCTCTGCCGCAGTCGGGCGCTCATCGTCATTCCGTTCTCGCCGCCGCCGCCGCCCCCGCCCCGCCCCCGCCCGGTCCCCGCCGCTGCCGCCGCCGCCTGCCCAGCGGCCCGGGAGGCGGAGGCGCGGGGGAGGAGGCCCCGCTCGGCTCCGCAGTCCCGGATGCTGTATGACTTCATCCTTCCGCCGGCTCCCCTGCTGAGCTAGGGCCGGTCCGGCAGCTAGCCTCTGCCCGTGCCCCGCCGCAGTCCCTCGCCCGCCCGGTGCCCGCCATGTCCGAGATCCTACCCTACGGCGAGGACAAGATGGGCCGCTTCGGCGCAGACCCCGAGGGCTCCGACCTCTCTTTCAGCTGCCGCCTGCAGGACACCAACTCCTTCTTCGCCGGCAACCAGGCCAAGCGGCCCCCCAAGCTGGGCCAGATCGGCCGAGCCAAGAGAGGTACGCGGCCCGGGCCCGGAGTCGCCGCCTGACCCAGAAACCCTTCGCTCGGCGTCCTCAGGCTGCCGTTCCCCGTCAAGTGGCAGCTGCTCTTGCCGCAGACCAGCGCAGCCAGCTGCGCACCCGCCCGGGGTGGGGAGGGTCCCTGCTGTGGAGTTGTCCCATTCTTTCCCTCTCCCGGGAATACAGTGTCCCGGATTCGAAGCTCGCCACTTCTGGAAAAAAGAGCCCCGGCTCCTGGTCGAGGGGGAGGGGCCGCCTAGGGTATTGGGGGCCGCTTGGCACTGGGAACGCAGGATGGTGGGCCGATTCCTTGGGCTGAGATGAGTAGGTGGATGTTACTGGAGGGCAGGGAGGCCGAGGGTTCGGTTGTCTTGATCGTTTGCCCGGGGAGGGGACTCCGGGTGCCAGTCTCAGAACGGGGATTCAGGTGGAGGAGAGGGTTACACCAGGCGGCGGTTTCATCCGAGCCCAGTTTGAGGAGGGGTCTCTGTCGAAGGGAGAGGTTTCCGATCAGTGCAGCTGGAGGACGGCTCAGGTGACGGGAGGGCTCGCACTGGGAGTCTTTGGAAGAGGGGTGTTCCCACACAGGGAGGAGGAGGAGGAGGTTTGGTAGCGGGTAGCAGGGTCCGCAGGAGAGTTCGGGTGGGGAGGGCATGGGTTTTCGAGTGGTGTCGCGGGAACATAGGCGGTAGAGTAGATCTGCGCGGGGCGTGAGGACACGGGCCCCGCTCTCGCCGCCGCCCCCCGAGACCACGCGGCTGATGCGCTTTCTCCCTGCGCAGTGGTGATCGAGGATGACCGGATAGACGACGTGCTGAAGGGGATGGGGGAGAAGCCTCCGTCCGGAGTGTAGACGCGCCGGCTCTGGCGGCGGGCTCCGGGCCCAGCCCCGCAGCGGCCAGGAGCACGGGCCGGCGATGCGGCTGCCGGCGCACCCCCGCCCGGGCCGAGGTGCCTGCGGGCGGGGGCTGCAGGGCCACGCCGCCGCGGGGTCGGTGTTGCTACCGCCGCTGCCAGGCGCTCCGGAGCTGTCCGCTTCAGCACCACGGCGGCGGCGGTAGTGGTGGTGCGGACCAGCCCGGAGCCCGCCGACGCACTCATGCACTTTAGAACCTCGGGCCGCAGCTCCACCCCGCACACCGGAACCGACACAGAGACCCACGGCCCCCAGCCCGCCCCCTCCCGCACGGCTCCCCTGCCCCGCCCCTCCTCCGATCAATCTGGTCTGCAGCCCGGGCAGCTGCGGCGTCAGGACTGCGCGGCCAGGGCGGTTTGCTGCATATTTGCATGAGCTTCCTACCCACCACAGCCTGGCCCTCCGGGCCTTTCCTCAACTGTACCCCTGTCTGGCGTGACCCCAGCCTCTTTCTAAGGGACTTCCTCAGCACATTTGTATTTTTATATCCGATTCTTTGTTTACTGGCTCCTCTCATGGTTTGTGCCCTTCCCCCACAGCCTCCGCCATGCTCTTCTGCGCCTGGCAGATGGGACGGGTGTTGAGACTGGGATGGGACAAGCCCCCAACATGGTAACTAACCACATGGCCAGTCCGCCCAAACCTGACCCCAGGAGGCTCAATGGGAGACTCCTTCCTCCCAAGGTATCACCTTTTAAGGGCCCAGATCTGATTTTACCTTGGACCCCTTCATGCTATCCCTGGGAACCCAAATGGGGACTGCTCAGTACCTTTGGATGACACCTGTGGACCTGAAGACGTTCTCAACCCAGGGTTGTCCTTTGTAAAAATGTTTCTCCATCCTCAATGTAACAGGAGTGTGTGAATAAACACAGACCTCCGTGTGTGTGAGTGTGTGTGCGTGTGTGTCTGCTACTTCAGTCTGCTGGGAGACAGGTGTGGACAATCCTGGGTGCAAGTTCCTGGTGGGGAAGGGTCACCGAGTGAGCACTAGCTGGGCACCCTTGTGTGGGAACATCTTAACTATATGGCCTCCTTAAATACACGTATAGCCTAAGCAGGGCAGGTCGCCAGTGTTGGGGCTGGACTGGGATCAGAAGCATAAGCAATCTAAATTCAAGATCCTTAGCCTCTTAAGGATAAATCCAAGTTGGATGGGAACACCCAAGGCCTGCTGGTTTGCAGAGGAGCCGTGTTGAATTTTACCCCAAAGATAAATCATAGGTCACTCAGTATGTTGGAGGTGGGAGAAGCCTGTAGAAATAAGAAACCTGGAAGCCAGAACCCTGGGATCTGGGGCTTAGTTGGACTCATACTGTATTGGTTGACATGGGCTTGATCCTACCAACACTGTTTTACACATGAGATCTCTGAAAATTGAGAACCCGGTAACCAATTCCTCGGCCCTAATTTGGGAATTCCAACTCCCTAGGAGCCTAATGCACAAAGCCAGAGAGGCTCGGAGACCGTGCTTCCAATCTCACAGATGAATGGCATTGAGGAAGTCCTCATTATCTGAGTCTTGGAGGAAGCAGGGTGAGGCAGGAGGACTCGGGGGTGACAAGATCTGGGCCCCCAGGCCCAGCTGGGTCACACTGAGCTCTCTGCCCTTATGCATGACGTAAAAGTGGAAATGAAAACCACTGCCATAGGTTGTATGCCTCAGTGACCAGCCATAACGGGATTGAGCGTAGTGTCTGGTCCTGAAGTGGGGACCCGCAGAAGTCATGGAGATGAACCGGCCTCCAGGAACCAGCACCCGGCTCACCTGCAAGGCAGACAGAGAAGCCATCAGTGTGGAATTATCTCCAGGTTCTCAAAGGTCAGTACTACCCACAATGACCTCCTAATCAAACCTTAGATACCACTCTCTATCCAGTAGCTCAGGCTTTCTGTGGCAGAGTAAGCCACTCTCAGCCTTTGGTTGTTCTATATGGGGCTCAGTTCTGGACAGGGAGGAGCATGGTCATGCAGGAGGTATTGCTTTCCTGTCAGCCACTCACTTTCCCATCTGTGACACCTGCCTAGAACCTGGCTACTTGCTACCTCTTCCCTGTGTCAAACCAGTACCCATCCTTTGTGAGTCTGGTCATGCCAGTCCCATCTGTTCTTCAGAAAACCATACTTCTGAAGTTTCTGATATTTGAGTTCTTCCGATCTAAGGTTCCATCCCCGTCCCCAGCATCTTGATCTGCTGTCTTGCTTCCTCACCTCACTCAGCACCTGGTCCACAGTGTGGATCCCTTCAGAAGATACGTTCCAGGGATCCCGCTCCCCAGCCAGCAGGGCATCCAGGGTGCCCTTCTCAAGTACAACATCAAAGGAATCACTAGGGAAGCCCAGTGCTCGAACATCCATGGTCTCCCAGCGCAGACTGGGCACGTGGGCATAGCGAGCTTGCATGGCTGCTACCACTACTGGAGAGTAATCCACACTGGTCACGCGAGGGAAACCTCCGAGGAATAACTCGTAGCTCAGGGCACTGTTCCCGCAACCTGCCATGGGGTGGGGTGGGTAGCAAAAGGGCTACGTTAGCTTTGGTTCTCATGTTCCACGGTTATTTAATCACTATTGGCCCCATTTTCTCTCCATTCACCCCCTGACCCCACACCAAGTCTTTAAAGCGACAGGGTATAGAAGACTGTTGAGCTTTGGAATCCCAGAGACTTGGGCACAAACTGTCTCTCCTTCTCACCTATGTGGACTAGGGTAAGTTGCTTCAGTACCAAGAACTTGGAATTTCCATTTAAGAGAATGACAAGAACAGTCAGTAGCTAGCCTACCCACAGATGCAATGCACTAAACTTAAGAGCTGAAATCATCTGTGGAGTTGCTGAAGGAGCTTGGAACTCAAGAGTTCAAAGATTTGGATACTAAGAATTCAAAGATGTCTCAGTTACAAAGTCACAGAAAAGCATTTGATTCTGGGGCTCCAGTTCCCTCAAATTCAGAATGTGTACAATATTGGCATCATTAGGACCATAATACTACTATCCTAATGATATCTCTAACCTCTTAGAGGCTCTTGGAAGATAACAACCCCTGGAAGATGTCACGTTAGGGATTATAATCTTACAGTGATGTTCAAGGCAGAATTAATAAACTCAGGGAAAACAAGGTGGAGAGAAGTATGCTGCCAAGAACTTCAGATACTGACTACAGCCTCTCCTCAGAAGAGCTGAAAAGCAAGCAGTGTCTTGGGGGATGGGGTGGGGAGCAGGGGGGTCTGGGGTAAAGTGTCTATAATGCAGTCTCTAAGCTAAGCATGGTGGCACACACCTTTAATCTCAGCACTTGGGAGGCAGAGACAGGTGGACTCTGAATTGGAGGTCAGCTTGGGCTAAAGTGAGACCCTGTCTCAAAAAAACAAAACCACTGCTGGGTGGTGGCAGCACACACTTTTAATCCTAGCACTTGGGAGGCAGATCTCTGTGAGTTCAAAGCCAGCCTGGGCTACAGAGTCAGTTCCAAGACAGGCTCCAAAATACCCTGTCTTTGAAAAACCAACCAACCAAACAAACAAAAAACCCACCACCACCAATAACAAAAGAACGCAGTCTCTAAGAAGGCAGGGATAAGGAGGGGGGTGGATATTATGAAAATAGATGCACAGCCCAGTCGGCACACCTGCTTGAAAGATGCAGTGGTCTCCTCGGCCAGTCTTAGGCTAAGAATGGGGTTAGACAGCAGGTCTTGGCAGGTCCCATACACAATCTCTCCTTCTTGGGACCCAGACTGCTTTGAATCCTTTTGTATCTGTGCCATAGAATCCTGAGATTAGGAATTCAAGGCCAGCTTCATCTACATAATAAGTTCCAGGCCAGCCTATGTTATATAACACCATGCCTCAAAAATCAAAAACAAGCTGGGCTTTGTGGCACACACCTTCAATCCCAGCACTGGGGGGACAGAGGCAGGTGGATCTCTGAGTTCCAGGCCAACCTGGGCTACAGAGTGAGATTTGCTTTAAAAAAAAAAAAAAAAAAAAGACTACATTTTTAAAAGTACTTTCTTTTTAGATAGGGTGGCTATATAGTTGAGAATGATCTTGAATTTCTGATCTTACATCTATCTCTGGAACCCTGGGATTTCCGATGTGTCCTGCCATTCCCAATTTATGTGACTCTAGGGAACTGAACCCAGAGCTTCCTGAATGCTAGGCGAGCACTGGACCAACCAGCCCTCCCCACCAAATAATTACAGTTAATAGTCACTGAACACTCAGTATGATGCTTATTTGTAAGAATTATCTGTTTATTTTCAATACAGATTCATGCAGAACTAGTATTTTATCATTTCCAGTTTTTACATACAGAAATTGAGGAAAATAGATAAGGAACTTTCCAAGGCTGCAGAGTCAGAGATGGAGCTAGAATTTAGGGCTACACCTGTTTCACTCCAAGCCAGAGCTTTTAAACACCATACTCAACTGCCTTTTAGTTTTCCAGAGGCCCACTCCAGTCCAGTGGTGACCCTCCCAGCTTGTGTTACGTTATATGACCAGTAGGCTGTAATTCACCATGAAGTCATTTGGAAGTTCTCATTGCCTCTCCCTGTCTGCTGTATGGCAAGACAGCAGAACGAGAAACTCTGAAGTCAGAGAGCATCCTGTTTCCTCACATGTCACATGACAGCAGCAGATACTGTCTGTGTTCCCCCCAGACCCCAGTGGCCTTTTGTAAGTTTTGGTATGTCCCCAGGTTTTGGTATGTATTTACTTCTAATGGTTTTCATCTGTGATGCTTCAGGCTGAAATTATTCTTGGGGAAATTCTACCTGAGATCACAATTTTGTTTATCTTCTTGCCTTTCCCCGTCCTTACCAGTTCCTCCTGGAAGCTACTACTGGAAGAATGATATGAATATGAATATGATATGAATCTCCTTCTCGGGATTCTTTCTGGGGAACTCAACCTAAAACAATGACTCACAGTAGAATCACTATCTCTTTTTATAAATAAGGTTTGGGGCAGTTACAGTGACTCATACCTGTCATCTCAGTACCTAGGAGGTAAAGGCAGACAGATCTCTGTGAGTTTGAAGCCAGACTCGTCTACTAGTGAGTTTCAGGCCAGCTAGGACTACATGAGACTGTTGCAAACAGAAGTTTTATTAGAGAGCATCAATTCTTTTTTTTTTATGTACTGTTTATAGTTGTGTGTCTAATTGGCATAGCAGAACTGAGTATCTGTGACAGAGATTGTGTAACCTAAAACATTTATTATCTGGTCATGTTTAGAAAGGTTTATAGACCCCCTAATGTTCAGTAACTCTCAATACTTGTTACTCAGCTTTAGAAATTGATTAAAATAAGTTAGAAGGGCCCAGCATTGCCATGTGCTCTACTCATATTTACGATGAATGTAATAGAGGTGACTCCCCAAATTCCGAGTCCTGTTTTTAGATATTGAAGATCTAAACTTTCTGAGAACCTTAACTTTTACATTTGGACTTTTCATTCCCTCCTATCCAGAAAAGGGACACCTCCCAGTCAAGAAGATTTTAATTCAGTGTCCTGCCCACCAGCAGCAAGACAATCAGCTGTGGAGACTGCTGGAAGCAGAGTCCTGAAGCCGGCTGGCTGGTGCCCATCAACAATCCCGACACTTGGGAGGTAGAGGTGGAAAATGGTCGCAAGTTCAGGGTTAGTCTGTCCTAATTAGTAAACCTTAGGCCTGTCAGTCTCCATAACAAGGCCCCATTTCAACAAAAGGAAAAAAAAACCCTACAATCCATCTTAGACTTCCCTGGAGTTGGAGTCTTGGTATGGTACCTAGCTTGCCAGTTAACTTTGAAAGGCACTAAAGTTTGATAAACAGAGCTCTATGGCAAATCTACAAATAAACACAATACTATGTAACTACAAATTCAAGAAACTGTTTACTTCTAGTGTGGAGAAGTTATGGGAAAAGTACAAGGAAACTCTGAAAACACATGAAGCTTTTTGCCAGGTATTGGTCTAGATAGTCACTAAAAGAATCTTATATGAAAGTCGGGCAGTGGTGGTGCACACCTTTAATCCCAGCATTCAGAGACAGGTGGTTCAATGTCCAGAACAGCCAGAGCAGTTACACAGAGAAACCCTGTCATGAAAAACACCCCCCTCCCCGCCAATAAAACCTGATATGTAAGTTTTCATTTCCTTATTTATGTTATGTTTTGTTTTGTTGAAACAAGGTTTCTCTATGTGGCTGTAGCTGTACTGGAACTTGCTGGATAGACCAGACTGGCCTCGAATTCACAGAGGTTTGCCTGCCTCCCACCTCCCAGTGCTTGAGATTAAAGGTGTGAGCCACCACACCCAGCTAAGTTTTCATTTTCTTTCTTTCTTTTTTTTTTTAAGCTGAGGATCGAACCCAGGATCTTGCTAGGCAAGCGCTCTACCACTGAGCTAAATCCCCAACCCCTAAGTTTTCAGTTTCTTAAAGCATGGAAATAGAGGCACAGAAATTTAAAGATTTTGTGCAAGATTCCAATACCAGCTAAGCCAAGTTTCTTACATTACCTGATCCCAGAGTCCAAATTCTTAGCCACTAGGTTATACTTTCTGGTCCTGGTCATGTTCTACTCCCAAACTGAGTAGGGCAGACACACACATTATATTATTTGTACTTTACATATATGCTGTATGTATAAGAGATATCTTTTTATCTTTATCAAGCATTTCACTTAAATGTATACAGGCTTTAGAGTTTCCAGCAGCAGACAGTGGGAGACACACCGAACGGTACAGCTGCACCTCGCAGAGATCTGCTTTGCTTTGTAGCATCTCTTTTTTTGAGAAACGACACCTACCCTCAGCAGCAATTCCCCATCACACTCAGAGGGTGTTATTCTACCCTATCAGTGTTTAGAACCAAGTTTCAGCGAGGGCTCAGAGAAGTGGTAACTCCTTTTACCTGACAATAGCTCCAGGTACCCACTGGTGAGAAAAGAAAACTAGATGTGATGCTCAAGATGCCTGCACACGCCTTACTCCAGAAAAATTCGCAATCCCATTTCTAGACAAGGAAACGGAAGCATGGATTCATGACTTGTCCTAGGTTACACAGCCAGTTATGTTGGGACTTGAAGTAGGTCCACAGAGAGATGAGCTCTCCGGTGTGCTAGGCTGCCTCCAGTGTCTGGGACAGGGTAATGCCCCTCTCTGGGACACTGAAGGGCTGTCTTTTTCCAGAGTACTGACGATCTCTTATTTCTGTTTGCCCTGATGGATTCTGAAGGTACTGAGTCTTGACTCCGAAACGGAGTGTCCTCGTACAGGAGAAAGCAGAAGGGAAGAAAGCGGTTGAGGTCTGGCCAGTGATCCCTGGCTGGGACAGCACCCGGACTACCCACCTAGCACGAGGATACGGTCCTCAGGACACAGCTCCGGCTCTAAGAGGGCACGGAAGGAAGCGAAGTCCCCGAACCACTCGTAGGGTCCAGAGTCGGCCGCATCTTTGTAGCGCTGGTCCCAGTATTGGACTTGGCAGTACTGGAAGTTCCTCTCGGGTAACTCCGGAGGGGACACTGGAGTCCGCCGAGAGGCCATGCTCCGGGCTGCGCCGCAGCCAGGGCGGGGCTTAGGAGCCCAATCGCGGAGGGAAGAGGTGGGAGGAGGGGCCTGTGGCTCCGCCCTCCCCTGCAGTTGCTCTCCGCGAACACGTGGAACTTCCGGCGTCTGCTAAGCTGTTTTGAAAATCTTCCGGCTGGGAAGCCGAATTGTCTGGCGTCTTAACGTACTGCCACTCTCAACTCGACACCACTTTCTCGTGTCAGGCTCACCCAGGCTCGTCACTGCGTCCTCTCGTGGTAGGTTTCAACAACTCTTTCCATTGAGAAGCCTGATTAATGAGAGATTCCTTTCCGAAGACGTTTGGATCGCCCGAAGGAAGGCGAGAGGAACGCCGAAAGCAGCTTTGCCGGCTACCGTAAACACAATGACTCGACATAGGCCAAGTGGAAAATTGGGCTTGGAGAACAGAGGCCTGAACTGCTATTTTCTAGGCAAAGGTTCTGATATATTAGCGTTTATGTGCTGTGTACGGTACATACACGGAGAAGTGTGTGGATACTCTTATTACGACAGCGTGTAGTCCTTCAAAGGAGATGCCTTCTAACCACATATCTAGATTAGAAATATTTCTCACCACTACATGTTATAAGCACCAAATGTGTATGCAGTGAATCATTTTTAGCTGGAAACCCTGGCGCCCTAAGCCAGATTAGAAGAAATAAACTGCAGTGGAATAAAAAAAAAAAAAAAAAGAATCTTGTTAACTCGGATCAGCGTTTAGTTCCAGAGGACGCGCGGGGCGGGGAGCGGAACCTAGTGTCTTAGGGTTGCTTTTTCCTGGTGGTGGGACCGCAAGAGCGGCGCACCGTCAAGATGGCTGCTGGACTGCGGAAACGCGGCCCGCCGGGTCCTGTAGCCCAGCCGGCGGGACTCTGGAAACAATGGCTACAGCGGGCCTGGCAAGAATGCTGCCTTCTGTTGCGAGAGCCGCGCTACACACTGCTGGTGGCCTCCTGCCTTTGCCTAGCAGAGGTGGGCATCACCTTCTGGGTCATTCACAGGGTGGCATGTGAGTTCACTAAAGGGGAGAGAACTGGAGGGAGGGAGGGAGACCCGGAGCTTCGACACAAACAAGATTACAGAGCACTCACTCATCGTTCAAACCCTACCCTTAACCCAAGCCCGCTTTCCAGAAAAGTGATCATAATCTCTCTCCCAGAAGGAAGGGAGGTGATCCTAGAGATCGCCCTCCGCGTTCAAAATCCAACCTGCCAAGCCTGCTAAGAAAGCATAAGCTGCCTGGGAGTCAGTTCTGGCCAGAATTAAAGTGCTGTTGCTGCTACTTGTCTGTACCCTTAGACAGTCACTTCCCTCCCAGATGTGTCTTTTCATGCATTTCATTCTTGTGTCTTGAAAGTCCCTTTGAAGAATGAAGAATTTTGTGACCACTTGAGTTCAATAGGTACTACTGGTGTCCGAGATCAGTCTACTTTTTTTTTTTTTTTTTTGTAAGGGTCTCATTGTGTAGTCCTAACTGGCCTGGGACTTGCTGTGTAGACTAGGGTGGCCTTAAACTCACAGAGATCTGTCTGCTTCAGGCTCCCAAGTGTTGAGATTAAAGGTGGGCACCATAACTGGCTTCATAAAGACCCTGTTTTTTGTTTGTTTGTTTGTTTGTTTGTTTTCTTAATGAGTAAGGAGCATTCAAGAAAGTTACCATTAACTTCTAGCCTCATGTTCACATATATGCATACATACCCACCCTCATGTGCACCCACACATGTGCCCATGCACACACAAAAGACAGAAAGAGAGCAAGCATTTTTCTGAGTTCTGAATTCTGTTTAGGAACTGAAAAGGAGGGCCGGAGAGCACTGACTGCTGTTCCAGAGGAACCGGGTTCAATTCCCAACACCAATCTTCCTAGCTCACAACTGAAACTCCAGCTCCAGAGAATCTGATACCCTTGCACAGAAATACAGCAGGCAAAACACCAATGCATATAACATAACATAAAATAAAATAAAATAAAACAAAACAATTGGAAAGGAAGCTAGGCAATGGTATCGCACGCCTAATCCTAGCTCCTGGGAGACAGATCTCTAAGTTCGAGGCCAGCCTGGTCTATAGAGTGAGTTCCAGGACAGCCAGCCAGGGAAAACAACCCCCCCCCCCCCCCCAAAAAAAAAAAAACCTGAAAAGGAGAGAAGTGTATGACAATATGGTACCCGGCTTGTGGTACTATTTAAGGAACCCAGGAAGGAGAGTAAATTTGGAGTAGGAAGAAAGATCATAAATTCATTTCTAGATGCTGAGTCTAAGATACCTGGATTCATGGGACTAAGGGGATGGCTTAGCAGGTAGTGTTTGCCATGCAAGTGTGAAAAACAGTTCAGATCCCCAGTGCCCTACATCAGTGCCAGGCAGGCATAGTGGCCCACCTGTGATCCCAGCACTGGAGAGGCAGGACAAGGGCATCCTTGGAGCAGATTGACTAGCTAGTCTCTGATGTACCGTGTATCAGTGCTTGTGTACACATACACACATGGTAGAAAGTGATGGAGGAAGACACCAAACGTCAACCCTTGGCCTTCAGACAGACAGACACACACACACAAACACACACACACACACACACACACACACACACACACACACACAGTACCTGGGATCACCCACAGAATGTACTCTGTGCAGTTAGATAAGGGGTGATGATGGAAGAAACCCTGGGAATAAGAACCCTGTTCTAGGGTTGGGGATTTAGCTCAGTGGTAGAGCGCACTTGCCTAGCAAGCACAGGCTGTGGGTTCGATCCTCAGCTCCAAAAAAAAAAAAGAACCCTGTGTTTTTGTGGTCTGAAGACATGGGGGTTAGAGGCAGGCAAGTCCTGGACTCAGAAGTAACTGGACCATGTCATCTTCCAGACACAGAGATCGACTGGAAAGCCTACATGGCCCAAGTGGAGGGTGTCATCAATGGCACATACGACTACACACAGCTGCAGGGTGACACTGGCCCCCTTGTGTGAGTGCGGATAGGGATTTGAGGAGACTGTGATGGGCTGGGAGGGCACCAGGTTGATTGCCCTGGCCAAGGCTCACGCTCCCTTTCATCTCCCAGCTACCCAGCTGGTTTTGTGTACATCTTTATGGTGCTGTACTATGCGACTGGCCGGGGCACGGACATCTCCATGGCCCAGAACATCTTTGCTCTGCTCTACCTGGTCACCTTGCTACTTGTTTTCTTGATATACCACCAGACCTCCAAGGTGAGTCTATGCCACGGGACCAGCTGGCCCTGGCTGAAGTGGGGACGGGATGACTCAGGTTTGGGGAGCTGACCTTGGTGCCCCCTCTAGGTGCCCCCCTTCGTCTTTTTCTTCATGTGTTGCGCCTCTTACCGCGTCCACTCCATCTTTGTGCTGCGGCTCTTCAATGACCCAGTGGCTATGGCATTGCTCTTCCTAAGCATCAACCTCTTCCTGGCAAACTCCTGGGGCTGGGGCTGCTGCTGTTTCAGGTCAGTGCCTCGCCCTTCTGGCCCCCTCTGTCACCATGGGCATTTCCATTTCTCCCCAGTGTTCTGCAGCAGAGGCCATAAAGAGTCATTAGATAGTGTTCATCACTCGGAGCCTCCCGGAACAAGCACCTTTGTAGAAAGTCCCTCTCCTACCCCCCCCCCCCCCCGTTTTCTTCCCATGGCATCCATTGTTGGAGTTGGCCCTTGAACACGGTAAATGTGTTACTCAGTTTGGGTTAGTTAGTCTGGACACAGGGACGAGGCGTTACTCCCTTCCTCTCAGCCTCCTCTCTGGCCATCTTATGCCCTATAGCAGTTCTGGATGGGAACCACATCCTGGTGCTAGCTGGCCTAGGGAGGGACATCTATGGGGAGGTGGGTATGTCTTTGCATGGGGCACATAGTCCTGGAGCTGATCCTCCACCATCCCTTCCATTATCCTTTCAGCCTGGCCGTCTCTGTGAAGATGAATGTGCTGCTCTTCGCCCCTGGGTTGCTGTTCCTTCTCCTGACTCAGTTTGGCTTCCGTGGTGCCCTGCCCAAGCTGGCCATCTGTGCTGCTGTTCAGGTGCCTCTCCATCCTCCCCTTAGTGATGAGAAAGAGCCACTTTAAGGTCCTCCTCAAAAGCCAGCAGACAGTTTGGAGTTGCTTCTGAGCTGGGCAGCCACTGGCTCCGGGCTTTAGTTTCCATGGCTACTGAATTTGGCAGGCATCTGAGAGGCTTCCTAGAGCTGCTGCTTAAGACCTGGCGAATCAGCTGGGCATGGTGGAATGCATCCTTAACTCTAGCACTTGGGAGACAGAGGCAGGTGGATCTGAGTTCAAGGCCAGTCTGGTCTACATAGCAAATGCCAGGCCAGGCAGAACATTCAGGGAGACTCTTGAGGAAGGTAGTGTGATCACTTCCTTCCAGTGCTGCCGCCATGGTGTCTGGCTCTGGCAGGGGGCGGAGGGAGGGGGCGCTTCCTGCTACTCCTGGTGGGATACGGCGTTTCTGGGGCTTCCATCCCACTGGGTGCTCCTAATGATTACCCTGAAGGCTGGATGAGCCTTAGCAGCTCTGCTGCCACACACCCGTCCTCAGGTGGTACTAGGACTGCCCTTCCTGCTGGAGAACCCCATTGGCTACCTATCCCGCTCCTTTGACCTTGGCCGTCAGTTTCTCTTCCAATGGACAGTGAACTGGCGCTTCCTTCCTGAGGCCGTCTTCCTGCACCGTGCTTTCCATCTGGCCCTGTTGGCTGCCCATCTTACCCTCCTCCTGCTGTTCGCCCTCTGTAGGTGGCACAGGTAAGGAATCAGGGCGACTCTTGATTCAGGGAAGGGAGTGAAGAGCTTAGGCCTTGGGAGCTACTTGGGGGAGATATAAGTTCATGGTGAATTTGGCACACACTTGGGGCTTGCTAAATCTCTCACTAACTTCTTTTCAGAACAGGGGAAAGTATTCTTTTGTTGCTGAAGGTTCCTTCCAAGAGGAAAGTTCCACCCCAACCCCTCACACCTAACCATATCCTTTAAATCATGGAAAAGTAAGTTTTGATCTGTCCAAATGCAGATAGAGGCTTAGTCTGTTGGCCTCAGGTTCCAGAGCTGGCTGTCTTGAGAAGAGGCAGGAGCCCATTCATAGAGCCTGTCCTCTGCAGCAAACACTGCCCTGAGCACCTTACCCATCCCAGCACAGTTTATTCTGAATTATACTTATGGGGCCAGCACTGGGGGCGTGTCCTCTTTGTATTGACCTAAGATTCCACACGTCCTGACGTGTAAAATCCACCTGAGTTGGGGAGGTACTTGCATTAATTTTACAGAGGAAGAGTCAAACTTTAGGCTTTACAGTCCCAAACATTCCTGTCACCCTACTAAACTGAGGAACAGATCCAGAGAGGCTTGTCCGGGGCATGCATGTGGGAGTGGCCGAGCCAGGGCAGGGTGCATTTTTGACCCCAGAACTTTGCCCCTCTTTTTGAATCCTTATCCTCCCCCCGCATCCCTGCCCAGAGCCTTAACTATCATATTACAGATTGTCTCTACCCTCTTCACCTCCAACTTCATCGGCATCTGCTTCAGTCGCTCCCTCCACTACCAGTTCTATGTCTGGTATTTCCACACACTGCCCTACCTCCTGTGGGCCATGCCTGCACGCTGGCTCACACACCTGCTCAGGTACTGGCTGGGACAACCTGGGAGAGGGGGCGAAGGCCCCTAGAAGGGGGTGGTGGGCGGGTCTAGGGCATGAGAAGGCCAAGAGCTGCAGACCTGGAGATGGCTAAAATCCACTTCTCACTTCCAGGCTGCTGGTGCTGGGGTTCATAGAGCTTTCATGGAACACATACCCATCCACATCCTTCAGCTCTGCCTCCCTGCACATCTGCCATGCTGTCATCCTGCTGCAGCTCTGGACGTCCCCTCGGTCTTTCCCCAAGAGCATCCAGCCTAGCAAGAAAACTCACTGAAATCCACTTCATCCTTCTAGGACCCGCCCAGGATCATGGGTGGAATGGACTCTGTGTTTAGAATAAACCTTGCCAAGTCCACCTTTGTGCAGCCTACATAAAGGTGGTTCATGCCTCGGCCATCTTGTGCCTAGATGCCACAAGGGGCATCTTCCCAACAGAGAGAAACTCATCGGGCAGTCTCACGAGGCACTTTATTGCATAGGATTTGGGGCTGTGGCTCTCTCCTCTTCCGTTGTCCTGTAGAGAGCTCAGAGCGCATGGGTGGGGGGGATGGTGTGGGAGGAGAGAGCACAGGCAGGCACTTTCTGTGGTGGCAAGGGTGTTCGGGGAGGGGATGAAGCGGTGGAGGACTGCAGACTCCAACTTATTCTTTCCCAGCACCAACAGACTGGCCCTGGGTGGCAGTGACTTCATGTTAGGGGTCGCTAGCCAGAGCTGCAGGCAGCCTTACACATTTGCAGGGCTGTAACACAGCAAGTGTAGCTGCAGATTCTGGTCCCAGTGTCGCAGTAACAAAAAGAGCCCCCGAGCGGCAGCTTTGAGAGCAGTCAGATCAAGGCCATCAGGCAGGTGTTGGGCCCTCAGCCAGCGGTCAGCTTTGGATGCTGTCAGTTCCCACTCGCCAAAGGCAGCTGCACAGCGGTGCTCCAGCCATGCCAGGGCCACTGCTGTGGCCCAGGTGCGCCCCCGCAGATCAGAGCTACCCTGCCTTTCCATTCCTTCTGAGACCTCAGTATCTGAACCCCGTCCACTGTCTACTTGGCCTGGACCCTCAGAGCCTGAGCTGGGGGACTGGCTGCAGGAGGCTGTGGCGCTGTCACCCTGGCCCATACCAGGGCCCAGCAGTGCCCAAGGAGATGAGGCTGAGGTGGGGCTGAGGCTGGCACGGTGTGCAGCAAAGGGTGAGGCTCTGCACAGGCGCTCTTGCGGAATGCACACGGCGGCACAGAAGGGCTCGTCCAGGCGGAAGGAGCCTGGTGCCTCTTGCAGTCGTACCTGAGGAGAGAAGAGGTGGGGGGAGAGGGGAGCTGAGACAGAGCCCTGGCTCCGGCATGCCACCCTCCACCTCCCCAGTCCTCACCAAAGGCAGGTAGTCATGGTTGCTGCTGTCTCTGTCGCTCTCCCTCATCTGGCCCTTATTGGAGCTGCAGAGTCTGCGATGACGACCCAGGCTGAGCCTGGGAGAGGCTGAAGGCTGGCAGGGCAAGCCACGATGACCTCCAGTAGGAGACAGGGGCTCCCCCAATGCTGACTTGGAGTTATCATCTAGGTTCAGGTCCCAGGCACCTGCAGAAGAGCCTCCCTGATGTCCTACAGTAGGGTCACCCAATACCTAAAGGCCACTTGTGCCCAACCCACTGCATTTGAGCCATACCTTTAGAGTGGTCTGCTGCCGGCAGAGGGGCTGCAGCTAGATGTTCTTGAGAGGCAGAAGTGCCCCAGAGCTCAGCTGGATCTACAAGAATCCAGGAGTCAGGCCCACTGGGTAGCCAGCAAGGTGAGAGTCACACCCTCGGTCCCCAGGACCGTACCTGAACTCCACACCTGCAGGGCACCAGGCAAGACCTCCCTAGTGGAAGCATCTACAGCAACAGGGCAGGTAAAGTGGGATGGGGCAGAGCTGGCCTTGCTTGTCTGAACAGCTCGGAGACGGGACCTTCTGACTCGGCCTGTGAATCAAAGCAGCAGCATGCTCAACTCCCACCATCTGTAGAAAGCTGCATAAAGTCACCGGAATGCCAAAGGTGGCTTTGATCCCAGCACTCGGGGAGGCCAAGGCAAGTTGATCTCTGTGAGTTCCAGGCCAGCCAGGGCTACAGGGTGAGAGCCTGTCTCAAATACAACTAGAGTGTTGCCCACGGCTCCTGTTCCCCTTTGAACATAGAGGATGGCCAAAGACGATCCAGAACCAGCGCTTCCCGACTTTGACAATAGGCTGAATCTCCAACCCACAGTAGGACCAGGACCCCTGCCAGAGCCCAGAATTTTGGTAATCTAGAGTGATCCTCCTGCCTTTGCCCTCAGTGCTGAGACTAAAGGTATGTACACCACACTCACATCCAGCTTTTCTTCTTGTTTGTATGATTCAAATGTAGGGAGGAGGTGGGCATAGGCAAGCCGTAGAGTACCCAAGGGTATTGGATAAACCACCACAGGGCTTCAGGGAGGCTCTTTATTTTTGACCAGGTCTTATGTAACCTAGGTTGGCCCAGAACTCTCAATCTTCTTGCCTTAGCCTGCCGACTGCTAGGATTTCACAAGTGCCCTGACCCCTAGCACTAGTACTGCCCACCACTCCATGTGTTCAGAGAGAGCCACTGAAGGGGTGGGCGGAACCACAGGCTCCTCCTCCCAGTTCTACATGCATGATCCAACCTGGTAGTCATTAATGTCATGTGACACAGTGTGGCCAGGGACAGTGAGGAACTAAAGTTTTAACTTGGATTTTTTTTTCCTCTTTTTTTTTTTTTTTTTTTTTGAGCTGAGGGTCGAACCCAGGGCCTTGTGTTTGCTAGGCTAAATCCCCAATCCTTAACTTGGATTTTAATAGTCCCCTTGAATGGAAGATTTATTTTCCTGTTACATTCACTTTATTACAAGATCATGCTGCCTTCCATTTTGGCTGCTAGGAAGTGTCCCAGTTTGGGGTCCTATGCTTGTAAGAGTATATAACTTAAAGTTGTGTATCTTGTAATACACCTTTATGTTTCCTTGTATCATTTATTATTGTTTTATGTGTGTGGGTGTTTTGCCTGCGTGTGTGTCTTCGCATTACATACATGCCTGGTGTGCATAGAAGCCAGAAGAAGGTGTTGGATCTCCTGGAACTGGAGTTACAGATGGTTGTGAGCTGCTGTGTGGGTGCTGGGGATTGAACCTGGGTCCTCTGGGAGAGCAGCCAGTGCTCTAACCACTAAGCCATCTCTCCAGCCCGAGTTTCCTTTACTTTCACTTTTTCTCATTACACTGCAAAATTTCTTCCCTTGTCAGTGTGGTGAGTCCCCTCAAATCTTCATGACCGAGTGAGGAACAGTGATTTAACACACAGAACCACACTTCCACTCGTCTCTGCTCCAAGCTTTGTGCCTGAGCTGTGCCTACTGGCCACTTACCTTGCTCGGCTGTGGTTTCGGCTCTTCCACGGAGAGCCAGCTGCTCATTGTCCCGGACCACAGAGGCTGCGGTTAGCCTGTGGAGTGCCTGATCCCACGCTGCTTCTCTTACGGGAAGTGATGTAGGCTGTGAGCCATCCCCAGCATCCCAGAGCTCCTCCAGCCCTACACCCACCTCCCAGCACACTGGCTGGTCCCCACACAGGGCCCGGATCACCACATGACAACGTGGAGCCTGGGGAGGCAGAGGCTCTGCCGGAGGGGCTGAATCCCCATTGGGTGGCACAGCCTTGAATAAGAAAGATGGTTCCATCAGCATATCCCAGTCCAGGGGAACTGGGGAGAGCAAGTTTCCTGGGGAGAGATGTTGGGTATAGGCGACATGGTGCACAGTGCTCCATGTCCCCACAGCCTTGGTATCAGAAACCCAGTTTCCCATCCAACCCTTACCTGAATCATCCAGGCCCTGACCTAGCTGTTGTCTTGGCTCAGGGCCTGTTCCATCTGCTATTGCATCTAGAGAGGGGTGCCGGGGTCTACCAGGGACTGGGTTTGCCTGGCCTGAGGGAGACGAGAGACTTCGGCCAGCCAGAGCTGCTCTGTGCCGACGGCCCAGCACCTCAGCACTCAAGGCTCCCACCTGTGGGTGAGATGTAAAGGTCACTAGTCGAGGAATTCAGTTTCTGGCCATCATAAACTGGGCTGCTGCCCGTAATTCTATGTCATCTAACAGTATTTCCCACTTCAGATTGTTTCTTGACTCTTTATATACGTGTAAGAATTGCTTCTCGGCATACTTGTTTTTCTAACTCCCTCCCATACCATGTCCCTCTCTGCTCATTGCTGGTTGTGACATCACAGAGGTAGATTACTCGTCTATCTCTCTAGTTAGACAGTAATAAACATTGCACACGGAAGATGGTAAATAAATGTTTGCTGGATACATGATGGATGAATGTGTGCTAGATCTCACCTTGAATGGAGCTGGTGGGGGTACAGGCAGGGGGCAAGAGCGGGAGCCCGCAGGTTCTACCCAGGCCAGGCTTCGGCAGCCCTGCTGAGAAGGGGGATCCAGGGGAAGACTACCATTGGGGGAGCCAGGGTCCTGAGATCCTGGGGACTCGCTGCTGCAAGTTGAGCCTGGGCCTGGCTCAGGGCTGGCAGAGCAGTGGGTAAGCACATACTGCTCCCGGATGTATGAGGACTGGAAGATTCGACGCCATATAGCTGTGTCAGATGAGGGATTGGGTCCAGGGTCCGTGACTGGGACTGTCCCTTCGATGCCTGCTGGAAAGTGGGAGAATAAGCCCAGCCCTGACCCCTGCCCTGTCCAACACAGTTGCAAACATATGCCAGGGTGCTCTGCTCACTCTGCTCCGAGTCTCCTACAGCCCAGGGGCTCGACAGCTCTGCTGACACCGTGCTTGTTCCTAGTGGCTCTGAGGTGTGTGTGGGCTCAGTGCCGGGGCTGGTGACAGAGAATGCCTCCTCAGGAGATGGGAACACTGAACCGCCCAAGCTCTGCCAACCAGGCTCTTGGCCCTGGGGAAAATGGTATTGAGGAAAATTTAAACTAATTAATACCTTTTCCCAAGCATATATATATCTATAAATTTTGGGGTGTTTTTGTTTTTGTTTTTCTGAGACAGAGTCTCACTATATAGCTCTGGATGTCCTGGATCTCACTCTGTAGCCCAGGCTGGCCCCAAACTCACAGAGATCCACTGCCTCTGCCTCCCGAGTGCTGGGATTAAAGGCTGCACCACCACATCCAGCTCCAAGCATAATTTTAAGTCACAGCAAGTAAAAGCTAACAAGTAAGAAACAAGGACCAGCAAAATGGCTCGGTGGGTAAAGGCCCTTGCTGTGCAAACCTGACCACTTATGCTTGACCCTGGAACCAACCGTAGAAAGACAAACTGAGAGCGTACACAGTTGCCCTCTGACCTCCACATGGGTGTTAGGGTCTGTGTACACCTACACACGCAAGTAAACAAAAATGTAATAAGGGTTATTTGTTGTTTGTTTGTTTTTTCAAGACAGGGTTTCTCTGTGTAACTTTGGAGCCTTTCCTGGATCTCACTCTGTAGCCCAGGCTAGCCTCAAACTCACAGAGATCCGCCTGCCTCTGCCTCCCAAGTGCTGGGATTAAAGGCGTGCGCCACCACCGCCCGGCGTAATGAGGTTTTAAAAGCCTTTTATTGACTATTATTAGGGATGTGTTTGTGTGTGCGTGCAAGCCACAGCTCACTTGTGGAGGTCAGAGGACAACTTGCAGGAGCTGGTCCTCTCCTACCAAGTGGGTCCTGGGATTGAACTCAGGTCATCAGGCTTGGCAGCAAGTGCCTTACCACACTGAGCCATTGCCCAAGCCCAAATGGTATTTTAGAAATTAAAAATCTGCTGTAGCCGGGCAGCAGTGGCATACACTTAATTCCAGCACTTGGGAGGCAGAGCCAGGTGGATCTCTATGAGTTCAAGGCCAGCCTGGTCTACAGAGCGAGAGCCAGGACAAAAATACACAGAGAAACCCTGTCTCAAAAAAACAACAAAACAAAAACAAAAACAAAAAATCTGCTGTAAGATTGTATCTTCTAGAAATGACAGGAAAGCTAGACCCATGCATGATACCTCAACATGGCTGCCTAAACAGCCTAACAATGTTGCTTCTTATTGCCAATGCTGCTAACGCAGAAGGGAGAAACCATGCTGTTTCCGCTCCTAGAGGAAGAACTATCGGCAACTAATAATTGCTGTGAGAGGAAAGACCAGTCTCTACCAGGGATGAGTCCCCTAATTAAGTGCTCAGCCCTGAAATCATAAACACACAAGCAACTTTTAGACAAATTGAGCAGTGTGTGTGTATGTGTATAAAACAATAACAGAGATAAGGTCATCAATTTGAGAGGGAGTGGGGGGACATTAGAGTTGGAGAGAGGAAATAGAAGGGGAGAAGTGATATAATTAGATTTTAATTAAAAATTTTAAATATGCCAGGCGGTGGTGGCACACACCTGTAATCCCAGCACTCTGGAGGCAGAGGCAGGTGGATCTCTGTGAGTTCAAGGCCAGCCTGGTCTGTAGAGTGAGATCCAGGACTTACACAGAGAAACTCTGTCTTGAAAAACAAACAAAAAGCCAAAAAAAATTTTAAATATAAAAAAATGTAAAGAGAAAACAGGAGGCTGGAGAGTTGGCTCTGTGGTTAAGCGCACTTACTGGTCTTATGGAGGACCCAAATTTGATTCCCAGCACCCACATGGTGGCTCAACCATATGTAACCCCAATCCCAGGGGAACAGACACCCTTTTCGACGTCCACAGGCACCAGGCTCACACATGGTGCACATACACCAGTGTGAGAACATTCATGTATATAAAAATTTAATAGCACTAGCTGCCCTTCCAGAAGATCCAGGTTCAATTCCCAGCACCCACATGGCAGCTTACAACTGTCTGTAACTCCAGTTCCAAAGGATCCAACACCCTTACCCAGCATACATGCAGGCAAAACACCAATGCACATTAAATAAAAGTAAAAATGAATGAATGAATGAATGAATGAATGAATGAATAAATAAATAAATAAATAAAATGAAGACAACATGTTGACCTTGCCAGTAATAAAGCTGCTGTAAAGCTGAGCTGCAGAACTGGCCTGAGCTGGCCACCTGGCAAGGGCGAACAGTCTGTTCTGTGGCCTCATAATCAAAAGGAAGAAAGCATGTGTAGTTCCTCTAGAGAAAGACTTTCAAAAAATAAATAAATAACAGCTACATCTCAAAGGCCTACTGTGTGCTAAGTATCCTGCCAAGAGCACTCAAGTTCTGCTTCCCGGCAGCCCATGACACACAGTATCTGTGGCCAGAGAGATGGCTCAGAGGTTAAGGGCACTTGTTCCTGTACAAGACCCAGGTTTAGTTCCCAGCACCCACACGACAGCTTACAACCATCTGTAACTCCAGTTCCAGGGGATCTGATGCCCTCCTTTGACCTCCAAGGGCACCAGGCACACATGGGGGGGGGGCACACGCAAACACTCATAAGATAAATTAATTCAAAACACTACAAAAAGCCGCACTATTTCCCTAGGAGGCAGTGGGCTCAGAGAGGCTAAGTGACTTGCTGACATCAACTAGCCAGAACGTGGCAGGGCTGGGCCAGGAGCAGCACAGACATGAGCTCTCCTATCAGCAAATGTTACCAGAATGGCCAGCCGGTGCTTGCTTGCTTTAAAAAGACTTTTAAGTTGTATTTTTTTTAAAAGATTTATGTATTTATTATGTATACAGTGTTCTGCCTGCATGTATGACTGCAGGCCAGAAGAGGAGGGCACCAGATCTCATTACAGATGGTTGTGAGCCACCATGTGGTTGCTGGGAATTGAACTCAGGACCTCTGGAAGAACAGCCAGTGGTCTTAACCTCTGAGCCATCTCTCCAGCTCCTGTGTTTTTTGTATATGGGTGTTTTGCTTGCATTATGCCTATGCACCATGTGTGAGCCTAGTGCCCAGGGTCACAAGAGGGGGTCAGATCCCCTAGATCTGGAGTGATGGATGGTTGTGAACCACCATGTGGGTGCTAGAAACTGAACCTGGGTCTTCTAAAAGAACAAGTGCTCTTAACAGGTACGCCATCTCTCCAACCCAGATGGTGCCTTCTAAAAGGTACTGTGTGGAGTTTTAGGTTCTTGCCACCAAGCCTGAGTTCAAGCTCCATGGCCCACATGGTAGGTGGAAAGAAGAAACTCCCACAAGTTGTCCTCTGACCTCCAAATTACACACCATTTTGAGTACACACAGGCAGGCATGTGTACACTCACACACACAAAAACAAGTAAGTGTAATTTTTTAAAATTCTAAAAAGAATGAAGCCAGGTGGTGGTGGAGCACACCTTTAATCCCAGGACTCTGAAGGCAGAGGCAGGTGGATCTCCGTGAGTTTGAGGCCAGCCTGGTCCACAGATGGAGTTCCAGGACAGCCAGGGCTACACAGAAGCCCTGTCTCAGGGCTGGAGAGGTGGCTCAGTAGTTAAGAGCACGGGCTGTCCTACCAGAGGACCGGGGTTCAATTCCCAGCACCCACAGGGTTATAACCTTGGTTCCAGGACATCTGACACCATCATACAGATATACATGCAGGCAAAACACCAATGTACATAAGTTTTTTTTTAAGCATTAAAAGAAAGAAAGAAGGAAGGAAGGAAGGAAGGAAGGAAGGAAGGAAGGAAGGAAGGAAGGAAGGAAGGAAGGAAGGAAGGAAGGAAGGAAGGAAAGAAGGAAGGAAAGAAACAAAGAAACAAGAAAGAGAAACTTTGTCTCAAAAGCCCCAAAAGAAAGGAAGGACCACAGGGAAGGAGATACTCGGACTTCAGCCCCTGCAAGCCCACCTAGCATACTGTAGCCTGCCCAGTCCTACCCCCAGAGCACGGGACCGGAAGCCATCCACCCTGAAAAGTGAGCAGTAGCCAAGCAGCTGGTCCCCAGGGTAGAGTGCTGGAATCTCCCGGGGTGTCAGCAGCGCCTCCACAGCATCAGGCACAAACCAGTCCACAGAGATGTCACTCAAAGCAGGCTCCAGTGCCTTCCGCAGAGCCTGCACCAGCTGGAAGGAATGCCAAAGGACATGGGGAGGGGATGTCACAGACAGACAGACAGAGCTGGCAGGCTGCCCTTCCCCAATGTCCTCTGCCCAGCCCTGTGCTGATGGGGAGCATAATCAGGCTGTGGTCAGGAGAAGGAGCTGGGGTATACTCAAGCAAAGGAACCAAGTACGCAGTCTCGGGGCTTGGTCTATTCCCTGGGAGGGACAGATTTGAAGATGAGGCTCCCTTCAGGCCCTACCTACCTCTGGCCCTCCACAGCCTCCTCCTAGTAGCATCAATAGTTCTAGTTGGTTTCTTGGGGAGAGAGACTGACTAGAAAGAAGTCTGGTAAGAGTGCCAATATTACAGGGCCTGACCAGGCTCTGTTTCAGATTCCATGTGTAGCTCTGGAGAAAGCCCTCCAGAAGCAGGTAAGCCAGCACAGGCTCACACTCACCTTAGGCTGCAGTCTCTCCCCAGGCCTCAGGAAGTAGGCCTGCCCCCTGCTGAGGACAGACAAGCCTTGGAGCAGCTGATGGCAGGCAGGTGCCAATGCAAAAGAGAAGCACCTGGCAGGGAAGGGAAGCAGCTGTGGCATTCAGGAGTATCTTAGGGGTGTCGACCTCAGAGTTACACCTGCCCACTCCATACCTGGCTGCCCCTCTGTGCCACCTCATGAACTCCAGGGCTTGGTGAGAAGTGGCAGCCGTTGGTGAGGCGGCAGTGATCAGGAACAGCTGTCGAGGATGGGCCCTGTGCTGGGGTTGCCCTAAGGCCCAATCCAATACAGCCAGCACATCAGGGGGCCCACTCACAGCCTGCAGAGTCTCCACGCTCTCACAGATCAGCTG
Source organism: Onychomys torridus (assembly GCF_903995425.1). Taxonomy (NCBI): domain Eukaryota; kingdom Metazoa; phylum Chordata; class Mammalia; order Rodentia; family Cricetidae; genus Onychomys; species Onychomys torridus. The sequence continues at coordinate 1,547,810 of NC_050454.1, read as the reverse complement.
CACTGTGTCCTGGAGAGAAAAGGCTTGGGCTGGGCTGGGCTAGACTGAAACATCTCCATGAAGCCCCCAAAGCCTGGCCCATACTCACATCCCTGCAAGGCCGGCTCTCTGGGAAGAGTGGCTGTACCAATGTCCCAAACGTGGCTAGGTTGACAAGCGTCTGAGCTGGGAGGGATTTTACAGCCAGAACAATGGCATCCTGGGGAAAGCCAGGATGAAAAGCATGAGAGGCCCCATTGGTACCAGTGGAGAGCAAGGATCAGCAGGGGGTTTGTCTTCTCCAGGCTATAATTAAACAGGAGCTGGCTGATGTCATGTGAGAGGAGCCCCGATCATATGAAGAAGTGGGTCCCTGGGAACATAAGGGAGCCTCGAAGTGTATGAGAGACATTTGGGTATGAGACTCTCTAGTGGAGTACAGGTGTGCGTGCGTGTGTGTGCGCGTGTGTGTGTGTGTGCGCGTGTGTGTGTGCGCGCGCGTGTGTGTGTGTGCGCGTGCGTGTGTGTGCGTGCGCGCGTGTGTGTGCGTGCGTGTGTGTGTGCGCGCGTGTGTGTGTGTGTGCGTGCGTGCGTGCGTGTGTGTGTGCGCGCGCGTGTGTGTGCGTGCGCGCGTGTGTGTGCGTGCGTGTGTGTGTGCGCGCGTGCGTGTGTGTGTGCGTGCGTGCGTGCGTGTGTGTGTGCGCGCGCGTGTGTGTGTGCGCGCGCGTGTGTGTGTGCGCGTGTGTGTGTGCGTGCGTGTGTGTGTGTGTGTGTGCGCGTACGTGTGTGCGTGCGTGCGTGCGTGTGTGCATGCGTGTGCGTGTGTGTGTGTGTGTGTGTGTGCGCGCGTGTGTGCGTGTGTGAAGTTTTTGTCTTTGTGCTTGGTTTGCAGAGAGTGTGAGCACCAGGGGTGGTGATGCACACCTCTAATCCCAGTACTTGGGAGGCAGAGGCAGGCGGATCTCTACCCACAGGTGTAGGCATGAAAGAGGAGGCGGTGGAGTTGGGCCCCTCTTTGGTAGATAGTATGGTAAGCAATCTCTGCTGCCAACCCCCACCCCCATGCCCACACCCTGAGCCCCACAGGCCTTGTGTGCTGCACTGCTGCCATCCAACAGGAAGAGGAGCTCCCGAGTGGCTGTACTCAGGTGTCCAGGTGTGGAGCTCAGGTCTGGGCAGAAGCTCAGCACCAGCACAGGGTTCAGCAAGATGTCCTTATGGAACCGCCGCTGCAGGAACCACACCTGAGCACAGGAGCCAGAGTTAGCCTTAAGCCAGATGCAGTGCAGCTATGTCTGGGTGGGGCAGGGGGCTTTTTTCTAGCAGATTCACCTAAAGGAGGCTCTTTTTTGTAGCAATTGAATGACATCCTGGCTGTTGTCTGCCTACCCTATGTTAGACCTGCCTCCACCCTCAGAGACCTATGTCAGAGGGATTCATGCAGGGCTCCTGGGACTATTGGCTACCCTCTGTGATGGCAGGGCACTACTGAGAGAACGTACTGAGAACAGAGGTCCCACTCGTCCTGAGATGGGTCCATCTGCCTGCTTCTCGTGTGCAGTTTTAGCTAGCTCCAAAGCCTGGTCTCATAGCCATACCTGCCGTTCTCCATCACTGTCTCTTCGCTGCACCCTCTGAAAGTCATGACGAGCCCTCACTTGGGCCTCATACTCTGCTGAGCTCAAGCTACCAGCCTCCAGCATCAAGTGTGGCTGATGGGGCTCTGAAAAGAAGAGACACAACTCTGTCAGGTAGTCCCTGCCTCTGAACCCCAACTGCCCAGCCCTCTGTCTTCAGAGGACCCCTGCAGGTTCAGCCTCTTTGCCTCATGAGTTCTAAACCGTAATTGAAAACTGCTTCTCAGGCATGCCATTCTTGTAATTTTTTTTTTTTTTTAAGACAGGATTTCTCTGTGTAGCTTTAGAGCCTGTCCTGGATCTCACTTTGTAGATCAGATTGGACTCAAACTCACAGAGATCCGCCTGGCTCTGCCTCCTGAGTGCTGGGATTAAAGGTGTGCGCCACCACTGCCTGGCTAGGGCATGCCATTCATAAGCATATCAGAGCCAGTCCACTGTGTGCCCCATCTCTCACCACTGGGGTAAAGGAGGATCTCCAAGGCCCGGTCACATTGATGGCCCTCTGCCAGTGTGACACAGATAGTGGTTGCAGAGCTGGCATGAGGGAGGGCATCCGCACGCAGGGCATGAGAGGGGCTCTCCAGGCCTGAGGGACAAAGGGGTGAAGATGGGTCATTCATGTCACCCCAGGCCCCAAGACACTGGTACTGGCCTCCCAGATAACGGTGGCGATGGGCAGGGACAGTGGCTATGTTCCAAGTCTGATCTTCAGGCCTACATAGAGAAGGAAGGATACACCTGCTAACAAGGGCTAGGCTGTGGGCTCCCAGTTCTGTGCTCGAGCATCCTCCCTCCAGCTCTTGCACACAGAAAAATCTACTTCGTTACTTGGACCACTGCCACTGTTAAGTATCGCTCCTGACACAATGAGCAGAGTAGTGTGTACATGAATTACAGAGATAAAAACAGTGTGGGAGCCAGTCTGGTGCAGTCTGTAGACAGAGGCAGGAGGATCAGGGGTACAAGGTCGCTTTTAGCTTCCCAACAAATTTGAGGCTAGCCTGGACTATATGAAACCCTGTCTCAAACAAACAAGCAAAAACAAAAATACTAATTAGAGGTTCCTAAGACCAGTCTCTGCCTTCTTTTTACCCCTGTTTTCTTTTTTCTTTTCTTTCTTTTTTTTTTTTAAAGGTTTATTTATTTATTGTACATACAGTGTTCTGTCCGCATGTGTCCTTGCAGGCCAGAAGAGGGCACCAGATCTCATTACAGATGGTTGTGAGCCACCATGTGGGTGCTGGGAATTGAACTCAGGACCTCTGGAAGAGCAGTCAGTGCTCTTAACCACTGAGCCATCTCTCCAGCCCTTTACCCGTTTTCTTGTCTATGAGCTGAGAATTATTTCCCAGCCTGCCACACTGAGTAGGGTGGGTAGGCTAGACTAGATACACCTACCTGCCAACAGACATGGCCCAGTCACCAGCATCTCAAAGGAGAAGGTATATGGAGCTGGACAGTGGGCAGGTCCTGAGAACACGTCCGGAGGGGCAGTTGGTTGCTCCCAGGTCAGTCCTTCCTCCTCAGGGCTGCCTACCCCAAAGCAGCTAGTGGGGCTAGAAGGGAGCATGAGGAAGGTTGTTGGGCTACTGGGAAGGCCACTAGCCCTTCTGGCTGACCCACCCACACCCTTCTTCACTCTGTCCATCCCTAGGGCCCCCTCACCCTCACTAGACCCAGAGAAGTGGAGGGAGGGATGAAGAGAATCACCATAGGCCCAACCTGTCGTCACAGAGCCCCGGAGACCTGGGGGACCCTGGCAGGCCTGGCTGGGCCAGCGGGGTGAACACAGTGGGCAGGGCCACATGCATCACCCCATCAGGCCTGGAGGACAACTCCCGGCTGCTGCACAGGGTCACTGTCATGGTACCAGCCGCAGCAACGAGGCCAGTGGGCAACACCAGCGTGGACCGGGCTTGGGCCAGATCCAAGACAAGATGACCTACGGTAAGTAAGAAAAAGGGTCAGAGAATACTAGAAGCAGGGAGGATGCGGGAAGATAGTGTGTGTGGGTGGGTGGGAAAACTGAGTCACCACAAAGTCTGGAAAAGCAGGACTTTGTGTAGTTGGCAAGACACATGAGATGGGGTGCCACGTGAAGGATAGTGAGAGAGGCAAGCTGACGGGGGATCAACAGGCAGGAGCACATCCACATCACAGCTGATGGAGCCCCGGGGGAGGGGCACACCCATTCCCCAGGCCCTGTTCAACCTCTGTTTACAATCACCCTCAACAGCCTCTCGTGTGTGGACGGACACCTCCTCCTAGACTGGGACCTGATATGTTCACAAACTCTCTGCTCACAAAAGGTCCAGGGCCCCCCAGTGCCCACTAGGGTGGCTCCTGAAGTTTCTCCCTTTTCAGAGAGGATAGGGGCAGCAATGTGCTTAGAAGCAGTTTGGAGGACACAGAACAGCGTTCACACACAAAGGACAGAATCTACTAAGAATGTAGACTTCTTTGAGGACTGGTCGGGTTGAGTCACCATTGCTGCTGGATGTGAGTACCATCTACCCAGTCCGGCCTCAGTTTACCTTTACAGCCCCACTTTGCCTCCTCTCATAACAATCATTTGTTCATCCTTTCCAGAAGTACTTGCTGAATATGTCAAAGGAATAAAAAGATAAAAAAAAAGAAGGAAGGTAAATTTTTTAAAAAGTAGGTGAGGGCTGGAGAGATGGCTCAGAGGTTAAGAGCACCGACTGCTCCTCCAGAGGTCCTGAGTTCAGTTCCCAGCAACCACATGGTGGCTCACAACCATCTGTAATGAGATCTGGCGCCCTCTTCTATATACATAATAAATAAATAAATCTTTAAAGAAAAAAAAAGCAGCTGAGAGAGAGAGCCCAGCATGATGGATGGCTCACAGCTTTGGGAGCACTTAGGAGGCAGAGGCAGGTGGATCTCTGAAAGTTTGAGGGCAGCCTGGGCTACAGAGCGAGACCTAGGACAGCCAGAGCTTCTTAGTGAGACCTTGTCTCAAAAACTAAAAACAAACAAACAAACAACAACAAAGTAGGGGCTCCCGTGCAGCCGGCCGATGGCTGACACAGTGCGAAGAACGGTCAGGGTTTGAGCCTGGGCACTGTGACTTGTAATTGACAATCCTCTGGGAACCCTCACTTCCTCTTACATAAAATGGAGAACATAATTATATCCCGAAAATTATGGAGAGGAATAAATGAAATAATGAATGCAAAGCTCCCAAACTTCAAGGGCCATGGCCGCCACTTTCATTACCAATAAGCGGTTGAGGGAAACAGTGCACATTTTACACGTGGTATAGAGTGTGGAACTTCATATAGGATTCATAAGCTGAAAATCACTTGGGGTCCTGTATTGCTATCATTTTTGTCTATGCCATCACCCCTAATCTCCACTTCAACAATTTCTACTCTTCCAGTTAAATGCTGGCTCCTCTTTCTGGAACGTTCCTGGGGTCAGAGCCCAGACCTTAGTCTTGAGTCTACCTGTCTGTGAGGCTTTAATCCAACTCTCAACACCAGTGGATTCTGTCCTTTTTCTTACCTGATAGTCCATATGGGCAAGAATCGAATGAGTATATAAACGAACAAACAAAAGAACAGGGTGCCAACCACAAAACACAGCACAGGGCGGGACTTCCATCCCCTTCAGACTCACTGGGTCCCTTTTCTGTGTCAGATGATAGGGTCTAGAGACCAAAGCACAGCCCTGAACTCAGGAGCTAATGCTTCATGAAGGAGAGACAGACAAGCAGGTGCGGCGACTATTACTCTCCCTCTTAAGTGCTTCGGGCTGAGGAGCAAGGGAAGAGTGCAATCAATTCTTTGTGGAGGATGAGGGAGAGTCTTGTAAGGGGAAGCATTCGAACAGCTCTCAAAGAACAAGCACAAAAGCGCTAGTTAGAACCAGGGGTGGTAGAGCAGGGAGGTATAAAAGGGACTGTTGCGGAAGTTCCGTGGTACCTGGTGCCAGAGGGAGGCTAGCGAGATGGAGCGAGAACCTGGTCTGTTAGGCAGGACTTTGCATTTGATTCAGGAGCTAGTCAGTTCACAGGTTCACAGGGACTAGGCTCAGGGGTGTAGCCTAGGAGATCAGGGACTGGGGAGCGCTCCCTCGGGGAAGAGTGCTCTCTGCCACATCCTAAAGAGACCACGGCCACCTGGACGGTAGGTACAGTGCCTGCTGTGTCTGTCTGCCTGGCTGTGAACCTCAGACTCGGCCTGGGCCACACTCTTCCAGCACCAGGGCCAGGTCAGGTGCCCAGTCTAAGATTGTTGGATGAAGGGATCAATCAATGGATGGAAAATAAAATCTGTGTCTGGAAGAAGAATGAAGACTGGCGGGAGGCATGAGGGTGCAAGAACCCGAGCTGTGGCTGGCATTCGAGGGCGCGGGTCCGGGCGCAGAACTTACTCACCCTGCGCACAGCGGCGGGGTGTAGAGGTCCCGTGTCCGGGGCCCAGAGCGCGGCAGCAGGGGGCCTGGGAGCGGCGCCGGCTCTGAAGCTGGAAGGAGACGCGCCTTCCGGCTGCCTCAGCCTCGAAGCCAGATACCACCTCCGCCTCGGCCAGCGGGTACACGAACACGCCTGCGAGCCAGAGCGGGCAGAGGCGCTGTCGAACCCCGCCTGACTCTTGCCACCTCCCCGCGCCCGCACCAGGCCTCACCGTCCACCGGCTGGGGCTGCGGGTTGTGGTAGGTGAGCCGGGCCCGCAGGCTGAGACAGGGTCCCTTGGCATAGGCCCGGACACACGAGTCGGTGAGCGGCAGCGGCGTCCAGCTGGAGGGGCAGTACAGGCCGGGCATGGTGCCCACCCTGCGCGAACAGGGGCTGGATGAGGGGCGGCCCTCTTTGCGCCCTGAAGGCTAGCTGTGCTACCTGACCCTAACTCGGGCTGGGGACTCAGGAGAGGAGAGGGCGCAAGGCTGAGCCGGGAACCACCCCCCTCCCGCCTCCAGGCAGACAGGTGGTGGGGCAGATAAGAAAGGGGGGTTGTAGGGACGGCAAGATGGGCATCCTCGGCCGTTACCTGGGTAGCTGGAGCGTAGGGCAGCTCTGAGCAGCGGAGAAGTGGAGGGTTAATGGTTAACCCTCCGTCCAGGCGCCCGCCAGTCCCCCTGCGGGTGTGTGTCGGGGGTGTCCACAGATGTTCCTGCACCTTCTTGGGGCCTCGCCGCCACCCCCGTGCCTGCCCCCTTCCGCTGGGTTCCCCACGTCTGCCAGCTGTCGGAAGTGGCGCGTATGGAGAGATGGAAGGTACTCTGGAGAGCAAAGGTTTAAAGGGCCAGCGTCGTCCCAGGCGCCCCTAGCTCCCAAGGGTCCCCAGGGCCCGGGTGAGACAAGGAGCCGAAAGGGCTGCAGTCTTTATCTCTCCTTGCCTTTCGAGACTGGAGTACTGAGAGAGGCTGCAGACTGGCTTGGAAGGTTGCAGTAGGAAGAACAAGAAAGGGACGGGAAAACGCGTCTGGGGAGGTCGGATGTGCAGAGGTGTCGCGGCAGCGGGAGTCCATGTGATCTGTCTAGAGCGCCTCTCCCTGCCCAGGCTGGCCTGAGACTAGATGGCTGCTGAGGTAGCCACGGGGGATGGATGCTACAGGGTGGGTCTTGGGATCACCCCCTCCCTTTAGGCAGCCCAAGCCTCACCGTCACTTCTTGGCGGAGTTGTGGGCGTCGCGACCAGACTAGAGTGGGTGATGCCTCCCCGCGGCTCCAGGCTGCCCTTGTCCGTGCACCTGCAGGGTCCAGTTTAGGAACTACAGCCGAGATGCTGTGAGCCGGGAGACTGTCGCCAGTCTGGCTGCTGGTAGTCCCGCCCGGGATGCAAGGGGCCGCCCCTCCAGCCCGCCCCTGCCCCGCCCGCCCGCCCGCCACTGCGGTGGGGGCTGCGGCTCCCCTCCTTCGGGCACCGTACCGCCTCCGCGTCAGCCCAGGCCGGCGGAGCCAGGCGAGACTCCGCAGTGCAGAGGCAGCACCCCAGCGGCTGCACGACCCCCACCAATGCCAGAGTGAGGCCTCCGAGGCCCCACCTCCCTCCGTCCTCCTGGAGGAGGTGAGGAGTTTCGTGAGCAAACCAGGGCGGCCGAGTCTGCAAACACACCCCCCTTCCCAGCACTGCAGTGGCCCACCCACCACCACCCCGCCCTTGGTGGACTGCCATTCGCTGCAGTGACCCTCCCTCATAACCGCAGCGGAAGCCAGTGTCCCACCATCTAAGCCTCGTCCCCGCAAGAAGCAAAATACTTCGCAGTTACCTAGAAACCTCTCCTTTCGCGGCATGTGCCTCCGTTTTGTGTGCTCACTACCCTCAGTCGGGGCTCCCCATTACCGCCGCATCGTCCCCTCCCGGAAGCAGCCTGCCCAGCCATCACTGCGGTTATTCCCTTCCTCTGCTGGGAGTGGGGAAGACGTGCCCGGGTGGCTTGCTTACTCAAGGAGTAAGCCTGGAGATTGAAGAGCCTTCCAGCTTTCCTAAGGGTGCGGACTGTTCCCGTCACAGCAGCGACCCCCGCCCCCCACCATCAGCATAGCACCGGAGGGAAGAAAACATTGTTGCTTCAAAAACAGGTCCCTTGTTACTGGCAGGATTTTCGCGGGTTTGACCGTGTTCTGTAAGCTTTCCCCCAGGACCTTGAGGGAAGAGTCCAAGAATCTCGGGAAGTGGGAGGGCGTATGTTTGGGGTCACCGATGCAAGCACTCCTAAAGATGCCCTACTCCAGTTCCGCAAAGAGAAGTTCAGGAGGGCTGTGGGTGGAGGCAGCCAGGGAGGAACGGCTTTTTCAGCCAGACCCGGGCGTTTCCACTCCTCTCTAATTAACTCTATCCAGCTAAATCCAGTTTTCATCACTACACAGTCCTAGGAGCAACCCCTGCCTCACCTGAACCCTCAATCCCAACCTTCTCTTTTGTTAGCAAGACAGACACGGTTTGGCCTTTGCCTGCTGAGATTTTCCGGTCCGTCCCCTTTACGGTTTTTGTTTTTGTTTCGTTTTTGGCTTTTGGAGTCAGGGTTTCTCTGTGTAACAGCTCTGGCTGTCCTGGAACTCACTCTGTAGAGTAGCACCTAGCATGGGATGAAAGGCTTAGGCCACCTGAGTCCCTCTTTTTTTTGGGTGGGTGGGGGGAATCGCACACTGTAAACCGTGCTGACCTAAAATCTGTGGCAATTCTCCAATCTTAGCCTCTCCATTACTGGGGTTACAGGCACTGATGGGCCACACTGTAAGTTTTGTTCAGCTGTGAGATTGAAGTAAAGGGCTTTTTGTTTGTTTGCTTTATGTACAGAGTCCAATAGCTCACGCTGTTTGTTAAAAATACTATTTGGAGCTGGGTGGTGGTGGCACATGCCTCTAATCCCAGCACTCATCAGAGCTACCAAAGAAACCTCATCTCGAAAAAAAACCAAACCAACCCAAACCAACCCAAACAAACGGACGTATTTGGGGCTAGCTCAGTGGGTAAAAGTGCTTGCTGGCAAACCTGGCCACCTAAGTTTGATTTCTGGGACACCTCATGGTGGGAAGAGAGCATTTACTCCTACAAGGTATGTGAATGCCCCACCTACATGTCTGCATGTGAATAACATGCATGCTTGGTGCCTAAAGGGGCCAGAAAAGGGCATCAAATGCCCTGACGGCTGTCAGCCATCCTGTAGGTACTGGGAACCCAACCCTGGTTCTTCGACAAGACAAGTGCTTTTAACCCCTTAACCATCTCTCCAGTTCCAAATATATGCAATTTAAAAAATTATTAAATATTATTTTTGGGAGGCAAAGACAGGAGGATCTTGACTTTGAGACCAACTTGGACTATACCAGACCTTATGCTGTGGGATGGTCTTTCTGTATGCTGTAAGTATGTGTTGCTGTCATTGGTTAATAAAGAAGCTGCTTTGGCCTATGGCAAGACAGGTTATGGCCAGACGGGAAATCCTAGCAAAGATACAAGGAGAAGAAAGGCAGGGTCAAGGGCCAGCCCACTGCCCAAGGAGCACCATGCCAGTAGACCAGTAATGCCATGGACACATGGCAAAATATAGGTTAATAGAAATGGGCTAATTTAAGATGTAATAGCTAGCAATAAACCTAAGCCATAGACCAAACAGTTTGTAATTAATATTAAACCTCTGACTGGTTATTTGGGTACCAGTGAGTGTGGAGAAAAACTTTCCGTTACAACTTTATGTTTAAAAAAATAAATAAATAAAAAATAAAATGCTCTCTTTTCCTGTATTGAACTGCTCTTGCATCTGTCAGAAATAAGTCTGTAGGCCTATGGACTAGTGGCTCAGTGGGCTTGCTACCAAGACTGACAACCTGAGTTTTGTCCCCAGAACCCACATGGTAGAAGGATGTGCACTCTGGCATCACATGCCCCCCTCCCACAAATAAATACAGTTTAATTTTAAAACTTTTTAATTAAAAGTCTTCTGGTTATGCTTGTCTAAAGGTAGCTTTTGGTTTTCTTTTAAAATTTTTTTTAATGATTTATTTATTCTTGTTTTACATGCATTGGGTGTTCTGCTTGTATGTATTGTATGTACATCTCCATGAGGGTGTCAGATCCCCTGGAACTGAAGTTACAGACAGTTGTGAACTGCTGTGTGGGTGCTGGGAATTGAACCTGGGTCCTCTGCAAGAGCAGCCAGTGCTCTTAACTACTGAACCATCTCTCCAGCCCCAGCTTTTGGTTTTCTATGATGCTTAGATATTTGTTATTTTGCCCATATCACAATTTTGATTACTGAAGATAAATAAGGCAAGAAGTTGTGTAAAATGTTTCCTCTATTCTTGTTTTTCAAAATAATTTGAATTATTTTAGTTCCTTTGCTTTTCTACATAAATTTTAGAATAATCTTGATGTGCTTTTTGGGAATGGCTTATATATACATTTTAGCACCCCCTCCCCCACTCCATACAGGGCATCTTTACAAAGCTTTAGCTGGCCTGGAACTCTTGATGTAAACCAGGCTGGCCTTGAACTCCTAGAGAAGCATCTGTCTCTGACTCCTGAGTGCTGGGATTAAAGCAAGGTTTTTGCTTTTTGAGACAGTCTTGCTAATATAGTTCAAGCTGTCTTCACACAACATTCTTCCTGGCTCAGCCTGTTCCACAGCTGGCTAATTTATTTGTTTGTTTGTTTGTTTGTTTGTTTGTGACAGAGTTTCTCTGTATACCCTTGGCTGTTTTGGAACTTGCTCTGTAGACCAGGCTAGTCTCAAACTCATAGAGATCCACCTGCCTCTGCCTCCTGAGTGCACTACCACACCAGACCAAGGCTCATCTTATGTATAAAAAAAAAATCTTGCTGGAGGGGCTGGAGAGACGGCTCAGTGGTTAAGAATATTGGCTTAGGAATATTGGAACAGGTCTTCCAGAGGACCTGGGTTCAATTCCCAGCTCCAGGGCTTCTGACACCCTCACACAGACATAAATTCAGGTAAAACATCAATACGCATAAAATAAAAATAAATCATATAAGAAGTTTTGCTGTAATTGGGGGAAAGTTCAGGCTGGACATTTAGCCGACTTGGACTCAAAAGAGAAGAATTATTATACTTCTGGCAGGGATCCTGTGCTCTGCAGCTGAGAGGTCTTCCAGGCTCAGCACAGACCGTGGAATTTCTCATTAGTACAGATCAGATTCATCACCACAAATTTATCAAATCAAGAATTGCAGTGTGTGTGTGGGGGGGGGTCTGTGAGGTGGCTGAGTGGGTAAAGACAGGTGCCACTCAAGACTGGTGACCTGAGTCTGATCCGCATACAGAAAGGAAGGAGAGAACTGACTCCACAAAGCTGTCCTCTGACTTCCACATGTACACTATGGCATGTGGCACACACACACACACACACACACACACACACACACACACACCACACCACAGGCACTGTTAAAAAGGATGACAATAATTCCAGCTAGGGCTGGTGAGGTGGCTCAGAGGCTAAGAGTGCTTGCTTGTTCAGAGGTTGAGAGTTTGATTCCCGGAACCCACATGGAGCAACCAACAACCACAGTCCTCCAGCTCCAGGAAGTCATCACCCTCTTCTGGCCTCCACTGGCACAGGCACACAGACAAATACACATAGATTAAAAGTACATAGATAGATAAAATTATATTTAAAAGTAATTTAATTTTACTACTTTAAAAATTATGTGTGTTTATACAGGTAGAGCTGCTTGGTGTGGATGCTGGGAGTCGAACTCAGATCCTAACCACTTAGCCACCTCTCCAGACCTGTTTGTTTGTTTGTTTTTTAATTATTTTATTTTATGTGTATGGATGAATGTGTATGAATACATGTCTGTGCACCACTTGTATGCCTGGTGCCTGAGGAGCCAAGAGAGGTCATCAGATCCACCAGAACTAGAGTTACAGACAGATGTAAGCTGCCATGTGAATGCTGGGACTTGAATCCCAGTCTCCTAGGAGAGCAGCCAGTTCTCTTAAATGCTGATCCAACTCCAGCCCCAAATTAAATCTAAAAAGAAAGAAAGAAAAGGAAGGAAGGAAGGGAGGGAGAAAGGAAGGGAGGGAGGAAGGAAGGAAGGGAGGAAGGGAGGGAGGAAGGGAGGGAGGGAGGAAGGAAGGAAGGAAGGAAGGAAGATAGAAAGAAAGAACGAAAGAAAGAAAGAAGAAAGAGCAAAGAAAAAGAAAAAAGAAACCTGGTATGGAACAAGCCTTTAATCCCAGCACTCTGGAGGCAGAGGCAGGTGGATCTTTGTGAGTTCCAGGCCAGCCTGGGCTACAGAGTGAGTTCCAGGACAGGCAGAGAAACCTTGTCTTGAAAAACCAGAAAAAAAGAAAAGAAGAATTGAGCCCCTGGGGTGATGAGAGGCATTGCTGCCAAGCCTGAGTTTGGTCTTTTGGTCCACACAGACCTTCACCTAACTTCTGCAAGTCATCTTCTGATCTCTATACATATGCCATGGCATGTGACACCCATATCCACAAAATAAAAGACAAATGTAATGAAAAAATGAAATTATTTTGAAGAATGATTCCATCATTCAGGAGGCAGAGGCAGGTGGATTTCTGTGAGTTACAGTTCAGCCTGGTCTACAAAGCAAATTCCAGGACAGCCAGGGCAACACAGAAAAACCTGTCTGGAAAAAAACAAAGCAAAACAAAAGGTACATGTTTCTATGTAATTATCACAAGAGAATTTGTAGCGGTAGCCCCCACTACCACCACCCCAGCAAGGGGCTGTGGATCAAAAAACAGAGATAAGAGACAGCTGGTCATTCGCCTCAGCAGAATGCAGAATGCTGTTTATTGAAGGAGGGGGGAAACCTTAAATACAGGCTTACAGCACAATGGGGGAACCCCAGAGGGCAGAAGTGATGTTTTACAGTCAGTCTTGCACCTAAGCTGTTAAAGCTTGATATGCAGGATACACAAACAAGGAACTTCCCTTAAGCATTCAGGAAGGAGGAAACCAGCAGGGGATTAGCATAGGGAGGACATCAAGGTCAAGATCAGTAAGCAAGGCAACAGCTACCCAAAACAGGGGCCAGGGCCCTATGGGAATTTGATAGGGAACACAAAACATGTCTGTGGTGGTCTGAATGAGACTCTCTCCCACAGGCTCAGGCATTTAAACACTTGGTCTGAAGTTGGTGGCACTGTTTGAGGAGGCTATGGGGAGGGGCAGCCTGGCCTGAGGAAGTAGAATACTAGGGCAGACTTTGGGAGCACGTTACCCCACCCTACCTCTCAGCTTCCTGCTCTGGCTGCCATGTCTGCAGCCTGCTGCCACACTTTCTCACCACGATGGACTCATTCCTCTGGAACCATAAGCCCAAATAAACTCCTTATATAACTTTTATCACGACAAGATGAAATCAATATAATGCTGTGGAGAGCTGAGACTTAAAAGGATGAATATGAATTGCCAAGGCTAATGAAAAGGGAGAAGAAGGAGGAGTTTTCAGGCAGAATAGAAAGTCTGGTGCCTCTTAGAGGACGAAAGCTCTAGTACTTACTACTTTAGTGTGGTGCACACCTTTAGTCCCAGCACTCAGGAGGCAGAGGAGGTGGATCTCTGTGAGTTCAAGGTCAGTCTGGTCTACAGAGCCTGCCCCAGAACAGCCAGAGGTACACAGAGAGATCCTGTCTCAACAGCAATAACAAAGTAACCCCCCCCCAAAAAAAAACCCCACAACTAATGGAAGGTCATGAGAGAAATGTTAAGGCAGGGAATAAAGAGACTGACATATAGCCAAGGGTAACTTTGAACCCCCTATATCTCCATCTGCACTGTTGGGATTACAGGTGTATGTTACAGAATTAAAATTTAAAGAGATATCAAAATGATGGTGGGGAGAATACTAAAAAGTAATAAAGAATTTGTCAACTAGGAAAACCTAAGAAATTAAAGCCAGGCTGGGCACGGTGGCTTACACCTATAATCCTAGCATTTAGAAGACAGAGGCAAGAGGATCACTGCAAGTTTGAGGCCAGCCTTGTCTACTAGCAAGTTATAGGCCACCCAGGTCAACAGAGTGAGACCATAGCTCAAAAACCAACAAACAAAAAAAATGGGAAATCGGAGCTGAGCCTGGTTGGAGAGGCCTCTGTATCAGGGGGCCGAGATTTAAGTGGACCACAAGCTCAAAGCCTACCTGGGCTAGAGAGTGGGTTCAAGGCATGTATGTACACCAGTACATACATGTCCTCCAGCCAATGCACACATACACAATTATAAATTACTAGAGAATTTATTTAACTAAGAATTTATGAAATCTCTGTGAAACATTAAAACCTAAATTTAAAAAAAAAAAACAGAAGAGATCAAAATAAAGCAGAAAGATGGTGTGGCTTAATAATGAACACTATCAACTTCCTAATTAAGGCATATATTCAATGAAATACCAAGTCAAATCCAAGAGGATTTTCTGCAAGAGATTTTTTTAAAATGTACTTCGATACTTTTTTTTTCCATTTTTCTTTATTAAGAAATTTTCTGCCGGGCAGTGGTGGCGCACACCTTTAATCCCAGCACTCAGGAGGCAGATAGATCTCTGTGAATTCGAGGCCAGCCTGGGCTACCAAGTGAGTTCCAGGAAAGGCGCAAAGCTACACAGAGATACCCTGTCTTGAAAAACCAAAAAAAAAAAAAAAAAAAAAAAAATTTTTTTTTTCTACTTGATATGAATTCACAACATGCCCCGACAATTGGGCATGCCCTGCAGGACCTAGACACTTCTGCCTAGCCATTTCCAGGTCAAAACGTCTCCCGTGACCAGGACCCTGTGGGTTTGCGAGGTTGTGTAAAGCATGTAGCGCAACCATGTGATCTATGCACATGTGTGGAGTAGCCACATGAGCCTGTGTACGTAGGCGCAGCCCAACCTTTATAAGCCAGCTCCATATTTCCCCGGCTTTACTTTCTCTCTTGATCACATGTGTTTTCCACAGGCCTGTTCACATCTGTCTCTCTCTTTCCTATCTTAATAAAACTCTTGTTAGTGGATTCTGTTGTGTTTCATGACATTTCCTTGCAGGGTAAGAGCGCTGCCAAATAACTAACACTATTCATTCTACATACCACCCACAGATCCCATCTCCTCCCTCCTCCCATCCCCCAGCCCCCCCTCCCAAGCCACCCCACATCACCCAAATCAAGGTCTCCCATGGGGAGTCAGCAGAGCCCAGCACACTGAGCCTAGGCAGGTCCAAGCCTCTTCCCACTGCACCAAGGCTGTGCAAGGTGTCAGACCACAGGCACTCGTTCCTGTCCATGCACCAGCGACGGATCCCGATCCCCCTGCCTGGGTGCCCCCCAAACAGTTCAAGCCAAACAACTGTCTTCTGTATCTAGACAGCCTAGTCCAGTCCCATGGGGGCTCCACAGCCACTAGTCCACAGTTCATGGGCTTCCACTAGTGTGGCAGGTCATCTCTGCATGTCTTCCCATCATGATCTTGTCGTCCCTCGCCTGCAGAATCCTTCCTCTCTCTCATCGATTGGATTCCTGGAGCTCAGCCTGGTGCCTGGCTGTGGATCTCTGCATCTGCCTCCATCAGTCACTGAACAAAGGCTCTCTTAATCCAATCCGGTGCTGGCGGGCTCTGTCTCCGTACTTCGATACTTACATGAAGAAATCAATTGTGAAAATTAGTAAACACATAAAAACAAAAATAAAGAATATCTTTCCTTGCCAGATATCAAAATATCTACCTGCAAAGAAAATTGAGTCTACAGTAATTAAATTAGAATGATATCCAGATGTGGTGGCACACATCTGTAAGCCCAGAACTCAGGAGGCAGAGGCAGGAAGATGACTAGGGGCCAGCCAGGGCTATATATCAAGACCCCATCAACCCAAACAAACAAAGCTATGATAAAAGCAGAAGAGCAGAGAGCCATGTACATAATGAAAATAAGAACATGGGACTGGAGAGATGGCTCAGCGGTTAAGAGCATTGGCTGCTCTTCCAGAGGACCTGGGTTCAATTCCCAGCATCCACATGGCAGCTCACAACTGTCTGTAACTACAGTTCCAGGGGATATGACAACCTCACACAGACATACATGCAGGCTAAATACTAATGTACATTTAAAAATAGAAATAAGAACATAATATACAAGAAATATAATACCACTACCACTGAGGATGTGCAAGACACTGCTGTTGTTTAGTGATGAAGAAGGACTCCAAACTTCAAATGTAAATTATTGTTGCAAAATGTTGACTGGAATACCTCCCCCCCAGCTTTCTGTCTAGCCTTAGTCTTGCATGTTATGTAGATGATTGGTAAAGTCTGCAGGGCTTTTCATGTGTGCAGATTCTGCACCAGATTTTCTTTTCTTTTGTTTTGGTTTTGTTCTTTTTTTTTTTTCTAGACAGGGTTTCTCTGTGTAACAGCCCTGGCTCTCCTGGAACTACTTGCCTCTGTCCTCTCTGCTGGGATTAAAAGCATGCAACACCACCTCCCAGCTTGCACCAGATTTTTTAAAAATATTTTTTATTTTATTTTTATGTGCATTTGTGTTTTTGCTATGGGTGTGAGCTGCCAAGTGAGTGCTGGGAGTTGAACTCAGGTCCTCTGGAAGAAAAGTCGGTGCTCTGAAGCCCTGAGCCATCTCTTCAGCCCCAGGCTGTTCCTCTTGCCTACCTCCTGAGCCCTAGGATGATAGGAATGCTCCACTATTCTTGGTGCAGTTTGTTTGTTCGAGTCAAGTTACTTTGGTTAGGAAAGCAGTGGAAGCTTTAAGCACTGCTTACTGGGCCACACTAGTAGGAACATGGAAGACAGTGGTACTGAGTGTGATCTGAACTGTGGGGAACCTCCTCAAGAGGTTTCAGAGAAGAGTTTTAATATATTGCCTAAAGATTGTTCTTTTGATATTTTGGTGAAGAATGTGGCTGCTTTTTGTCCTTGTCTGGAGAGTCTGCCTGAGGCTAAAGTGAAGATTTTTTTAGATTCTTTTGGCAGAGGAAATCTCAGCCTAGTATAGACTCTGTCCTGTGGTTATTAGTGTTAACTCTGATGAAGATTTATAATGAAAAGAAGCAAACTGAGCAAATAAAAATACAAAATGCGCCGGGTGGTGGTAGTGCACGCCTTTAATCCCAGCACTTGGGAGGCAGAGCCAGGCGGATCTCTGTGAGTTTGAGGCTAGCCTGATCTACAAAGCGAGTTCCAGGAAAGGCACAAAGCTACACAGAGAAACCCTGTCTCAAAAAACCAAAACAAACAAACAAAAAAGCCAAAATGTGGGGTTGGGGATTTAGCTCAGTGATAGAGCTCTGGCCTAGCAAGTGCAAGGCCCTGGGTTCGGTCCTCAGCTCTGAAAAAAAAAATGTACAGATTGAGAAAAGGGACACCAGGAAGTGGAATCACTCTAAATCCTGTGTCTCAGGAGATAAACAGATTAAGAAATGGAATAAAGGGAGTGGTGACCTAGGGTAGGATCCTACCTAGCTAAGTTTCCAGTTTATGAAAAGGGACTAAAGAAAAGCTTAGAGCCAGGTGTGGTGGGGCACACCTTTAATCCTAGCACTGGGAAAGTAGAGTCAGGTAGATCTCTGAGTCTGAGGCCAGCCTGATCTACAGATCCAGTTTCAGAACAGCCAAGCCTAGGTAGTGAAGGACAGAAAACTGGTAAAGACATAACTGAACAAGGGGGCCATGTTCCAGCCCCAGTAAGCAGTAGAACTTGGCAGCTTTGACCATGTGGTTCTGGAGCTAAGAATAGAAGAAAGATAGAATTTGCCCAAGACTAGGGCCAGAGAGATGGCTCAGAGGGTAAGAGCACTGGCTGCTCTTCCAGAGATCCTGAGATCAATTCCCAGCATCCACATGGTGGCTCCCAACCATCTATAATGAGATCTGGTGCCCTCTTCTGGCATGCAGGCAGACTACTGTATGCATAATTAATATAATTTAAACAAAAAAAAAAAAAAAAAAAAAAAAAGAATTTGCCCAAAACTAAGTCTGCTGAGGCCAGGTGTGTGTCAGGGATGTCCCTGAGTAGAGGCCTAGAGAGGCCTGTAGTGGATAGCCATCCCAGCATTGGCCTGGAAGTTCCAACCCCCATTGAGGCTTCAGTAATGGTCACGCCCACAAGGCAGGGCGGAGGAGGAAGCGGAAGACCGAGAATCGGGAGGAGATCTCTCTCTTGGTTCCGGGACCCTGGACGCTGGAGGTAGACCGAGCAGAGTTCTCCAGAGAACACAGCCGGACTGCGCTATACCTTTGCCAGACCCTCAACCTACCCCTTCATTTGTAAGTTACCCCACAAAATAAACCTCCCTTTTAACTACGTGGAGTGGCCTTAATAATTTCACCAATATCTGGTGCCCAATGTGGGGCACGAACCCACGACCCTAAGATTAAGAGTCTCATGCTCTACTGACGTGAAGTTGAAGCCTGAATTACTTTGGAGACCCCAAGATATTAGAGATGCCAGAGTCATGGGATACCTGCTGAGGAGAGCTGCTAACAGGGAGTGGAACCAATGCAACAGAAAGAAGTGTGTTGCAGTCAGCAAAGCTGAAAGGAGTTGGAGGTCTGAAGAGCACTTTGACATCAGACATGGAGAAGCAGAGTTTGAAGTTTGCCCAGATGTTTTTTGGTATTGCTTTGGTCCAGTATTTTCTTACTATGCTCTCTTCTGTATGTTTTGAAATGGCAATGTATACCCTGTGAGATTATATGTTGGAAGTATGTGATTTGTTTATTTTGATTTCATAGGGGACTACAGTTAAGAGATTGCATGAATCTCAGAAGAGACTTTGAACTTTGGACTTTTAAACATTGTTGAGACCGTGATAGACTATGGGGACTTTAGAAGTTGAACTGAATGCACTTTTGCATTATGATATGGCTACAAGACTCTGGGAGTTAGCTGTGGTGGTTTGAAAGAAAATGACCCCAAAGGGAGTGGCACTAGAGTGAAGTCTGGCCCTGATGGAGGAAGTGTGTCAATGTGGAGTATTGTGGAATAATCTTTTTGTACACTGTAAAGATTTGTCACTCAAATTGGTTTAATAAAAACCTGACTGGCCAGTAGCTAGGCAGGAAGTATAGGCTGGACAACCAAACTAAGAATGCTGGGATGAAGGGTGGAGTCAGAGGAGATGCCAGCAGATGCAGAGGAAGCAAGACTTGTAGAAAATGAGATAACAAGCCATGAGCCATATGAGAGAGTACATAAGAAATATGGGTTAATTTAAATGTAAGAGTTAGCTAGTAATGAGGCTGAGTTATTGTCTGATCATTTACAATTAATTTAAGACTCTGAGTAGTTATTTGGGAGCAGGCAGTTGGGAGAGGAAAACTCCACCTACAGTGGAGGTGAGCTTTGAGGTCTCCTAAGCTGAAGGTACTGCCCAGTGAGACAGTCCACTTCCTGTTGCCTTCTGATTAAGATGTAGCCAGCATCATGTCTGCCTACATATCATCATGCTCCCCACCATGATAATGGACTAAATCATTGAAACTGTACACTACCACCTCAATTAAATGTTTTCCTTAGTAAGAGTTGCTGTGGTCATGGTGACTCTTCACAGCAATAGAAACCCTAATTAAGACAGCCTCCACAGGATCATGTGTTTGAATAGTTGGTCCCCAGTTATTAGATTTGGAAAAAATTAGGAGGTATGGTCTTGTTGGAGGATGTATGCCACCTGGGGTGGGCTTTGAGATTTCAAAAGACTCCTGTGATCCCCAGTGCTCTTTCTCTGCCTTGTGTTTTCAGATCAAGATGTAAGCTCCCCACTCCTCCATCATGGACTCTAACCCTCTGGAACAGAAAAGTCTATTGTGGACCTATAGGCTGAATATGGATTCCCCAACATTGCAGAGGAATCTTGGGTGACTGTCCAGGCATCCAGCTGTCTCTGTCATTTTTATAGTTGTTTGCTCTGTATTTCCTATTTACTCAGGTAATATTTTATCCTCAGGTCTCTGATGGGGTTGAAGTCTAGATAGTTATATTTTACAATTTTTCTTGTCAATTCAGAAAAGAAACTCACAAAAGAGATATAAAGTTTATAAAGGTTGAGAGACATAAAAGGTTGTTTATCTAAGAAAATATTTTAAGGTCTAAAAAGATATTTTTAGGATGTTAACACAAATTATGATAGAAAGTGATTTAGGTACAAAACTTTGGACTCATCAAGATGGGATAGATAATGGAATACTTTCTCCAAAGTTGTCAAATGCAGGTGGACTGGACATCGTGAATACAATTCTTTCTCTATATAGTTTTACTATGTTAGAGTTAAAAACCTTTCCTTTTTATTTAGACAAAAGGGGGCATGTGAACCCTGAGTTTGCATGTGTGTTAATTAAATAAGATCAACCTTTGATCAGGAGGTAGAGCCAGCAACTGGTTGACAGGAAGTAATCATAGAGAGTCAGAGAGCATCTAGAAGACAGAGAGACATACAGGAAGTAGTAGGGAGGGACTTTGTGGTGGTCTTTTTTTTTTTGTTTGGTGGAGTGGAAGGAAGTTCTCTTTTGGAGATGCCAGTGAAGAGGGAAGGTCAGCTAGTTGCTCCTCAACCTCTGAGCTAGCAGGTTTTCACCCCAGCCTCTAATTCCTGAGTCTTATTGATAAATAGAACAATAAAGATTTAGTTAAAACTATATTTGGTGGCAGGGGAAGGAGGCAGATCTAGTAGGATATAAAAGTCCCACAGGGCCACTACTGGATAAGTGGGCTAGTTACCGCGGAGCCACAATTACCAAGTCCTGTAGTTACCTCTACAGGACTTGGGCAGCAGTAGATTCAGGTGCGGTCACTGTGTCAGAGACAGAACAACAGCAAGGACTCTGCTAACAGAGATGGAAGGAGAGTGAGGCCTGATTCCAAATGGAATAAATGGAGCAGTGCCCTCAGTGAAAGAGACCCCATCCAGCCAAGCTTCCGACTCCCAACCTCAGGCAAGGCCTGAGGGATTTTTCTGCTCCTAAAAAGCAACTGCAAATCAAAGCTGCAAAGTCAATATGATTCAAGGGTGCCAGAGTTTAGCCCAAGTTGATAGCAAAAACTGGAAATGTCATCCATGTGGTTCTGACTTTAGAATCATAAAGGATCATAAAGGGGTTGTGTGGAATCTTCCTCTGTGGTTAAGGAAAGCCTCTGAGGCCAGGCATGTGGCAGGGGAGTTCCTGCATGGAGACATGAGAAGCTGTGTGTGAAACTGTGAAAGTGAAGCTTGAATTTCATTGGAGCCCCAAGATGGTAGAGGTGCTAGAGATGTGGGATGTCTACAAGGGAGAGCGGGAAACAGGAAGTAGAATCAGCCCAAGCAGGAATATGTGCTGTAGTCAGCAAAATTGGAGAGTAGAGCCATTTAAACCCCTTGACACCAGACATGGAGCTACAGGACTTGAGGTTTGCTCTGATGGGTTTCTGTATCCCTCACCCCGCACAAAGTCTGACTATTTACTTGTTACTTTTTTCTTTTCCTTTTCTTTCTTTCTTCTAATTTTTCTTTATAAAGGGTCTCACTATATATATATCCTGGAACTCAATGTAGACCTGGCTGGCCTAGACCAGGCTGGCTTCAAACCTGAAGAGATCCGCCTGCCTCTGCCTTCTAGGTGCTGGGATTGAAGGGGTGCGCCACCATGCCCAGCATCTTGTTACTAGGCAAGACTTATTTTTGACTGGACTCAGAAGCAGAAGTTCTCAACAAGGACGGCCTACATCTTTTGGCAATCTGTTCCTGGTACTTTTCTTTGGCTCCATCCTCTAAGCCTGTAGCCTCCTCATTTTTCTTAGTGCGTTGTTTCTTCTGATCAATACATCTAAAGCTGTATTGCAGGACATTAGAGTTACAAGACACTGAATACTGGGTGTGTTGGTCCTGGGCTTTTTCTTTAAGGGCTTTCTGACAGGATGTTGGTAGACACATTATCTTTTTTTTTTTTTATACAGGGGAGAGCATGAACGCAGTCCCCCGCTACCACAAATGATGCAATCAAGTTTCCCACATTTGGGGAAATTGCAGGGGTCAGCACATCCGGAGTGCAATGGATAAACCTCGCCCTGGGAAAACCAACTTCGTGATCATGGTATCTCCCCTGCCAGGTAAGTATGGCACGTTATCTTCTTTAGAGATTAAAAATCTGTCAGATTCTGCCAGCTCTTTTGAGCCCCAGCCAACAAGGAATATCCTCTCTCTCTCTTTTACAATAACCAAGTTGAGAATACTTAGATTGGCAACCACAATTCAACCTGAATGTTACAGGTAGTCCACCAGAAATGGTCACTAAGCCATAGTTTCTAACCAATAGAAGGTCTCCATGTCAGCTGGTTTTAATCCCAAAGATGGGAGGAGAAAGACTACTAACCCAAATCATCATGGCCCAATTAATTAAAGCAAACAATTAAAACAAGTTTGTTTTTGTTTTTTGTTTTTGGATTTTTAAATTTTGTTTGTTTGTTTTTTCAAGACAGGGTTTCTCTGTGTAGCTTTGGAACCTGTCCTGGAACTTGCTTTGCAGATCAGGCTGGCCTTCCCAGCAGGTGGCTAGGAAGGAGATCAACTTCATCCGACACAGCCTACTGCAGGAGGTGCCACGTGGAGTGGGGGACACGACTGAACTTGGACTTTTAATTAAAGTGTTAAGACCATAGGGGATGTCTGAAGTTGGAGCAAATGCATTTTGCATTGTGATGTGGCCACAAGCCTATGGGAGCCAGGGAGTGAAATGTTTGAATGACAATGCCCGGCATGGACTCATGTGTTTGAATACTTGGTCCCTACTTGGTGGGACAGGGATGGATTAGGCCTTGCTGGACGGAGGTGGGGTGTCACTGGGGGTGTGCTTCAAGATGTCAAAAGACTCAGTGCATTCCCTTAGGGCTCTCTGTCTCCTACTTTTGGAGGAGAATGTAGATCTCAGCTACTGCTCCCCACTATGATGGCCATGGACTCTAACACTCTGCAATCATGAGCTACAAACCAAGTGTTTTCTTTTCTAAGTTGCCTTGGTCACAGTGTCTCTTTATGGCAATAGGAAAGTAAGACAGATACATATGGAGTTGGCAGCCTGGAGCTGGGCCACGGGATGTAACTGTCTAAGCATATAACTTGTTCTGATACTTACGTATTTAAAGATACTTTAGGATTGATGAAGGCTGGCCCAGTGCATCAGAGCACTTGCTATGCAGCAATGAGGACCTGAGTTTGAACCCCAACACCTACATAAAAAGTCAGGCATGATTGTATATGCTTGTAACTGAACCTTTGGGGGTGAAGACAGGAGGATGTCAAGAGCTCACTGGCCAGCCAGCCTACAGCAAATGGGAGCTTCTGCCTCAATGAGAGTCTCTCCTCAAGGCTATAAGGTGGAGAGAGACAAAGAAAAGCATCCAATGTCCTGCTCTGTTTTCTGCATGTACATGCATGCACGCACGCATGCACGTGCACACACACACACATACATGAGGACTTCAGAAAATTAGGCAATATAAGATACCCAAGTTAATTATATAAGATGTTGGACTGGTGCACTGAGATAAATAACAAAGCCAGTCTCAGGCAGGCTGTGGCTAGCTCCCAAGGAGAGAAGGGCGAACAGGCAACCTTCCCTTAGAGTGAGCCTCTCAACTTTCTGAGTAGTCACCCCTTTATGCACCCAACTCTAACAGACTGCATTGTGGGTAAGGACTCTACGGAGCGGTCTTAGCAGGCCAACAGCCCAGGCGACCCTGCACTGCCCTCTCTCAGGAAGGTGCCATCTCTTTTATTTCCTGACTGCTATAAATAAATGCTCAACTGTTTGTTCTACCTGTGCCCATGTGCCTCCTCCCGCCGGAGCCCAGCTCTGAGATGGCTGCTGTGGCTGCGAGACTGCTGCCTTGGTTGGAACCCGTGACAGTTAGGAGGGATCTCTTCTTGGTACAGAACAGAGAACTTATTTCATGAAACCATTGAACCTCCTAGAATATTGTAGTGTACATTACCTACATCACTCCTGCACAACCACATGCTCACCCAGACAAGACATTAACAATAATGTAGCTTTACCATCTAATCAACATCAGCTTCCATTTTGCTGGGACACATGATCTAGCAGGGCAGAGAGGCATTGAAGGGCATCATAGGCTGCTGGCTCGGGAGGGGCAGGGTTGGGGTATGTGGTGGTGATGGGCACACTCAAGACCTCACCTTGCTCCTGTAGGTGTGCCTCTCACTTTTCTCCCTCCTTGTCGGGACAACGACCTTTGAGGACAAGAACAGCATGTGAGTCAGTGCTATTCCTTAGGCCCAGTGAACTGGTAAATGAAGCACACTGATGAACAGGTCTATGGGAGTTGTCACGTGAGGGGCATCTCTGAGCTTTACTTTTCACAGCTTTTTTTTTTCTTTTCTTTTTTTGAGCTGAGGATCGAACCCAGGGCCTTGTGCTTGCTAGGCAAGAGCTCTACCACTGAGCTAAATCCCCAACCCCATACTTTTCACAGCTTTATATCAAAAATCAGTCAGTCAGAAAAGACAGGGGTTTGACATACCCACCCCCTCCTCTTTGTGGACTGAATCAGGGCCTTGAGCTTGCTAAGCAGGTATCTAGCCACTGAACTCTATCTGCAGTCCCTGGCAGATCAGTTTTACAGAAGGGAAGGATAAGCCTCTAGCATGAACACTTAGGAAATGTCCAGTCAGATGGACGACCTTTTCCTCAGCACCCAGATGTCCTAAGAACAAGCCTTGCTGCTGTCCCAAGTCACAACCACACTGAAGAGGAGGGCCCTAACACCTACACTCCATCATGATTAAGTGGCCTATTCTGAGAGGCAGCCTGGGTGGAGAAACAGTCACCTCAAAATTCCCCTCTGACACTTCAGCCCTGGTCTGAGTAAGTAGGAGGACAGCCCTATAGAATCACTGAAAGCATCCATGCCAAGCCGAACATTTCTTTGCTGGGTGGTGGTGACACACGCCTTTAATCCTAGCAAAACAAAACAAAAACAACCCCCCAGGAACCCCCCAAAAGCAAAACCCATTTCTTTTCTTGGAGTTCATGTCAAATAAGCTGGATAAGTAATTGTGATTATTTAAGGCTATCGGAGACCATCATGTTAATATTGAACTTGATAGGATCCACAGTCACCTAAGAGATAAACCTCTGGTATTTCTTAGAAGGGAATTTTTATTATTTATTTATTTATTTATTTATTTTTGGTTTTTTGAGACAGGGTTTCTCTGTGTAGCTTTGCACCTTTCCTGGATCTTGCTCTGTAGACCAGGCTGGCCTCGAACTCATAAAGATCTGCCTGCCTCTGCCTCCCGAATGCTGGGATTGAAGGCGTGTGCCACTACCGGCTAGAAGGGAATTTTTTTAAAAAAAGATTTATTTATTATGTATACAGTGTTCTGCCTGCATGCCAGAAGAGGGCACCAGATCTCATTACAGATGGTTGGGAGCCACCATGTCGTTGCTGGGAATTGAACTCAGGACCTCTGGAAGAGCAGCCAGGGCTTTTAACTGCTGAGCTGTCTCTCCAGCCCAGAAGGGAATTTCTTAAAAAAAAAAAAAATTAGGAGTTGGGGATTTAGCTCAATGGTAGAGTGCTTGCCTAGCAAGCACAAGGCCCTGGGTTCAGTTCTCAGCTCCGGGGGGAAAAAATTAAAAAAAAAAATTACGTGTATATGAGTTGTGTGTATGTGACCTGTGTTTAGGATCTGGACTCATAGGCATTTTCGAGCTGTCTAACATGGGTGCTGGGAACAGAGCTCAGGTCCCCTGCAAGAGCTCTTCACATTTCTCCCGATTCTGTGGGCAGTTTCTAGACCAGGCTATCTGAGGTGGGAAGACACACTCTAAATGTGGAGAAAAGGAGCTGAGCACAATGGTAGGCACGTTTTCCTAAATTATTATTGCCAGAGTAAGCTACCGTGAAAGAGTTTATCCCTGGAAATTCAGCTGACAGCCAGGTGGTGGTGGTACATGCCCATAATCCCAGCACTAGAGAGGCAGCACAGGAGGACTGTCCTCAAGAGCAAGGCTAGCCTGGGGTAGGCCTTATCTTAATAAAACAAGACAATGGCTTCCCTGGCATGGTCCTACACAAGAACAAAAACCCAGACTTCTCCAGGGATTGAGGGTCACCAACCTGGGTGGGGGGAGGAGGAGCACACGGGAAAAGAGGGGATGAAAATGAAAAGTGGGTCTTCTAAAAAGTGTTGGGAAATTAAAACACAAATATAATAATAAAAAATGCCCAAACAAACAAACAAACAAACAAAGAAAGCGTTGGGGGTAGGTTTAGTATAGGGCATCCAGAAAGAACTAGATGTGTGTGTGTGGGTGGGGGTGTCTGTGAATGTGTGTGCAGAAGAATTACAAGAAAACATCTGTACAGTGGAGAAGAATCCAAGAGGAGGTTCTTTCTGGGCCCAGCATCATGAAGTGAAGGTGTTCATGGTGTTCATTTTTGACTGAGGAATTCTGACTAAATGCAGTGGTTTTTCCAGCCACTTAGCTGTACAAGCAATAGCTCATTAAAAATTAACAAGGCAGCTGGGCAGTGGTGGCACACACCTTTAATCCCAGCACTTGGGAGGTAGAGGCAGGCTATCACTATGTAGCCCAGGCTGGCCTCAGAGTCATTGAGGTCTGCCTACCTCTGCCTCCTGAGTGCTGGGATTAAGGCTTGCACCACATCTAGCTTTTTAAAGATTTATTTATTTATTATGTATACAGCATGTTTGCCTGCAGGCCAGAAGAGGGAGCCAGGTCTCATTACAGATGGTTGTGAGCCACTATACGGTTGCTGGGAATTGAACTCAGGACCTCTGGAAGAACAGTGCTCTTAACATCTGAGCCATCTCTCCAGCCCCCCGCATCTAGCTTTTTAAAAGCATGGTCTGTGTGCCTATGCATCACAACACATGCATGCAGGTCAAGCCAGAGGACAACGCATGGGAATCTTCCTCCTGCTATTTGGGTCTGGGGATTAAACTCAAGTCTTTAAAATTCATGGCCAATGCCTTGCCCCACTTAGCGATCTCACCCATTCCAGAACTAGTCGTTTTTGTTTTTGTTTTGTTTTGTTTTTTTGAGACAGAGTCTCTGTATGTACCCATCTGTCCTGAAACTATGCAGACCACATTGCTGGCCTACAACTCAGAGATCTACCTGCGCTGGGATCAAAGGTGCGCTCTACCACAGTCATAATGAAAGCTAAGAATCACAATGGGAAAGGAAAGTAACCAGCTGAATTGGGGGACAGTCTCCAGACCTGTCCATCACTCCAGGTTCAAGGCCTCCTACGAGGGAGGTGAAGTTCTTTCACAGCCTGGGCCCACTTTGCAAGCATCTCCTACCGCCGTTGGCATCTGCGTGCTCAAGCCCAGTGCAGAGCTAGCCAGAGGGAGCTTAGCAAAATGTCTACTAGACCTCAAGACAGTGACAGCATGTGGGAGTGAACAGCTTGTGGACTGGCCTAAGTGCCTTGCGAGAATGGTGCTGAGGGACCCAGGGTTTCTTCCTGAGGCCAGCCAAGTAACTCAAGTGGTGCTGGCGAGTGTGGTCGGGCTGAGAGGCAAGGAGTCCAGGGCTCTGGGGAAGACTGGAGCCTAAGGTCCTTCACTGACTAGGCCTGGTCAGCTCAAAGGCCGATGTCGGCATAACAGCTCCAGCATAGGCAGCTGCAGAGACTACTCCCAGCCGGCGTCAGCCGGGCAGCAGGTGGTGGTTGCAACGGAATGCACTCCAGTGTGGGGCTCCTTTCCTCTTGTGTTTTCTGCCACTGCCGCCTCCCCATGCCTCTAGGTCACTACCTTTTCACACTGCCATCTCATCTCAGAGTTCTTGCAGCGTGGGTAGGTTTGCCTCCCTGTACATCTGGGCCCTTCACGGTTCACGGCATCGTAGTCAGCACCTACTGCCTTCCCATAGGCTCCAGCACACTGTCAAGATAGCCTGGGTGCCTGCAGCCTTTCTGTAAGCCCAGATGGGTCCATGATTAGTTACAGAAGTGTCCTTTTCCCAGTCCTTCCAGTGTGGGCGCCCAGCAAACCCTTTCTGAATGATTTTATATCGTGTGGTGGCCCTTACAAGTGGCACAAAAACCCGGCGGTCAGGTGGTTTGCTTTACTCTGGTTCCACCGTGGCTCCTTCCACTGATACTGGACCAGCAAGTGCCGAGCCTTTCCTCACACCACCAGTGTTCTTGGTGCTCAAAGCTCTCCCAGGGACCTTAAGCACTTGCATGACTCCTCGGGGGCTTGCAGACTAAGAGGGGTTCAGGGCTGAGCCTGGAAGCCTGACAGGCATGGGGCCTACGGTTCCCCAGTACTTATCTGTGGGCTTCAAGATGGAAGAGAACTGTCTGGAAAAGCTCCCATCACAGCCAAGCACAGGGATGTGTACAGGGAATACTTGTGACCTGAGGGAGGGAAGCTGAGGGGTGGACAGGCCTCATCAGTCCACCAGCCCCAGCTCTGTGGTCATTAGAGCCTTCTGGACCTGGGATGCCATGCAAAGGCTCATGTACTGAAGGTCTGCCCAATGCATGACGCTCAAAGCTGTGGCTTCCAGGGTCATGCACTCTTAGGAGGGAGTGGGTCCTTGGGGCATACTCCAGGAAGTGTGAGATGGCTACCCTGAGCTACTGAATCAGCACATGCCTCATACTGTGTTCTGTCCCACTACAGGCACCACAGCCGAGTGCCCAGGGGCTGAATAAAGCTTTCCTTGTTTTAGGGTGTTTAATAAAGAACTCTGTCACAGTACAAGGCTAGCTCACATGTTCTCCCTTACCCCACAGATTCTCTTTCCACACTCCCTAGACTACAACATTCAGCACAACTTGGTCAAGGTTCTTGGGCTGAGACTCATGACTACTCCATTTAATGTCTTCTACCTACTGCTTAACCATAGCAGCCAAGTCCTTGAGGACTGATTTAAGAGCCAGACTCCTGCTAAACACCTCTCTTTCCTCTTTTATGAAGACATGGGTCTCCAGGTCAGGCTGGTCTCTTAAATCGATCCAAGTGGTCCTCCAGCTTCAGGCTCCAGGGTGGAGTACAGACACATGCCACTGCATGTCTTTCTCTTTAAAGTCTGCTTTATTTGAAAGGGAGGAGTGTTCTGTTTCTTTCACTTAGATAATCCCCTGCTTCCCAGGCTGCTTTTACACGGTTAGAGGGAAAAATCAGAGCATTAAATCACGAACACAAACTGGGAACAATAGTTTCTCTTGAGTCCTAGGTCCGGATTGCAGAACTGGAGGCGGGGCCAGAGCCCCCGGAGAAAGGAGTTGGTGAGCCATGTCCGAGGCCTATTCCAGAACCAGTTCAAATGCCCAAGCAGCAGGGGTTGAGACCGCAGAGCCCAAGATGCTGCCAGCTGAGGTTAAGTCTAGGCTAGGTTATGAGCACTAGTGATCCCACAATGCTGCTCTCCCTTCCTCCAGCTCACGCCTACCCAAGGGGCAGACGACGATGATGACATCTCCCAATGAGAGGGAGGTGGCACTGCTGCTGTCTGTGTGACTGACATTACATCACAGGAAAACACCACTCGGAGAGCCCAGAACCCCAGCAGAAAACCATGGCAAGCCCTGCCCACAAAGGAGCAGAGATGAGGCAAGAGAGATACAGGAGGATATTTAATTTACATAGCAGCCACGTGGGGCCCTGTCAAGCTGGGCGGTAGGATACTTGTAACCCCAGATGGCACCCCTTATCCTTTTCCATCAGGACTGTCTTCACAGGCCCTTGGATAGGTCTCCCCACATTGTGTAGAGGATGCTCCAGTTGAAAGGAAAAGAGAAATTTGGGGAATAAGGCTTTCCCCAAGTAGGGAAGTCCTAAGCCTGGAGTTGGTTGCCTACACGGTAGCTCAGGGGTCTTTCAAGAGCAGTCCATGTCCGAGGCACAGTCTTAATCAGCCGGGGCTCTAGAGGAAGCCCTCCCGGCGGAACTGTTCTTGGAGGAGAGCACGGTACTGGTCAAATCCTCCCTCAACCCGGGTCACACTGCCTTTCTCACACACCCACAGCTCCTGGCACACCAGCCGGATGAAGCGCTCATCATGGGAAACCAGAATTACGCCACCCTGAAAGACAGAAGTGTTCAGGGGAACAGACAGTGAGGCTGCTGAGACCTAGGGAAGAAGAGGCAAGCTAGAGCACACGCACCCTGAAGTTGTTGAGAGCATGGCCCAAAGCCTCAATTGTCTCCATGTCCAGGTGGTTTGTGGGCTCATCCAGAATGTAGAAGTTGGGGCTAGAAGGAAGAACACAGAAGTTACAAGACGGCAGAAAATGGATTCTTATGACACAAAGATTTGAGAGTCATTTTGTAGTGGGCAACAAGGGGGAATGAGAAGTAAGAACCCAAGAAAATAAGCCTCACCAAGGCATGGTCATCTGAGCAAAGGCTACCCGGCTCTTCTGGCCCCCAGATAAGCTTGCTACAGGACGCATGGCCAGTTCTCCAGAGATGCCGTACCGACCCAACTGGTGTCGGTACTCCTCCTCAGGTCGCCCTGGAAAAGGCCCCACGACTTCACTACTCCCGAGGTCCTCCTTCTCAGTGCCCATGTCCTCATACCGAGACATGGCAAGCTGCTTACACTGACCCACAGCAGGCCTAGGGACACGGGTCAGCCCAAACACTCGGTGCTGCAAGCCCTAACGTACCGGGGAACTTTCGAGCCAGGAGCTCCACAGCGCTGACATTCAGGTCTAACTGCTCCACGTGGTGCTGGCTGAAATAGCCTATCTTCAGATTCCTGGGAGCAAAATGAAAACAGAAGGCACTGCTGTGCAGTAGGAAAGGCAGCCGAGCGTGTATTGAGAGTGCATGCAGTTCATGGTGTGTGTGGGGCGGGGTCCCTTACCTGTGGGCATGCCTGATACCTCGGACAGGAGCCAGGTCCCCCATGAGCAGCTTTAGCATAGTAGACTTCCCAGCCCCGTTCTCCCCAACCTGTAAGAAGCACGGGCATGTTCAGTGAGTGAGCATGTGCGGGGCACAGAAGGGAAGGGCTAAGAGGCCCTGGGTAGTCCCGGCCTTTTGCCCAGAACTCTGAAGAAGTAACACATGCAAAGCTACAAAGGGAACCGATACTTGAGTACTTGTAAAGGAGCGAGGGTTACTCCTCCCAGTAACCAGGAGTGGTGTGTCCCTGTGTATGGGTACGTCTGGGGACAAATGTGTGCACGTGGAGGCCCACGGTAGCACCAGATGTCTTCCTCAATCTTTTCTAGAACTCACAGTTGCACTAGCTGGCTAGCCATCTTGTTCTGGTGATTGCGTCTCTGCCCCTTGCACACAGGGATTATGAGGGCTGCCATGAGCACTCAACCGTGAAATGAGTTCTGGGGACTGAACTCTGGCCTTCGCATTTGGGCAGAAAGTACTTCCTATTTGCTGGGCTATTTTCCCAGCCTTTACTTCCCTTCTGAGTAAAAGGAAATTTCCTAAACCAAGCTATTGAATGGCACACTCCAAACCCTGACCTGTAGCCTATGTTCTTACTTTAGTGTCCAATGACTGACATAATCCAGAACCAAGAACAGTAAGGTAAATGACTGCTCTATATGTTCACAAAATGCCACCTCTGTGGTGCTCTGTGAGATTACAGATACAGACACCACAGTGTAAGCTTAATGTCCAGGCCCCACCCAGTTCTCCCTGTACCCTTCCTTCTACTGTCCCACTCCTCCCGGATGCGGAACGGAAGAGCAACCATACCACGCAGATTCGAGACTCAAGGTCAGCAGAGACGGACAGGCGACTGAAGATGACGTGTTCAGGGTCATAGTAGAAATCCACCTCATCTAGCTGCAGAATTGGTGGTGAGAACTTCTCAAACCCATCTGGGAACCTGCAGGAGGTGCAAGTGTGGAGTGTGGAGGCAGCCAGAAACAGAGGCTCCCCATCAGCTCCCTGGCTTAGCACTCACTTCATCACCACCTCCGATTCCTTGTCCACCGGCTTCAGCTCAGGTCTGGGAGGAGACATGGGAAAGGGGTTATTTATCAAGATGTGCAGGTGGAAAGGAAAACAGCGAGGGGTGGATAGGCTGAAGCAGGGCAGGGAGATGGGAAGATGAAGGCAGTGTCAACAAACACTAACAATGTATGGGAAAGCCACAAGACCTGACACTTTATAAGCTAATTAAAAACCAAAAAAGTTTAAGCAGAAGTATCCTGTGTGTGTGGCTACTCCAAGAAGCCACAGGTTATTAAGAAAGTTGCTGGGCCAGGGCTGGTATTCCTCCCTACAAGTAGTTGTCGGGAAGGCCTTTGAAGACCCAAAACAATACAGGCAATAGTTAGCTGCTCACCAGAACAAGGTGGTCAGGACAGACAGACACGGACGGGGGCGGACACACGGACGGACGGACGGACACACACACACACACACACACACACACACACACACACACACACACGGTTATCCTAACCGTAAGCACCAGTATCGAGCCATGATGACTCAGGAGTAAAGAACTCCCCTATGCAGAAACCCGTGGCAAGACTTCAGCTGGTTACAGCACAGAGAAAGCAAGACAACGGAGGCGAAGCTCCTGCCTGCTGGCTAGCCCACAGTGCCGGGAGGTGCCAAGCCGGCTGCTGGGCGAGAACTGCCGTCAAGTCTTCCTTAGCCATGGAACCGGGTGCCACACCACTGACTGCCCACGCAAGTGTGCCCGCTGGCAAGTCTGCTGAGGGCTAACCAAGGGCTTTGATGGGAAACCGAGGCCTGCTCCACAGGAGGAATCTGCGTCTGTGCTGCAGACCAAACCTGTGGCCGGGGAGGACACGAGCGTTAGCGTGGAAGGTACAGCTATGTCTTGAACCATCACCATGTGCCCATCAGACTGCCGTATAATAAATGAGGACGTCTGTCCCTGTAGGTTAGTCAGCTACGGCCTGAAAAGCACTAACTGCAGAGACTCAGAGCTGGTCAGAGTGCTGAGGCCGAGAGACTGGCGGGCACTCAGCATGGAGGACAGAATCCCCTCAAGGGCTCAGGAGCCGTCGGAAGAGAGCAGGAGAGGTAAGAGCTGGGGTGCAGTGTTGGGGACAGTCTTCTGGTAGGTCACGGCCGTGACACTCAAGCTCACAGCTGCTAGGATTACCTACACAAGATCTGCATGAGACCGGGCCTGTCAGCATCCTGTCACGAGGGGCTGAGCTCATGAGGTCCGACCACTGAGGGGAGGGAGAGACGTTCTCTTCAGGAATGAGGCCACGAGTGAGGTGCCCATGCCTGTGAAATGACACCTCACCCATGCTCTTGTAAGCAAGCCAATGAAACTTACAGGGTTGCCAAAAGACAGAAAAGACATCAAAGCTGAAGGGGACGAGATGGGGAGAGACAGATGGGAGGCATATGATCAAAACCATTTTGTCTTGTATGATAACACACTAAGAACAGCAGTAAATAATGAAGTTCATGTTGACTGTGGTAACACACCCGCAATCCTACCACTTAGGAGGCTAAAGCCCATCTACACGAACAGTGTGTGCTGCGTAGACTCTGACTCAACACAACAACAACAATTAACAACACTTAAAATCTGGTCCTCTTACACAACTAAGTGCCTGCAGAAAACAGACCTGTATGTCTGTCATTTGGCTGATGCTACAATATATGCTTCTAGTTCACTATCTCTAAGGAAGAGAATCATCTTTTTTGCAGCTTAAAAAACAAACAAACAAACTTGGGGCTGGAGAGATGGTTCAGTGGTTAAAAGCACTGGCTGTTCTTTCAGAGGACCTGGGTTCAATTCCCAGCACCACCCACATGGCAGTTTACAACTGTCTGTAACTCTGGTTCCAGGGGATCTGATACCCTCACACAAACATCCATGCAGACAAAATACCAATGCACATTAAAAAACAAAACAACGAGTTGGGGATTTAGCTCAGTGGTAGAGTGCTTGCAAGGCCCTGGGTTCGATCCTCAGCTCAAAAAACAAACAAAAACACAAAAAACAAACAAAAAAAGTAAAAATTAAAAAGTATTATTTAATTATTTTTTATATTAAATACCAATTTAATATAAAAAAAAAAAAAAAACCTAGAAAAAGTCTGGAGCCCATTCCCCTCTTCTACCATGAGTCCTGGGGATGAAAGTCAGACCATCAGGTTTGCCACAGGTACCTTCTCCCGGCAGAACGGTTCTCCAGTTAAAGAAACCAAACCAAACCAAACCCGACCCCATCTTTCAACATCTTTCTAAAAACTTAAATTTGTGCTATTCCTTTAGCTGTGCATGTGAGGCAAGGTCTCCCCAGCTTGCTTAAGACAGCCTTGAACGTGAAGTCCTTGGCTTTCAGCCTTTTCTAGTTCTGAGACTACAGGTCTGTGCCCCCAGCCCCGGCTCCCAGTCCGTCTTGGTAGCTTTCATCCTTAAAATACAGAGATAAGTGTTTCCATGTCAGAGTTGTAAGCCTTATGAATTTACCCTCTCTCCCAGAATTTCTAGAAAAACTCCCTCAAGATTAAGCCTTCAATGAGCAGATTCATTAGTTATGGAACTGCTTATCAAAACCAGGAGATGTTGCTTTTCATCTCCTAGGGTGGCTGAGACCGCCAAAGTTAAGAACAAGCACTGGCAAAGATACAGGACAAGGACAGCTCCCACACCCTGGGGGAGGCATATGAAGACAATGCACCTGCTTTAAAACAGAGTCTGGCAAGCCAAAAGTGGAAGTGATTCCAGCTTGTGGGAAGCAGACACACCTGGAGTTCAAGGCTAGCCTGGGCTACAAAGTGAGAGACTGTCTCAAACTAAAAACAAAAAGACTGGTCTGGACCTGCAACCACCTTTCTGCACTGCACCCAACCATCCTACCCAGCCAGACTTCCCAAGTCCTTCTCCAGGTCTAGCCTCACCCCTCAGCAAGGAAACTTCTCTTTGCAACAGACAGAGACCATTACAGAAAACCACAACCAATCAAAATATAGACTTGTAGAACATAGTCCCTAGGTATACTCCCACAAAACACCCCAGCATCTGAAGTTCAGGGAACTTTCGGAAGAAGGGGAGACTCTAAGAGCCAGAGAGGCGGGGTCTGCTTTGAGACTGTCCTGCCAGTGTCAGAAGCACAGCCATAAAGTCTCCACACTCTGACTGCCCAGACATGAGCTGAACACCGATGACGCCGATAGACATGCCCGTGTGTGTGTGTGTGTGTGTGTGTGTGTGTGTGTGTGTGTGTGTGTGTAGGGGGCAGGAGACCTGAGCCCTACACAAAGAGCTACAGGCAACCAAGGAATGCTGACAGCAGGAGGAATAACCTTCCTCAAGGAAGAGCACACCAGTTGGTGTCCGATACTGAATGATCAGCCCTAAAAGCTTACACTCAAGTAACATTATAGAGACTGAACAAGTTATATTTAGGAATACATTCACATACATATGCACATGTAACAGCAATTAATGAGAAGAGGCCATGAATTGGCAAAAGAGCAAGGAGGTATTATATAAGGGAGAGTTTGGAGGAAGAAATGGCAATGGAGGAATAATTTGATTATGACCTCAAAAAAAGTCATGAAAAAAAATGCAAAAATAACAAAAAAGAGGTCTGATATGACTTGTATTCCTTTTTTAGTAGATTTGTGTTAAATGTGTCCAATGTAACACAAATGTATAAATTTATTGAATTAAAAAACAAAACTTGGTCTGGAAGGGGTCTGGGGATACATCTCAGTTGCTAGAATGCTTGCCTCGTGTGCACAAACCAGGTATGATGACATATGCCCATAATCCCAGCGCCTGGGAGGTGGAGGAGGTAGGAGGACCAGGAGTGAGGTCATCCTTGGCTACACAGAACTTTAAGGCCACTCAGGAGCCAGAGGTAGGTGGATCTCTGAGTTCCAGGATAGCCTGGTCTACAAAGTGAGTTCCAGGACAGCCAGAGCTACAGAGAAACCCTATCTCAAAAACAAGTAAGAGTTTAAGGCAGGCTTGAGCTACAAAACTGTCTCAAAACAAACAAACCTACTTTGGCAGATCCTTAAAAACTTAAACATTAGGGTCAGCTGTGGTGGCAAATGCTTTAATTCTAGCACCTGGGAAGTGAAGACACAAAGGATCCCTGTGAGTTCAGGGCCAGCCTAGTCTACAAAGCAGGTTCCAGGCCAGCCAGTGAAACTGTTTGAACAATAATAACAACAACAGAAAAACCCCTCAAAAGTTAAATTACCCAGATATGTACCTAAGTAAAACAAATAAATGTCTGCTTAAGAACTTAAACACACCGACTGCTCTTGCAGAAGACCCGGGTTTGGTTTCCAAAACCCACAGAGTTGCTTACAGTCATCTGTTAACTCCAGTTCCAGGGGACTCACCTCCCACTCACTTCTGACACCTGACCAGGCGCGCACGCGCGCACATATACATACACACATACACACACACACACACACACACACACACACACACACACACACACACAGAGTGCCTTCACATACATGCAGGCAAAACACTCACACACATAAATTCGTCTGCTCTAGGCACTAGATTAATCGTCAGTATGGGGAGAAAAACAGGCTAGACAAAGCAAATATATAGAAGACAGACAATAAATCTGAATTTGTGTTGCCAGGCGGTGGTGGCGTACACCTTTAATCCCAGCACTCGGGAGGCAGAGCCAGGCGGATCTCTGTGAGTTCGAGGCCAACCTGGTCTACAGAGTGAGTTCCAGGAAAGGCACCAAAGCTACACAGAGAAACCCTGTCTCGAAAAACCAAAAAAAAAAAAAAAAAAAAAAAAATCTGAATCTGTGGCTGCCTAGGTGAGGTTAGTGTAAAATACTCTGCTTAATGAAAGCTGGCAGCCAGCTGAGGGGAGGCCTGGGAAGGAAGATGAAAGGCGTCTCACAAAAGGAGGGAAGAAGTGAAGAGGAGCTGGTGTCTGGCCACAGATGTGTACTCACAGCTTCTCCAACATCTTGAGTTTACTCTGCACTTGAGAGGCTCTGTTGGCATTATATCGAAAACGGTCTATGAAAACCTACGGGAGAAGAGGCCCTCTTCAGGCTCCCTGTCCCCAGCCTGGTGCCCGTGGGCTGGGGCCCCCGCCCCGCCCCCACACACCTGGATGTGCTGGCGGTACTGCTGCTGGGCCTCATACTCGCGCTGCTGACTGAGCAGCCGCTCCTGCTTGCTCTTGATGAAGGCCTCGAAGTCGCCTCGGTAACCGTCCAGCCGTCGGCTGTGCAGGTGGATGATGTCTGTGGCAATGGCATTCAGGAAGTTGCGGTCATGAGAGACAACTAGGATTGTGGAGGGCCACGTCTGAGGAGTAACAGGATGACAGGCTGTTTGGGAGGGTAACTGGCCCCTGGTGTCTTGGAGGCAGACTTCCTCCAGACCCAATGTAAAGCCCTCCCTGAGCTTACCTGCAGGTAATTCTCCAACCATAGGATGGCCCTAACATCCAGCATGTTTGTGGGTTCTGGAGAGGAAGCAAGAAACACATACTTGGGAATGAAGGTCTGGAGAACTAGAAACAAGGATGTTGCCACCCTTGTCTATCTCCAAAGTCAGGGTAGCTCATTCAGACTCACCATCTAGCAGCAGCAGATCTGGCCTATGAAAAAGAACACATGCATGAAGTATTATGGCGAGAGACCTGTCAGGCTTTCCCATGAGCCCACTGTGTTCCAGTCACACATTCTCAGGCTCAGGAGACTCACCTGGCAAACAGAGCCCGGGCTAAGGCCAATCTCATCCTCCAGCCACCTGAGAACTCCCTAGTGACAAAAGACTCACATTAGGGGTGGGTGTTCATCAGGACAAGCAGGGCCAGGGCCAGGGCCAGGGCCAGGGCCAGGGCCAGGAGTGTTCAAAGCCAAGAAAGGGTGAGTTTACTCACTTGGTGGGCTGTTGCTGCATTTTAGGAGTAAAACCAAGTCCTGCGAGAATGACTGATGCTCTGGGGATGGAAATGAGAAGAATCCAGTCAGAACAGTTCAAATCAGAGAGCAACTAGAGAGGAGAGGACGTGGGGACTTTACCTGGCGGGTGCCTTATCAGCCTCAATCTCCTCCAGTTTGGCATAGACTTCTGCCAACTGTGCAGCTTCTGAGCCCTCTGCCCTGGGGAGGAAAAAGACCCAAGCAGCTTGTGTAAGAGGGAGTCTTGCACCACTGGAAAGCAGGGAAGAATGAGGGCTTTACAATTCCACGGGTCAAATCCCAAGCTCTGCTGCTTACTAAGAAGGCCACACAAATTACAGAGACACTCTATAAAAGATCGTGTCTTAATGTCCAGGTTTCTACTGCTATGATAAAACTCAGGTCACAGTCCATCACTGTTGAATGTCAGGGCAAGAACTCAAGGCAGAAACCTGGAGGCAGGAGCTGAAGCAGAGCCATGGAACACTGCTTGCTTCTCTTGGCTTGCTCAGCCTGCTTTCTTATTCAACCCAGGACTACCAGCCCAGGGGTGGCACCACCCATAACGGAGCGGGGTCCTCCCACATCAACCGTCAATGAAGAAAATGCATTGCAGGCTTGACTACAGGCCAATCTGTTGCAAGGACTCTCTCACTTGAAGTGCCCCTTCCCAAACACCCCTAACTTGGGTCAAGTTAACCCGAACCAGGCCAGAACACTACTGCTCGCCACCCCTAGCCT
The DNA here is from genome assembly GCF_903995425.1 of Onychomys torridus. NCBI lineage: Eukaryota > Metazoa > Chordata > Mammalia > Rodentia > Cricetidae > Onychomys > Onychomys torridus. The sequence goes on along the minus strand of NC_050454.1, from coordinate 1,509,130 downwards.
GGTGCCTTCACCTGCCAGCAGCAATCTTGACGCTGAGCTCTCGTTCCCGTCGGAGCAGGCCCTCCCGGACAGTGTCACTTTCCAGCACACTCTGCAGGGCGGGGGTGTCATCTCCGGCAACTTCTTGCTCCACGTGCAGCAGGGAAATATGGGCTGGAACCCGCAGGCTCCGGGTGGCCAGCATCTTCAGCAATGTTGTCTTCCCCAGACCATTGCGTCCCACCAGCCCATACCGTCGGCCCCATGCCAAGTTCACATCTGCTCCAGCCAACAGTACCCTGAAGGGGTGGTAGAAAACACTATGAAGAATGATCTAGAAAGTGGCGCAAAGGAACTTTAACCCTGTTTTGGTGCCACTTCCTAACTCCAGGTTCTCCTGTAGTCAGAAAGGTCCTGCCACTGGCCATTCCCTCACCTATCACCAAAAGACACGTCGAAGTTCTCAATTCGCACATCATAGGACTTGTTCTTGCCGGACGATTCCAACCGACTCTCTTTTCTGCTGCCCGCCTGGCTAGCTGATGCCTCTTCCAAGACTCTTTTAAAAGGAGAAATGGACAGTTTTTAGGGCTCCCGACAGCCTTCAACACCGGAACCTGCCCTGCTCCCTCCTTGCCAAGCTCACAGCGGGCCGCTGGTCTTCAGTGTCTCCTTCTCTGAGCGCTTCTCTTGCTTTGCCTTCAGCCGGGCTTCAGCCTTCTCTAGCTTCTTCGCATCCACCGTCTGAGCGAATTCCAGACATAGCAGTTTAGAAGAGAGTACAGGTCCAAAAAGGCACTCCAGGGACCACTCCAAACCCTTACCACTTACCCACTGAGACAGAATCTCAGATCCACAGGAGGAACATCAGAAACCTCCCCCAAAGATATACCCGCTCTTTAGACAGTTGACTCTCACACCCACCACCGATGCACAGCCCCTTCCCCCCTCTGCTCCTCACCGAGGACTGTTCCCTCTTTAGCAGTCCTGGAAGTTTGGTGTCACAGTCTGTAAGTGATAAGAAAAGCAGTCACCTTCTCCATGAGGGAAGGGAAGACTCTGACTAACAAGAACCAAGGACAGTGTTTTTCTTTTTCTTTTCTTTTTTTTTTTCGAGACAGGGTTTCTCTGTGTAGTTTTGGTGCCTTTCCTGGAACTCACTTGGTAGCCCAGGCTGGCCTCGAACTCACAGAGATCCGCCTGGCTCTGCCTCCCGAGTGCTGGGATTAAAGGTGTGCGCCACCACTGCCCAGAAAAGACAGTGTTTAAGACAGTATTATGACACTGGGATAGATGGTTATCAGCCTTGAATGTGAAATAAAGAAGAAAAAGATCTCACACTTAAAGACAAGACTATGTTGTTGGTTAAAGCACAAACCCAGCAAAACCAAGTATATTTAGCTCCAAGGCTCTGTGCCTCCTACTACAGGCAACAGCCTGGAGAACCTTCCGACCATACTCTTCATCACAAGCTCTTTTTTGTTTTTGGTTTTTCCAGACAAGGTTTCTCTGTGTTGCCCTAGCTGTCTTTGAACTCTCTCTGTAGACCAGGCTGGCCTTGAACTCATGCCTGCCTCTGCCTCCCAAATACTGGGACTAAAGGCATGTGCCACCACTGCCCTGCTCATCACAAGCTTTTATGGTCACAAAACATCACAAGCTCCTACAAGACTTGTAGAAGAGATGGAAGGAGTCCTGAGCTGCAAGGAGCGGGTGGCTGGGGGTGGAGGCAGAAGGCAGCTAGTTCAATCTCCCTCCCTCTCACCGTAGTTTTCCATTATCTTTGACAACTGGATGGGGGCGTCCAGCAGCACCTGGCTGTTTCCCTGGTTCTGTGGCTCAGCCCTGCGTGGGTAGGGACAGAAAGCAGTCAGTTGAGAGAAAAGATTTACAGGCTTCAGGCCTTTCCCGCTCGTTTGCACTCCATTCGCTTCCCTTTGCCCACCAACTCCTTTCCCTTAGCACCTACAGGCGTAGAGTGTTGTACATGCGCTGACAGACAGCCCTGATGCCCGCGTCATCCTTGCTGTCCCCGGACACTTCTTGCAATAGTTCCCCCACAGCTTCCACTAGGTCATCCACAGACTCGAAGTCCGCGCTGCCGCTGTGCAAGACGCCTGGGCCGGGTACCGCAGAACAAGAAAGACACCGGGTAGGGCAGATAGACAAGCAGTTTCAGGGTCTGTTCAGCCCACTCGGGGCTCCAGACCCCACCGGCCCTCAAGATAAGAGGTCACGCAGAGGAGAGACCAGGTAGCAGTCTGCTGCACTGTCCACCCTCAGTCTTCCCCCACGATCTCCATTTCGGCCTCCCCGGGCAGTTAATTCCGTTCCGCTCACCGGTCACGTAGTCGAAGACCTGCCCGTCAATTTCTGGGAACTCGCTCCGCAGGATATCGGCGCAAGTCGCCATGTTCAGTCGGAATCCCGTCTGCGCAGTCGTGATGAGACCTGGGTCTAGGACCGCCTCTCTGCCCTTCCCCCCCCGAAACCGCGCCCCCTTCCTCCCAAGGCGCACGCGCAGTAATGACGTAAGAAAGCCGGGGTCTGCGTGAGCTCAGGGGGCGGGGCTAAGGAACTGCACACAAGCGCCGCGGAGTCCGGCAGGGGCGGCGGCTGTGCGCCTGCGCAGTTCCTGTTTCGCCATTCTTACGTCACCTGTGCGATTTTCACCGCCTTCTGGAAAGTGGAGAAGGGATCGAGGGGTGTGGCGGAGTCGCCCGAGGTTTATCAGGGCGAGGAGTACAGGAGGTGCTGCGAGGGGAGCCCCGCTGTCGTGGGAGTGGGCTGCTTTGGCGCTTGGAGGCTCCCCGCAGGCACGTGGCGCTGTGCGGCTCCCGGGCCTCCAGGCCGCGGCGTTTGCTGACTCACGCCAGCGCTCAGCTCTGCTCAGTCCGGAATCTATCGGTTTCGTGTTGAATCAGCTTGGTGATGCCCAGGCCTTCACACTCCATAGGTGTTCAACAAGTCTTCCACCACTCCAAGGCTCCACCTCACCCGCCGCCAGAAAACCCGATCAACAAGAAGCCCTTATAAATTGTTTATTCAGGATCTACAAAGCAGACTTTCTTACACCCTAGAACTGAATCCCAGGGTCTGTAAAAGGACACTTTGTAAATAACACTACTGCTTTATACCACATGAAAATTGTTCCTAATGTGCTCAAATCACACCCGTATTGTTTAAGACAATCTACATGTACAGTCCAAGCTAACCCAGAACTCCTGATCCTCCTGCCTGTCACCTAAGTGCTAGAATTAAAAGCATGAGCCACTACACTGGACTGCCCACTCACCCATCTTAAGCATTACTGCAATGGGCAGCAGTCCTGGTGTTCAAAGTTTAAAAAAAGCTATCAGTATGCCTGAGGATATAGCTTGGTTGATACAGTGCTTGTCTACTGTGCCCGAAGCTTTGTGTTTGACCCCCAGCACCTCATAAAACTGGGCATGGTGGCATGTTGTGACCCTAACATCAGGAGGCAGTGACAGGACCAGGAATTCAAGGTCGCCGGGCGGTGGTGGCGCACACCTTGAACCCCAGCACTCAGGAGGCAGAGAAAGGCGGCTCTCTGTGAGTTCGAGGCCAGCCTGGTCTACAGAGTGAGTTCCAAGATAGCCAGGACTACACAGAGAAACCTTGTCTCAGAAGGAAACTAAAAGGTCAGCCACAGCTACACAACCAGCAATGTTATAACCAGTGTACAGTGAATACAGATCAGGGGCTGGAGGAATGACGGAGCAAAGCACGTCTATGCCAGCACCAGGACCTGAGTTTGATCCAAATGAAAGTCACCTGTAAGAAGTAAGTCCCTATGGTCTATTATCAGTGTGAGGTGTACTCAGTGCTCATCAGTCACAGCAAGCAGGAGGCAAGACGTCCCTGCTTTCCCTAGCTTGCAGAGATTAACTGCTACTTAGGCACTTTAAGTTTACCTTAGGGCTGAGAAGTTAGCTACATAACAGGAAATTGAGGAAGGATCTCCAACCCAGGGCGATGGGGTGTTTGGGGTGGGGACAGTGCTAGAAAAGATAATGGGAGAGACTGTGACTCTCTGGAATATCAGCCTGGGGCTGGGGGAAGGTCAAGATTTATTTTTATTTATTCATTTACTTGTTTATTTATTTATTTATTTATGATCAGGAACTCTAAAAACCACTGTTTGGTGCCAAATCATAGGGTGATGACAGATTCTGCAAAGTCAAAAAATCAACTGCTTTGCTTTAAGTCTCTAGTATTATTCCCCGTGCTGGGCAAGCAGAGGCAAGATCTCTGGGGCTCACTAGCTCGACAGGGAAGCCAAGTCAGAGTTCCAGGTTCAACCAACACTGTCCTACACACACACACACACACACACACACACACACACACACACACACACACACACACACACACACACACACACACACACACACACACACACACACACACACACACACACACACACACACACACACACACACACACACACACACACACACACACCCGGCTGGAGAGATGGCTCAAAAGTTAAGAGCACTTGCTGCTTTTTCAAAGGATTGGGGTTTGTTTCCTAGAACCTCACAACTCTCTGCACCGTTCCAAAGTATCCAGTGCCCCCTTCTGGCACCAGAGAGTACTGCATGCATGTGGTGCAGGCACCACTCAAGGACATAAACAACCAAAAAGAGTTGGGGCTGGAGAAATGAATGGCTCAGTAGGTAGGAGCACATACTGCTCTTAGAGGACCCAAGTGTAGTTCTTAGCTCCCGTATCAGGCAACTCACAACCTGCCTCTAACTCCAGCTGCAGGGGATCTGATACCATAACGATCCTGATGCAATTGTAGAAATGTTATAGGCTACCTTAGGTTCAGTTACACACTAGAGTTGGCCATGAGTTAATTACTGTTGAAGCTGGTTGACAGGATGTGGGGTTTGTTATATTATTTTGCTTATGCTTGAAATTTACTTTTAGTAGATTTTTTTTATCCTGTTTAAAAAAGCTGAAACCTGGCAAGCTGTAACAGGCGAGTGTGGTGGTATTGTGTTCCCCAAAATATTGTGTGTTCCCTGAAATAAACATATCTGGGGTCAGAGAACAGACAGCCACTAGAACAAAGCCAAAAATGGTGGCTAGGTAATGGGAAGAGTAAGCCATAACAGAAGTTGGGTGGTGGTGGTATACACCTTTAATCCCAGCACTTGGGAGATAGAGCCAGGTGGATCTCTGAGTTCAAGGCCACTTTAGAAACAGCTAAGCATGGTGACCCACGCCTTTAATCCCAGGGAGAGGGGGCAGGAAGAGAAAGGTATATAAGGCGTGAGGACCAGGAACTAAAGGAGTAAAGCATGTAGTTAGTTAAGCATTTGGCTGGTTAAGTGTTCAGGCTTTGGAGCAACACAGTTCAGCTGAGAACCATTGGGACGAGGACTCAGAAGCTTCCAGCCTGAGGAAACAGGATCACCTGAGGAACTAGCAAGGTGAGATAGCTGTGGCTTGTTCTGCTTCTCTGATCTTCCAGCATTCACCCCAATAACTGGCCTCGGGTTTGAGTTTCACTAACAAGTACTTTTAAGATTCCTGCTACAGGCGAGGGCAACCCTACTCTCTCTGTCCTAACACACAACCCTCTTAGAGACTCTGGAGGGATGGTTTTCACCAGAGGAGTTGACAAGATGCATGGGGAAAAGAAACATCTTTCCTCTGGTGCTTTACACAGCAAGACTGGAACCTAGCTTAATAGAGAGACGATGGAGTTGAGACATCAGCTTTTCAGGACAGTTGCAAGAACCAATACAAATCTTCCTTGTTATGTGCTAATTAGGAAAACTGCACATCTGCAACACTGCACCTGGGAGGTGGAGGCAGGAGGATCCTGAATGTAGCCAGCTAGGCTTGCACAATGAAAACCCACCTCAAAGCAAACAGAGCCTGGAGTGAAGGCACATATCTGCAATACCAGCACTTGGGAGGCCAAGCTGGCCTACACAGGAAGTTCTATGTCAGCCAGGGCTACACATGACAAGACCCAAAAACCAGAGCACTTTAATCCCAGCACTTTAACTCAGGAGGTAGAGGTAGCATGGTCTACACACAGAGTTCTAGGACAGCCAGGGTCCCACTTGACCCTCCCGACAGCCCCATTAACACTTAGTCAACAACTCCACTCTACAGTTTATTGGGTTTATAACTGGACGAAGTCACACGTGTACAAAACAAAGCATACTATCCCAAAGCAGAGTAGGGCTAAGGGCTGGGAATCTGTTACTGGCCTTTGGGGGAGCTCTGAGGTGAGGGGTAGTCAACCTTCCCACTGCAGAGGTGTGGCCACAAGGGTAGAAAGGAGAGGGGGCCACCTGGCTTTGGTCACAAAACTCAGGGCCTGGCACTAAGCCAGGGCAGACAGATGGAAGAGAAGCCGGGGACTGCCTCACCAGTCCTACTGTGGCTGGTTGAGACCTATGTTCAGGGGCCGGTGTGAAGGAAAGGCAGCAGAGCAGGAGGGAGGAGAGACACTGGCGAGTGGTCGCTGGGGTCCTGGACTTATGGAAAGGTTGGTGGGGGTGGGCCAGCGCCACTAGGCAGCTAGCAGCGGGTCTCATAGATGCCACTCCGGCCAATGTATCGCACCCATTTGATGACGTCATGGTCACTGTAGTTCAGCTTCGGTTCGAATACCTTCAAGTAGCGCACCTTGAGGCCAGAGGGCGCAAACGGCACCTGGGCAGAGGACAGCTCCAGTTAGGAACACCGCTTTCCTATCACAGCAGCGCTACTCTGGCAAGCGCCATGGTTCACCCCTCATCTACCACAGGTGGTTTTGAATGGCTGGGGTCCAGAAGCAACAGAAGAGCACTCGAGCGGGAGCCACTAGGAGGTTACCGAGTGAGAGTCCCTAGGAATCATGTCTGAAGAAGGCCCCAGCTGAGATGCTAACCATTTCTCTAATGTCAGGAGGTAACTAGAGAACTACCTTTGAACATACTTAACCTTGTCAACACTATGGACTGCAAAAATGAAGTGGAGAAAGCTTCTAAGTCTAATTCACACAAGTAAAGTCAGCTTGTTGTCTTATCTCTAACAAAATTCTTTAAATGTTTCTTAAGAGCTGTTCTGTGATGAGAGAGGTCAAAGCTTTCTGTCAGATTAAACTTCAACTTCTGTTAAGAGGCTTAAAGAGAATGGGTCTATCAACTCAAGACTTCTCAGTGGAGGCCCAGCTTCCTCATCCTTAAGGAGCAGAGACTGATCTGAACCATCACTGACTTTCCCATCATATCCAGCCAAGGCACTAGGCCGTCTCTACCATACCTCAAAGTTCATGGAGATGGGGGGTCGAGCCCATTTCTTCTTATCGTTGGTGGGCAGAAGCTCAATCTCTGCGCTGATCTGTGATTCCTTCATGCCTGCCATGCGCTTGATCCTAGGAACACAGGGTAATGGGCAGTAGCAGCCTGTGGCAGTTTGGAGAATTTTTAAAGTAGGGATTGCTTATTTCAAGCATGGAGAGAGGGGGAGAGGGAATAAGGGTATATGAGCTTATGAGAGGTGCCAGGATAAGGATGAGAGATCAGGTCCCTGAGAACTACTCGTTACACCTTTAAGTACTTGGGGCTTCAATTTCTTCTTAGATGAATGGGTGAGCTCTCCCTTACCCAGACTGTATGCTTCAGACACAAGACAAGGGCCAGTGGGAAATACTTTTGAAAAATAGACACACAGACAAGCTCAAGGGCAGGCGTACACACACACACACACACACACACACACACACACACACTCTCTCTCAAGGCTGACAATACAAGCACAGGTTCCTCGAGAAGCAGGCACACTTCTCTCACCCCATACTCCACATAAGAGGGCAGAAGGTGAAACTTAACGAGAAGGTACACTATGGCATCTTGAGCCTGGCTGTGGCCTCCTCAAGACTCACTTCCATACAATGGCGTTCTCGCTGGCCTTGTACTTGGCCTTCCCCTTCATGCAGATCACCTGCACCCCGCTTGTGTTCAGTGGGGTTGGGATCCTCACCTAGGAGCGACACACCCGTCAGTGAGCTCTGTGAAGGCCTAAGAGCATCTGTCTCTATTCCCTGAGTCAAGTTCTCCCTCTCCAAGTCTCCTGTCCTCACCTCAATCTTCTGGGCCAGAAGCGAGGGCTTGAAGTTGGACTTGATGACCACCTTGACCTCCAGTTTGGTGCGACCCACCTCCCGCACCAGCGGGATCACCCGGAAAGGGAGGATGATGTCCTTGGTAGTACGGTATCTTAGGGAGGAGAGAACAGATGGATACCACGGGGCGGGTCCCACCTTCCCCCACCCCTTCCAGGTGTACCCTGCTTCCTCACACCCCAGTGGCACCTCATGAGTTCAAACTCTCCATCAGGGGGGATGAAGCTGATGCTTCGTTCCGAGTCAAACTTGCTTAGTCGCACACACTGGTGGAAGGTGCAGTCATCAATGGCAATTGATTGCTTCCCGCTGCAAAGAGAGGCGGATGCTCACAGTACAGTATGTACCAGACTCAGAGACCTCGCCACAGCAGGCTAGCCACTCTGATTGTGGGGTAGCTTCTGACTCGGGGCTCCCTGTCCTGCAGGCTGAGCTGAGGGAGAGCCTTCAGGTTCCTTAGCACCTGAGACCTTGCTGCTGGGGACCAAACAAAGCGGCCTGCTCTTTGAGGACACTGACAGTCCCTTCATCTGTCTTATTGGATGATCTTGGAAAGACAGCAATTCCAGAAGAAATGAAGTCCAAAGGAACCTGTGGCTTCCTAGGTCTTACCCGACTCCCAGAGGCCTACTCATCTCTGTTCCCTTGAGCTCCGGCTCAGTACCTCTTGCCTGTTTCATCCGCTGTGCCTTTGCCCTGCTTTTCAATGACAATCTTGTCATTCATTCCAAACTTGCACTCAGGCATGCCACTCAGGTAACTCTTCATCACCACCCGGCCTGACACATGGGCACTCAGCACCTGCCCTGTGACAGAGAAATGGGGGAGCAGCTAAGCCGGCAGAAAGGCCAGGGTCTGCCCTGACCCCCTCGGGTTTCACATGAGAAGGTACTTACCCTGGGGGGACATGAGCAGATTCACACTCTCCAGAACATCGAGGAAGAGTTCATTTCGCCGATACTTGATCCCTTCCCGCCGCCAGCCGATCTGCCCAGTCACTTGGCTGGTGATCTGGGATTGTTCTTCTTTTGTCTATATGGGGTAAAGGTGGCCAGTGACCTCACTCCTCTCCCTTCCATTACCCTCTCCCTACTCCAACCTTATCATAAGAAAGCCCTCCTTTCTGTTCATTACTCTGTCACCTACCCTCCCTCACAACCTTGACAGGGCGAGGTCTGCAGTACAGGCGAAATCACCGTGGTAGATGGGAAGGAACAACTTACCTGATGCTGAGGCCGCAGAGCCAGCAAGGTCCCAACAGGAAGCAGCACAGTAAGCAAAAAAAGGGAAAGCTATGAGGCTCGAGTCCAAGAGGAGAGCCCACGTGCTCTTCAGAGGCACACAAGGCCTCCAGAGCAGCCACACCCCCTGCCCTCGGTGAGAAACCAACTGAGCTGTATTCCTGGTAATAGACAGGCTGAGTTGGCAGCTTGTGGGGTAGGAGACCGACCCAGGGCAAAACAGGCCTGCAAGCATGGCAGAAGGCTGAGGCCAGCACTTCCTGTCTTGGGCAGGCCCATGAGTCAGCCAGGAAAATCTGGAGACCAACTGGAGGGAAGGGGTGTGGAGTGCCAATACAAGTACCTGACTCTTGATGCCCTGCTGGGTGATGAAGGTCTTCAGTGCACCTGTCTCTGAGTTCTGTGGGTAGCCAAAGTCCAGAATCTCTGCAAAAAAAAGGGGGGAATTATAGCCGGGCAGTGGTGGCAGACGCCTTTAGTCCCAGCAATCCGGAGGCAAAGACAGGTGGAGCTCAGAGTTCAAGGCCAGCCTGGTCTACAGAGTCAGTTCCAGGACAGCCAGGGCTACACAAAGAAAATAAAACCTGTCTTGCAAACAAAAAACAGAATAAAAAGGGAATTACTAGCCTCTAGAGAAAACCAAAGGCTCCTTCCTTCAATCCAGCCCTTCCTCTGGTCTGGGTAGACCTGGCTAGCTAGGTCCTCATGCCTATACATAACCATCTGCAGTAAGGCCTTCCAGTTTAGAGCACTCAGCTTATGATTTGCTCTTCATAAGAAAATAGAACTTTTTTTAAATGTTAAAAAAAAAAAAAATCACAGAAGAGTCACATGGTCAGTGGGTAAGAGGCTAAAAAATCACGAGTCCTCATTTTCTCCAGAACACAGATGTTGTTAAAGGGGAAGCCGTCAGACTCTAGGAGAGGAAAGCGTACAGGCAAAGGGACTGCCAAGACTTCCTCTTCCCCAGGCCTTGCAGAAGTGTGGAGATGACAGCTGGGAAGACAGTCTGTGAACTAAGGCTCAAACTGCAAAGGTAAGGCTGGAACAGTGGCTCAGCCGCCAAAGCCCACAGTCAAGTTCCCAGCCCCAGTGAAGACCAAAACTTCCCCACCCCACAGCCGGCCTATTTTTGTATTCTACTTCAGAACAGCCTTTAGGTCTGGATTTGGACTGGATGTATCGAGGGCAGAGGTCATCACCTAAGAGTTCAGAGGCTCAGTAAACAAAGTTCCGAGTATGGTGGAGTCTCCAGATCCCTCCCAATTAGCTTAATCCCCACCAAGGCCATCAGTCCCCAAAAGCCTCACCATCCAGCAGCTCGTATATGAGCACAAAATTATTCTTGATGTTCTCCTCGCTGATCTTGCCAAAGTAAGCAGCCATTACATCACACATCTTATAGAGGAATTCGAAGACCATGGCAGCATTGACATTCTGCTTGGTGACTGCTGCCAGCCAGATGTTGGACCGCTTAACATGGAAGAAGCTGGTGCGAGCGATGTTTGTGACAGGGCTGCGCACCTGCTGTCGTGCGTGAATCACATTGACCCGAAAGGCATCCACTGCATTCCTCCTGAGGGAAAAGGATGCCAAGAGTCTGCTCAGCATCGAGGCAGACCTCAGCCCATGAGGTCACCTGGTGCTGGCAGCTCCACCCTCCGTATATTTAGTCAGGGCTTGAACCACTAGGGTATCCTTCTTAGAGCACCCAGTAGGGTCATGGGAAGAAGGCCTGTTGGGCTGCTCTCTGAAGGCCGTGAGAAGTAGGGAGTCAAGTGATAATGATGGAAGTGACTCCCAGGCCTGACTTCAACTTCCCAGATAGACCCCAGTTGTCACCTTTCTAGGTTTCCAGAAAGTTCCAGACCCTGAAGAGAGAGCTCTCTATTGGGCCCACCAGTGGGGAAAGCCAACTCCTCTGAAAGCTGGACAAAGCTAGAATGAGCTTGGGGAAGACTTTATTCTATAGGGTGAGAAGGGGCTGTGGACCGTACGACCCAATTCTTTCCTGAGATCCAACTCCAGAAATTCAGGGGATGGAAAAAGATGAAGAAAAACAATTACGTGGAGCAGGACCCCCTACCCGCCTGCACCTGAGTGGCAGCGTGACAGGCTGCTTACCTATTGCTACATCAGCCAATGAGATGGGATGAGAGAAATGACATCAGCAAGAGGAGGCGAGTGACAGCAAGGAGAGAGAGGGTTAGAGCACAGGACACACCACAGTGGGGCGGCACACACCGTGACGAGGCAGACAAGACAGGCAACAGGTAGACAGCACACCAGGGCATGCAGGGAGTCACATGGCCCAGCTGTAGCATCACCCAGGACCATCAGAGATGGGAGGAACAGGGAGGGGTCGGACCAGCCAGGCTCACTTAGGCTAGGCATTGCCACAAAGTCTAGCTCAGCTTTACCACCAAACAATGGGTACAGCCACAAGGCCACACCAGGCTAGCCCATCAGCCAGGGAGACGAAAACAGAAGAGCTAGGACAGGTCTATTCTGACTATTTATCTCAGGCTCTCTGGGAAAGAATCACGAGGTAGGGAGTACTGGAGAAGCCTAGCCTCAGGTTAGAGCAGTGGAGGATCTCTCAGTCAGCAGAGACCCACGGTGTGAAGGAGAATGAGAAACAAGGTTGCAGTGAGCTCTTTGTAGGGTCTGAGGGGCTCAGGACACGGTGCACCCATGGAGCGCTTCAAACCCGTTCACAACCAGGAAGGGCCCAGGACAACCGAGAACAGCTGAGTTAACACACCAAGGAGGATTTGACAGGGATTGAGGGAAGGCTCTCAATATGAGAAGCATTTTGAAAGCAAGATTTAGATGGATTAGTACCCCTGGTACTAACTACACCCACTGGAGACAGTGCTCCCTCCTGAGAGGAAGAATCAGTCTGACTGGGAAAACCCTCATCTTTAGCAACCAGACAGACCTACACCTAAAAGACACAGGAACAGGAAGGGCGGGAATTCCTAAGCTGGGGGCTGGGGGTGTCATTCCGAGGGCCTGAGCCTTGCTGCTAGGCCAGTGCCTAATGGGGACCAGGCTATATCGCATGCTCAGGCTGAGGCAACAGGGAGGCTGGGGCACAGCATGCTCAGCCAAGGAACTTACCCGATATCATCTCTGTACACCCGGGAGATGAGCACCTCCCCCTTGTGATTATAGATGAATAAACCTCCAATCATGGTGGCAGCTCAGGCTCTGTGACCCATTGCTCTGAGAACAGACCTAGGAAGGAAAGGGGGGGGGGCAGGGAGAGGAAATCTTCAGAACCCCTGCCCATGTCGGGGCTGGACAGGCTGGGATTTCTTTTCCTGACTCAGTCCTCTAGCAAGTGACCCTGCAGCTCTCCCAGGGAAGCCCCTCCCCCTCAGCTAGGCTCCAGTTCCTGTTTATTCCACACTGGATAGGAGAAAGCAATTTCAGAGTGAGGGCCCAGAATTAAGGCCATTTTCACCCAGCCTTTTCTGAGGGCTGAACCAGAGAGTAACCCCCACTCCTTCTCCACAGTGCTGGCTCCGCAAGGCTTCTTCTCACCTCCTGCTGTGAAGAGTCTCATTCAGGCTCCTTCCCGTGAGTCACCGAGAAGGCCTGCCTGCTGATGCAGGAATGGCGGTAGGAATTACCCTAGCTGGCTTGGGCCTGGGACCGCCACCAGGCACAACCTTCAGAGCAAGCACTACCTTTCCAAGAAGGCAGCAGAGCACGGACCTCTAGAAGTCTACACATTCCAGGAAAGGGTGTGCAGGGTGAGGAGGGTGGAGGACAGGAGAGCGAAAGCCGGCCCTTAGGCTCTAACATGGACCCAGGAATGTGGCTGAAGCAGGCACATCTTTCCCAGGCCAGTGAGATAAGCAGGCAAAGGAGCAGAGGCCCCAGCGCAGACAAACCACACTTAAGGATCCAAATTGCTTATTACAGTTCTTTTAAAAAAGGATTAATTTTTACCTTCACGAATGTACATGCCAGTGTGTCCGCTGTGTGTGTGGAAGCTAGATGTGGGAGCAGTGGTGAACTACCTGACAAGGGTGCTGGGATCCGAACTCAGGTCTCTGGAAGAGCAGTGAGTACTCTTAAACTCTGAGTCCCTCCCTATTACAGTTATTTCTGGTCACTGTCCTTTCAAAACTTCAAAGTGCAATTAAAATAAGGTCTGTGTGTAGCAGTAATCCTGCCATCTAAATTGTGACTCCAGATCTAGCAGTAACTCATGGCAGGCCTGATGTTTATCAGCAATGGTCAGGGATAACAGAGTGCCTCCATTGTCCAAATTATTTGGGTCAAAACTAATTTAGACTATTTGAGAAAAGGGGTTAATCTGGTTCTAGATTTTCTGGATTAGCCCAGGTATTAATTTCACAGGGGTTAGTTTAACAGACCTTCTTTCTGAAACTGGAAAATAAACCCAAGACCAATGACAAGTCTCTTAAGGTGGTGGACTCATTCGAATCTCACAGTTCCAAAGCTCAGAGGAAAAAAAAAGGCAAAATGGAGGTTGAGTCCTGAGCAAGTCCGGACCAAGTCCACAGGTATCAAGCAGTAGATAGTTCAGGGCACTAGAACCGCAGGCTGGGTGTGTGCGTGTGCGTGTCCCGTGTGTGTGTGTGTCCGTCCGTGTCCGTCCGTGTCCGTCCGTCCGTCCGTGTGTGTCGGTCCGTGTGTGTCCGTGTGTGTGTGTCCCCTGGACAGAAATGGGATATTTAGTTAAGGGAACGGTTAGCTGTACTTGCTAGCAATACACTAGGGTGACCCCACAGCAGCAAACACGGCCGTGAAGTCCCTAAAGAAGTTCTCCTATGGCAAAGGTCACATAAAGGAGCATAAAACGGCGGAGAAGATTGACAGCAGAAAAAGGGAAAGCTGAGGCAGGGCCTACTCTGAGGTTCGCGAGGCATGAGAAGCTGGTGGGGCTTTCTCAGCCGAGGGAGGATATCCAGGCCGGGGAGACGGCACGGTGGCATGCGGGGGCTGTCACAGGATGAGGGGAGAGAGCCGTGGGGGTAAATAGGAGGAAGGAATATCGCAAGGTTCGAGACCTGTCACCGTCCAAGGGAGTGGCACAGGAGGTGTCACTGTCCTGGGGGGATGGGGAGATGGGAAGCCTCAGGGTTGAGCGGTTGTCAGGATTCTAGGGATGGGGCGCCGCGCGGCGTCCCGGCTCAAGGATTCGGGCCCGTGTCTCTCCCCAGAGACGCCCGGCGGGTCACCGGAGGGCGTCGCTCCCCGCCCTTGCTGCAATCGCGCCCGAGGCACCCCCGCCCGGTCGTCTGCTCCCTCCCGGGTCTGAAGGCTGAGGCCACTCCCGAGTGCGGGCAGTTCCACCCAGCGCAGTGCAGGGGACGGCAGGCGACCCCGGCGCCCTCGCTGGCCCGGTAAGGACCCGTAAGTCCAGCTTCCCAGCTCACCTGGAGTCCGCAGCCCCCCAAAGGCCGGCCTGGCCACTCTCGGATCCCAAGATGTCCGCCCGCCCCCTGCTCGCCTGTCCGCTGCCTCGGCTTTCACTGCAGTGCTCCCGCCCCGCCCCGCCCCGATCTCAGCTGCGCCTGCGCGCTTGCCTCCAGCGGCGACTACAAGTCCCGGCAGCCCCGGCAGCGTTCAAGCTGCTAAATCAGACCGCCCTAGGTTTAGCAAAACTACAACTACCGACCACCTTCGAGAGAGAGAGCCGACGCCGGCCTTAGTGCGTCTTGCTTGCGCTAACACGCTTCGTGGTACGCTCCACCCATTCCTTTGCTTCACTGAGTATCACGGGAGGTGTAGTCTCTGCAAGTCTTCCTGTTTCCAGATTGTTTCGGCAGGCTTCGAGAGATCAAAGCTGTTTGTCGAAACCAGTTGTAAATTTTGAAGTACATAAGTCTTTTATTGTCTCCAGATTATGAAGACTGGCTATCTTCACTTTACGAACACAACCTGGCATAAGCTGAATTGACTGCTTTTTTAACACCACGATTGATTCTCCCAGGGTATATGTTGTCTATTGCAGTCATGACTGAGCCTTTTCCCAGGGATAATTATCCAAAGACAAAGGGCGGGGAGGGAGACTAATTCTTGGCAAAACTAGTTACAGCTTTTATCAGCTAAACCTGTGACTGTGTGTGCTGGTGATGGACTACTTTAATTCCAGCGCTCAGGAGGCAGAGACAGTTAGTTCGAGGATACCCTGTCTGCCCTCCACCCCAATTTAGCTGGGCATGGAATTAAGAAATTCCATCTCTCATGATACCCAAACCGAGAGATGGGGCGGAGCCAATGCTGGACACAAACAGCCTGTCTGGTTCTCGCCAATGGAGAAAATTTGGTTCTTCTCTCTCAGCAGGCAGAGGCAGCCTGTTGCCTGAGCAGGCCCAAGACTGCTGTGGCCGAAAGGAAGGGGAAACTGGTTGCTAACCTTACTATTCCTAGCAACCTCCTTCCAAAAGGCAGGACATAGCAGGACGAAGACCTGACACTTCTCAAAGGGTCGTCACTTTAGGACATTATTCAGTGATCAAAGTCAGATACTTTTAACCCTTGAACCACCATCCA
This sequence comes from Onychomys torridus, assembly GCF_903995425.1. Lineage (NCBI taxonomy): Eukaryota > Metazoa > Chordata > Mammalia > Rodentia > Cricetidae > Onychomys > Onychomys torridus. The sequence continues at coordinate 1,493,218 of NC_050454.1, read as the reverse complement.
AGGCTTCATGTCTCTTTGCAAAAGCATTGCCTTCCCAATACCCTAAATGTTTGCCAGTTTAAACTAGTGATGATACTAATAATAATAGCTACCATTTATTGAGCACCTACTCTATTGTGTGCCAGGCACTGTGCTAGGCACTTTTCGTACAATATCTAATTTAAATCCTCACAACAACCCTGTGAGGTAGGTATTATTATCATCATTTTACATACAGGAGGACTGAGGCTCCAGAGAGGTTAAATAACTCTATTACACAACCAAAAATGGAGAGCTGGAATTCAAACCCAAACCAACCTGACGCCAAATCCCATGCTCTGTACATTAAGAAGGGGAGAGGAACAGCTGAACCTCAGAAAGAGTGTCAGAGTGGAAGGGTGTGATATGCTGACTAACACCATGTAGGAAGAAGGATTTTAAGAGCATAAATGTTTCTGGCTGGGGGGCCTATGTAGATTGTGATGGAGGTCACCAAGACAGGAATTCAAAAGGAATGATACTGGACTAGGGACCTATGGACATGCCTATGGAGATGTGCAGTGAGTAATAAAAAGAGATCTGAAGAGTGGAGGAAGTGGCCAGCATATCAACAGCAATTGAAAGGAGAATGGATGGCACTATTTTGGGAAAGAGAAGTGAGCAAAAGATGGGGCAGCGGAAACACAGGCATCCAATGCATGAGCACTGGGGAGGGGTCTCAAAAGAACAGGCCATGGCAGAGTCAGAGAGTACTGAAGACAGGTAAGACTGAGTCATGCTTCTAACATAGCCCTTTGTTCATTAAAATTCTAGGAAATACTTGTTAAATGAATGAATGTCAAAATATCCCCACCTCAGTTTGCCCCCAAACATGGGCTAAGGGCATCTTGATGGCAGGAGGCATTTTCTGGGGACTGAACCCCAGGGCACGCTAGGCAAGCACTCTACTACAGAGCTACATCCCCAGCTCTGATACCTTTGCCCTGAAAATGTGAGTCTGGGAAGTCAGTAGAGTTTATAGCAGAGTGTTAAAGAGAAAATTGTGGTTTAAGGTGGAAAACAACTTTAAAAATAACTGGAACTTTCTGGAAGCCCCAGTGGTCCTCTTGTGTAACTTCAGTTGGCCTGTGTTTCCTGACTCTGTTCTCAGGTGTCATGGTGAAGATGAAGACAGGGCAGGGTGTAAGGACACGGGGGCAGGAGGGCAGTAGAGAACGACCTGTCAGTTACCCAGAGAGCCCTCTGTGTTTGGCCTTTATCCAAGTACCAAGGTATTGGGGACATGTGTGGGAGGCTTTCGGGCAAGCGGGAAGGGGAGAGGGCAGTTAGGGACCAGCCCCACTATCTAGGAGATGACTTGGAGAAAGGTTCCAGCCCTGTGGGCAGGGACCAGCCCTGAGGCTTATGTAAACTTGCATAGGCACACTGTGTGTGTGTGTGTCTGTCTGTCTGTGTGAGTGGGTAGGGAGAAAACTTCTCTACTTCTCTCTGGAAAGAACAGTCTGTCATACTTGGGTGAAGCTGAGTCCTTCTCAGAAGTCTAGTAACTTTGCACTTGTGTGGGTGTGGGGGCTGGACATCCTGGGGAAGCCCTGAGGGGCTGCTGAAGCAGAGTTCCTGGTCTCCTTGGAGGCTGGGCCTCCCTTTCCTGGGGGCTCACAGAAAGTCAAAGAGCCCGAAATTCTTGGCTGCTCCAGGCCCAGGGAAATTTGAAGGAAGAAAAAGAAGAAAACAATTTCAGGCCCAGAAATCAGATGAGCCTGTTGGTTAGTAGGGTTAGATCTGAGAGAGCCAGCACACAAGACAGGCATAGATGAGGGTCCAGGCCCAGCAGAGATATTCCCCGCAAGCCATGAGTGGTCCTGGCACCTGAGGGGGGCTCTCTGGGCCGGCTCCAAGCAGGGACAGACAGCATGGGTGCCTACTAGAGGTGGTTCCAGCTGTAGGTGAAGGCCTGGAGTAGTGGGTAGGACAGTTAGGAAGGGGAAGGCCATTTTTTGGTGTCAGTATGGTGGGGTAAAGTCAAGATCTCTGCACACATGCTTGAGGAGGTGGGGAAGGGGGGTATTAGGGTGTGACACCACTGGGGTCAGCTCCTAAATGTAGAATGGAGCATCGGGAAGTGACTGGCAGTGCAGCGCCAGGGGCACGGAATTCTGGGAAGCCAGACCGGATGGAATGGGTGCTGGTTAGTGGGCAGAGGCACCAGCTGGGCCAGAGGCAGGTTAGGGGCTGTAGCATGGATGAGCAGAGACCCCCTCATCCTTGCTGCTACCAGCAAGCAGTAGCAGTTAGTTCCATTTATTTCCCTTTTAGGTACCAAAGTTTAAAAAAAAAAAAAAAAAAAAAAAGACCGACTGATGGAGAAAGGGATGCAGCCGGCTGGGAGTGGGGGTGGGGGGGGGGGGGGGGGGGGGCGGGGGCAGGAAAGGGTCCTGATCACATCACATCCACAAAGAACTCACTGGGGTTTCCCATGGCCATGCGGAAGGACTGTCTGCTGGCCGTCAGTTCCGGGGGCACCGAGGCCAGGTCACGGCCTGGAGGGGCTCCTGGGGGCCCCATGGCTGCAGGCGGCGGGGTCATCATAAGCATCGGGGGGCCGTAAAGAGGGGGCACTCCGGGCGGGCCGTAGCTCGGGTGTGTGTGGTGGCTGCGGTGGCTGCTGGTCAGCGAATGGTGGCTGCGCTCGCTGGCCGCCGGGCCTGAGCGCTCGCTGGGCGCCCGCTCCCGCGGCCCCCGCAGACTGCTGCGTGTAGTGTGATCCGATTCGCTGCCACTACCACCCGATTTGGAGTCCCCGGCTTTTGGGTCCTTCTCCTTGCGCCGGTCGCTGCCACTTCGGTTGGAACCGCTGCTTCGACTGCCTGTATGGAACAAACGGCCAGGATGGAGGCACAGAGGTAGCCTGGGTTCCCTGCAGATGCCCTGCAGCTGGTGTTCTGACTTACCTTCACTGTGCTGACTGCTGGCGCTGCCCCCGCCGTAGCTGTAGCCTAGTTCTGGGAAGCCCGGGTGTGGATTGTAGGGGTGCGGAGGTGGTGGGTACTGGTAAGGGAAAGCCATAGGCCAAGGGGCAGCCCCTGGGTGCGGCAAAGGAGCCAGTGTGTCCTGGTCAGAGGCTCCACTGGAGCCGTCATGGTCGTGAAGTGACAGGTTGGCCATATCTGTGGGAAGAGGACTCTGGTCTGTTTTGTGTCCCATGCCCACAATCAGGTCTGCAGCCAAAGATGGATGGCAGGCAACAATGCTAAGTTTATAGCCAGAATGGAAGGCCTGCAGATCTCCTTGGCCACTCCTCATAGCTCTACAGCCAATCCACCACATCTAATACCCAGTGCCTTCAAGGTTTCCCTAAGTACTGTTCAAGGCTGAGGCAAGAGATCTGATAATGAGTTCAAGCCCAACCTGGGCTACATGGCAAGTTGGAAGCCAGCCAAGGCTCCATTATTAGACAGTCTCAAAGAACTGAAAAATAAAATCTCCAAAATAAAACAAAAACAAAGCAAAAATAAAACAAACAAAAACAACCTGGCCCTCCCACCCACTCTCACCTTGTTAGCCATTTTCTCTTTTGTTGAGAAGGAAATAAGTCAGGGAGTGGAAGGCTTAAGTACTAGAAGCCTGTACGTATTGTCCTACGATTCATTAAGCACACTACAGATGGGGCTGGAGAGATAGATGGCTCAGTGGCTAAGAGCACTCGCTGCTCTTCCAGAGGACCCAGGTTCAATTCCCAGCACGCACATGGCAGCCCATAACTGTTGTAACTCCAGTTTGAGGGTACCCAGCACCCTCATATAGGCAAAACACCAATGCACATTAAAAAACAACAACAACAACAACAACAACAACAACAACAAAACCTGAAACAATACACACTACCCAGCAACTCACAAAGGTTTAACTGTCAATTCTCTAGGCAAGGAAACAAAAGTCCAGAGAGGTCAACTGAGCAGCCTGAGTTAACCTAGCTGCAGACAGAGCAGAGCAGAGAGTGGGCTTATACATTTACCTTCTCAGATTAATTAGGAGGGGCATGTTTGGGACAGCTAAGGTGAATGTTTCCCCCCTCAAGACAAATAATAATAATAATAATAATAATAATAATAATAATAATAATAATATATGGATGATGATTTATTAAAAGTCCAGAATGAGGCTGGAACAATAGCTCAGCAGTTAAAAGCACTTGCTGCTCTGACAGATCTGGGTTTGATTCCCAGCACACGTATGGTGGCTCACAACCATCTGTAACAACAGTTCCAGGAACCCAGCAACTTCTGGCCTTCCTGGGCACTGCATGCACATGGTGCACAGATATACATGCAGGCAAAGGACTCATAACACAAAATAAAAATAATTCTTAAAAAAAAAAAAAAAAAAAGTTCAGGGGCTGGAGAGATGGCTCAGAGGTTAAGAGCACTGACTGTCCTTCCAGAGGTCCTGAGTTCAATTCCCAGCAACTACATGGTAGCTCATAACCATCTACAAGGAGATCTGGTGCCCTCTTCTGGCCTGCAGGCCAAACACTCATTGTATACATAGTAAACAAAAACAAAACAAAACAAAGTTCAGAATGAGGTGGGTGTGATAGCACCCCCCTTTAATCCTAGCACTCAGGAGGCAGAGGTAGGCCGATCCCTGAGACTTCAAAACTATCTTGGGCTGGGCGGTGGTGGAGATGCCTTTAATCCTAGCACTTGGGAGGCAGAGGCAGGTGGATCTCTGTGAGTCTGAGGCCAGCCTGGGCTACAAATCGAGTTCCAGGACAGCCAGACTGTTACACAGAGAAACCCTGTCTCTAAAAACAAAACAAAAAAACCCCAAACAAACAAACAAACAAACAAACAACTAGCTTGGGCTACATAGTAAGTTCCAGGACAGCCAGAGCTATGTAGAAAGATCCTGTCTCAAAAGAAGAGGATGGGGCGTACACCTGTGCCACTCCAGCAGGACTGAGAGGTCAGCTAACCCACATGGAGGGTAAACTAGAAGAGCAAGAGGAGGGTGGAGTCCTAAATGAACACATGGTTTTGGGGGGCCTCCTTTGTAGAAGGCTCTTGCCCTGATCACATTTTCCTGGTGCTCTTGTGGAGAGTGGAGATGATGTAGGAAGGGCCAGGAAAAAACTCCCCACCCTGCTTGTAGCCAGAACTGATACTACTTCACCAACAACACTACTTCCTTTCCATTCTTGAAATTGTGCACTTCCTAAAGGTGAGCTGTCCTCACAAGAGCTAGAACTTCCTTGAAGGGGTATAAAGGGACACTAGGACTGATCACCTGCCTAGGACATCCTTTGCTCATGTGCATATGAGTTCTAAGAAAGCTATAATTGCTCTACAGAAGCCTTCTATACCATTAGATCTTCTTCCAAGAACCAAGGTGATCCAGCCAGCTCTGCAGGAAGAAGCCAGGGTATGGGACTCTGAAACTGCTATGGAGCCTGCCAGCCAAGCCACTAACTTGTCCAGAGGGGTGGCAGCATGCAGGCAATGAAGGGAAGCAGTGGCCTGTACTGGCTCAAATGCAGAGAGCTGTAGGGCGCTGTCCTGGGGACCATCAGTAAACTCCAGGGTGAGCACACAGTCCCTCTTTGAGCCTGTCACATTCCCAGCTCAGCAGACTTGTAGCCTCTTCAAAGGAAAAGGCTTTTCTGTCAGTACATCCTAAGCTGAGCCTTGGGGGGCTTAGGTGGAGGACCCAGTTGGGGCCAGGAAAGAAACATCTTTTGAGCAAAACTGCCATAGCTGTTTTGGAAGCTTTGTGTGTCACAAGAGATCTGAGACCCTGGGCTGGTGTCTGCTAACAATATCAATAATAACTAGTTTCTATGAGTCTACTAAACTATCAGTGGAAGATATACCCTATTTAAGATATTGGAATGTTTAATTCCCAGCAACCACATTGTGGCTCACAACCACCTGTAATGAGATCTGGTGCACTCTTCTGGCCTGCAGATGTACATACTGTATACATAATAAATAAATAAATCTTAAAAAAACAAAAAAAACCACAATTAAAAAAACCAAAAGAAACCAAAAAAACAAAAACGGCAGGCGGTGGTGGCACACGCCTTTAATCCCAGCACTCAGGAGGCAGAGGCATGTGGATCTCTGTGGGTTCGAGGCCAGCCTGGTCTCCAAAGAGAGTTCCAGGAAAGGCGCAAAGCTACATAGAGAAACCCTGTCTCAAAAAACAAACAAACAAACAAAAAAAGATAATGGAATGTGAAAATAAGAAGTGCACCTTATAATCAATTAAATATATGAACAGTAGGCAACTTTTACGGAGCACTTCTTGTGGGCTGCACACTGTTCTAAGTGGTTTACATACATTATATGATGTTCGAGACAGCCCTGTGGCCTGGGTTCTACTCTTCCTTCCTTCCACCTCTGACTTAGGAGCTGAAGCACCTACTGATGTTCACAGTAAGGGCAGAGCTAACATTTGAACCCAGAACTGCCAGTCCAAAGCCCATCTCAACTCTGTAAGAGCTGCTGAGGGCCAGGAGCCCCACCCTCTACCAAGGGATGGCGTTCTGTGGTATTGGCCACTCTAGTCCCAGAAGCATTCTGAGTTAGTCATTGGGTGCCAGCCAGCACCACAGGTGTGAAGGAAAGCTCTTTTGGGTAGAGGTGGCTGCCAGCACTGGGGCTGGGACTTAGCTGCTGGTGTGAACAGCAATGTCTGTTTGAGGTCACCATCGAGAGGCAACCGAGAAGGAAGGGTCTCCATAGGGAATTCGGCTTAATTATGCTCAGTGGCTTTGCACCCTCTCAGAATCAAATTTAAACTCCTTAGTGCAGTTTGTAAAGTCCTCTGCAACCTGACTGACAATTTCTCCAGCTTTACTCCAGGGTACGGTTCACCCCCAGGCTCTTGGAAAGACAGGACTCCCTGGCCCATCCATATCCTGACCCAGTAGTACCTGTTGGTTCATGGACAAGGGCAGGCACTCTGTTTGGTCTTGCTGCGACAATGTCTGAGGAGCATCATGTATCTTGAGCAGCCCAGAACAGTGGGGACTAGAACCAAACGATCCGGATCCAAGTCTAACTCCTTTGTTTCAAATTGTGGGATCTGGGGTAGACTACTTTACACCAATAAATCTATTTCCTCATTTGACTGAGTGGGAGAGCTGGGATGCTGCTCTCCTAACTCCACGGTTCCTCTTTGCCTCACTACCCTGCCTCTCCCCCAGGCCTAGATGACTTCCACCTCTCCATCCACAGTGACATGGCGGCCATCGTAAAAGCCATGGCCTCCCCTGAATCACCCCCACCCCACTGAGAGGTAAGACTGAGTGGGATGTAGGTTGACACTTTAGAAACCACTGGTACCATGCCAATCACAAAACAGGCACTTGGAGAATGCCAGGCTCAACACAGAGATGGAAGAACAAGGGAGAGGTTAGACTGGGCTGCTTAGATCATAGGGCTCAAGCTCTGAACCAGCCCCCAGCTCTGTGGAGCCGACCTAGGTTTCCTGGAGTCAGCTATCATATCACATCCTTACTCTCCCTCCCATTCAGAAGACAAGAAGGAGGAGGTGGAGATTCTGGGTATGGTGGTGGTGTGCACTTATAATCTAATACTCAGGAGGCTGAGGCAGGAGGGTTTCTGCAATTTCAAAGTCAAGCTGGCTACACAGCAGGTATTAGCCAATATAATCTACATAGCGAGGCCCTGTCTCTAAAAAAAAGAAGGAAAAGGTGGTGGGGAGGCACGTACTGCCACAGAGGTCACCAAAGATGTAGTAGCACTGCTCAGAGAACGTGATCTTGTTGACGGTATGGCGGATGAAACCCGCTTTCAGCAGGTTGCTGGCGTACTTGCGGGCCTCCCGCCGGTCCGTGAATCCTTCCACATTGTGGTACAGCCAGTCCACCACATCTGAGCCTGGGGATAAGGTGCCAGTTGATTTGGGTGCCTCTGGCAATTAACAGCTCAGAGGAGTTGCCCACGGGAACTGTTGGGCCTCCCACCCCTGTCCTGCTCCACGATTCCCCACCCTGTCCCGTCCTTCTTCCAGCTGTAAGGTTCTCTCACCAATGAAAGCGTTGGGAATGGTAATCTTGAGCCACATGCGGTCTCGAACCTCCAAGCCTGATTCAGGGGAGGCCATGGCTTTTACGATGGCCGCCATGTCACTGTGGATGGAGAGGTGGAAGTCATCTAGGCCTGGGGGAGAGGTAGGGTAGTGAGGCAAAGAGGAACCGTGGAGTTAGGAAGAGCAGCATCCCAGCTCTCCCACTCAATGACAAGCCCAGTGTTGACTTCTCGGACAGTTTCCCCTTCTGTAAAAATGAGTATTTTAATGTACACCCAAGAGAACACATGAAAGAGTAATTCAATGATTTCATGAAGGTACTTAGCACAGTGTAGATGTACATGTTATGACAATAAAAATGAGTGTTTCCTTCATACCACACAGTAATAACGCTCTACTTAGAGCCTCTTACTAAACACCACAAGAACCCGGTGAAGTATATGCTGGAGTCCAATGGGGAAACTGAGGCTCTGTGGGTGCTCACTGTATGTGAGGAAGCAAGTATATGCAGTGCAGCTCTAAGTGCCTGTTGGGGAAGGGCTGCGGTGTGAGGCACCTGGGATGAGCAGAGCCCCCCAAAGGCCCTCCACGGTGCACAATCGGGTCATCGGGCCTCCCAGCTGGCCTTGTCTGCTGGCCCAGGGCACAGGCTTGAATACTCACGTTCTGTGTCGGGAATGGAGCTGGTGATGGAGGAACTGGTGGAGGTGATAGTACTCAAGGAGGGGCTCATGCCATAGGCAGGGAAGGTGCCTGTCATGGCTGCAGTGTGAGAGACCCAGGCTGCGGGGTCAATGGGCCGGATAGGCTCACCTGCAGGGAAGACGAGGAGTCACAGGTTGCCCACCCCACCCACTCTGGTGCTCAGCATGTAAGCTGAAGACATGAGGGTCAGAGTCGACATACAGCAACACCAACTTTAGGGCTGAATCCCTTGTCTACTTACTCCGGGGTAAGGTGAAGCACCCACGTGGACTGGGGTCCCAGCACTTGGCTACAGTCAGAGTGATGGGCCTGAAAACAATGTAATGGCAGGATGTATGAAGGCCAGACCAAGCCTGCTCCCAGAAATGCCCTTCCCATCTCCCCAGAGCCCCACTCCACTCGTACCCTGGTTTGTGGACGATCTCTCGAAGTACCCGGACTGCGTCATCATTACTCATGTTCTCAAAGTTGATCTCGTTTACCTGAGAAAGAGGGTTAGGACTGAGATAAGAAGTAGGCTCAGGAGATGGAGGGGACTGGTGGAGGGCCTTCCCCCAGACAGCAGGGACGTCTCACTCTCCACCACCCCGGGAGGCAATGATACCTGTAACAGCATGTCTCCTGGTTCTATGCGTCCATCGGCTGCCACAGCCCCGCCTTTCATGATGGAGCCAATGTAGATGCCTCCATCCCCTCGCTCGTTGCTTTGGCCCACGATGGAGATGCCCAAGAAGTTATACTTTTCTGCAGGGAATAATTTAACACTTTGAGAAGGGCAGGGCTCCTACCCATTAGTACAAGGAAGAGAAGGGCAGGGCCCCTATCCGTTAGTACAGGGTAGAGAGGGGCCAGAACTGGTTATTAGTACAGAGTAGAAAGGGGCAGGGCTCCTTATCAGCACAGGGTAGAGAACGGCTATAGGGTTCCTACCCATTAGTACAGGGCAGAGAGAGAGGCCATGTAAATATTACTGTACAGTATGCACATAAACATGTTTTTGATTTTTCTACTGGTTATGAGGCAGGGATTCCAGACTTACTTTTTTTTTTTTTTTTTTTAAGCTGAGGATCGAACCCAGGGCCTTGCTAGACAAGCGCTCTACCACTGAGCTAAATCCCCATTTTTTTTTTTTTTAAAGATTTATTTATTTATTATGTATGCACTGTTCTGCCTGCCAGAAGAGGGCACCAGATCTCATTACAGATGGTTGTGAGCCACTATGTGGTTGCTGGGAATTGAACTCAGGACCGTCGGAAGAACAGTCAGTGCTCTTAACCGCTGAGCCATCTCTCCAGCCCTCCAGACTTACTTTTACAAATCAGCAAGACGTAAGTGCCCTTCCTAAGCCAGTAGGTGTCAGGAGTGAAACTGGGACTCAAGGTAAACTCTTTCTGTGATATTTAACTGCCTTTAAACTTTATTAGATTTCATCCATTTGTTTTGTTGTGGAGGGCACTCTTTCGTGTCTGTGTGTGTGCAGGTCAGAGGAGAACCGTGGGAGTCAGCTTTCTCCTTCTCCCATGTGGGTTCTGGGACCACTGAAGTCCTGTCACTAGGCTCAGTGGCAGGCCACCTGCTGCGGCACAGGCACCAGCTGTCTTCTAAAGAGTCAGAAGTCAGAGGTAAGGATGCAAGGGCAAGATGAGCAGGGCCAGGGCTCTCAGAGATCACCTCCCACAGGAAACCTCCCAGGGTGCCACGTTCTGCTCCCACAGCTCCGAGTTTATCTGTTATAGCCCTGACAATGAAATACTGAAACGATTATATTACTTATCAGTGTTATTCATAAAAGAACTTGGGAATAGGGAACATATGTTTTCTTCCTGTGTTGGATATGGGACCTAGGGCCTTGTACTCTGTCACTGAGATCCCACCCCAAGTCCCAGAAAATGTATGTTGTATTTCCCAGAAACCCCTGATGCCTTCCCAGCCAAGGCGCTTGAACCTGTTCACCCGACTCACCCATGTTGAGAGTAACAGTGATGATATTGAGTGACATGGTGGAGTCCGTGATGCTGCTGAAGGACGAAGACTGGAAGAGAGTGGCTGTGAGCAGCAGGCAGGGGTGGGTGTTCCCGCCTGGCTCTTCCTCAGCCCACCACCCTTGCCCACTGAGATTCCCAACACCGAGCCAAACAGAAGGGCTCGGAGGAAGAGGGCTGTGGTCCTGCGTGGGAGGGACTCATGATCTGCCCTGCGCGTCCCGACCACCGAGTCGCCCATACCCGCTCAATCCGGGAGACCTTCTGCTTCCGCCGCCGCCGCTTGTGTCTCCTCATTAGGCGCGAGGCGCTGCTCTGTTCTGTGGAGCTGCTGAACCTGTGGGGCCCAAAGTCGTTCCCCACCAGGCTGGCCCATCCTGGCCCGGTAAGAGGCACTCCACAGCCCTGGTTCCAACGCAATGCCCACACCCCTCCCAGAGGTGAAGCATCAGAGGATTCAGGCCTCCTCATGAGTCACTTGCCGCCCCCCCACACCCCCTGCAGCCCCCACTCCCATCCCAGTACCTATGAAAGTCAAGCCCCACCTGCTGGTGGAGTCATCTTCATCTGAGTCAAAGAAGCTGGTAGTCTCCAGCTCACTGCTCATGAGGGTGGATGAACTGTCATAGCCTCCCGGCTCCCGCCGCCGCTCCCCCTTGGCAGTTCCATTGAGCCGGGCTGCTGCAAGAGGCAGGCAGCTGGGTCCATGCAAGGCCCAATGTAGGGAAGAAGGGCTATGAGGCGGGCAGGCCAGGGGCTGAGCCGGGCATATCCATAACTCCGGGAATAGGGTGAAAAGGAGGGAGCTGGCTGAAAGCTGCTGGGGGAGGGGCTGGAAGTGGGGAATACACACCGTGCTCTGGGCCATCCCTCCGTCGGGGCCGCTCTCTTTGGGCAGACACCAAGGAGTCGGTCTCCGTGTCATTGTCCAGGTTCTCCTGGCTACCTCCACTAGCATGAGGGCTAAAAGGTAGAGAGAACTTGGTGGAGAAGAGAGCAGGCTGGGGGCTCCCTTATCCAGCCCTGGGGTGAGCCGAGGTGCGCCTTTTCCGTGGGCCATTCCCACCTTCAAGTCCCACTTACTGAAAGGACGGGGGTCGAGAGTCCCCAATGCCTCCCGTGCGTTCCATTGAAGGTGGAAGCTCTGATGGGTTGTCCGCACAGAAGGGAGCTGGCTCTGGGTGCGAGCCCTCAGCAGATACCAGCTGCCAACAAGAAAATAAGTAGTCACAGGGGTGCCAGGGAAAAGCAAGCTGTGGCTTCAGCAGGACATGGAGGGCAGGAGAGGGTGAGACAGAGAAGACGTCAGGCCCACGCCAGGGCAGTTGCCAGGTGCATGAGGGAGAGGGCTGGCGGCCCGGGTTACTGTAGCAGAGTTGGGGCACAGCACAAGTGACAGGGGAGGCAGCTGGCAGCAGGTGTCTGGATGGACAGAGGAGACCTCTGAATCAACACCGTGTTCCCCTTTCTCCCCTTCCCCCCTTCCACTATTCTCTCACATTTCATTAAAGGCTGAAGACTCTAGATTTAAAAAATCATTAGAAAACTAAACGGGGGCATCAAATCACTGGCTGAAGTCTTAGCTAAGCTGCTCCTCCCTCTGGCCACCACAGGGATACAGCCAGAGGCGGACGGCCTTACCCAGGACACCACTCGGCCATTGAAGCAGGGTAGCTTGGCATTGTCATCCGAGATCTCTTCCTTCACCACTCTGCAGGGAAAGGAGGATGTCAGAAAGGACTTTCTGATGTAGGGTTGAGGGTCCTCATAACCTGAGATGTCCTTTACCCTAGGTGTGAGGTCAAACCATCAACACAAGACTGTTCAGCTGTGAGGAGGGACTAGGGACATATCCTTAGCATCTCCACAGAGCAGGACAGAGAGGAAGGAGCTGTGGGGGAGAATCAGAAGTCAGGAACACACACTATGCTCTGGGCCACCCCTCTGGCAGGGCCATATCTGGGCCAACTGCCTTGCTAGAGCATGGCTCAGCCACTGGGTGACTGCAAATTATAATGGCCCCACGCCACACTTCAGCACCCCTAAGGCACATGCTCTGTTCCCAGCGTGACTGTCCTTACCCTCTGACCTTCACATTGGGAAAAGGCAGCACAATTCTTACTATTCTTCACTTCTCAACTAGGAAGCCCGACTTCATTCTGAGAGCTGTGGGCAAGAAGTTTAAGGAACTAGGAAGGAGGAGAGAAGGCATTCACAAGCATCCATGTGGTACATATCTGTAATCCCAGTCAGCACTTGGGAAGCTGAGGCAGGAGGATTATGAGGTAAGCCTGGGCAATATAATGAGATTTTATCAGGAATAAACAATAAGGAAGAAAGGAGGCTGACGACGTAGCTCAGATGGCAGAGTGCTTGCCTAGCATTCACAACACCATTTGACCCAACACCACATACTGGGTGCCTGTAATCCAGCACTAGAGAGGTGAAGACCAGAGCAGCAGCTTTAAGGTCACCTTAGCTTCAGAGTGAGTTTGAGGCCAGCCTGGGATACACGAGGACCCCCACCCACCCTGCCCCTGAAGAAGGAAGAGAATGATCAGTGACAATTGGTTTTATTTACTGAGCATGCGTCATGTGCCCAGCATCATGCTAAGCATCATGCTGTAGCATCATGTCATTCCCACAATGATGCTATAAGGGGAGAAAAGTGGGAAACTAAGCTTAGGTTCAAAAATCCACCTAAACACACCACTAACAAGTGGAAAGGGGTGTCTGAATCCTAGTCTGCGCGACTCTCCATTTTTATCTAGTACGTCTTCTACTACTATAGTCAGAACACATAATTTTACCAAAAAAAAAAAAAAAAAAAAAAAAGCTGGGCAGTGGTGGCACACACCTTTAATTCCAGCACTCAGGAGGCAGAGGCAGATGGCTCTCTGAGTTCAAGTCCAGCCTGGTCTACAAGAGAGTTCAAAGACAGCCAGGGATACAGAGAGAAACCCTGCCTCAAAAAAAAAAATATGCATATACATACATATATAAAATATATAATTTGTACTCCAGCCTCCTTAGGTAGACAACATAATTCTCATTTCATGAATAAAGAAACTGACATTTAGTAACTTATTCATGGTTGTTATAGTTGGAATCGAACCCCAGGCTGTTCTGACTTCAATTTTCTTTTCACTCTATTTTTTCCCCATTTGATGACGATGTAATCATGGGTCTATGAGGGATGAGGGGAAGTAAGTAATGTGGGGCATGAAGGACCATAGAAAGTGGTCCTGGCATGCAGTCTGGCCTTGGGAAAAGTTAGATACCGACTATGGTTTGGGGCCAGAGATGGGCCTGGAAACTCTGTGGACCATCACATTTTCACTCACCCGAGGAGCACAAGTAGACCATGGCTTAGCGGAGGACACATGCTCAGAGTTCTGGGAATGCAGCAAGGGAGGACGAGTCAAGCTCAGTCCCCCTCACTCTTACAGTGGTTTCCTTGGGACACTCACATTCTTGAACTTATAATGAAGCTCCCGAGCCAAGGCTATCGTCTCCCTTCCATCTGGCTCCCTACCATCTCTAACCCCACAGCAACCCTAAGAAAGAGGCCCAGACCTCTCAGCCAGCCTGGCCACTGGGTTCCAAGCTTGTAGCCCTGCATGATAACCTGGGCTCAAGAGGAAAAGAGGGTTCCCGTGACCCACTGTGTCCTTGCGGCAGTAAGGTGCAGCTGAGTCCCCCCACCACTCCATCTTCCAGATGTTTCTTCTCTTTCTGGGGGTCACCAACAGGGCCTACAAGCCTCTGCTGACTCGAGATGTCCAGTTGGACTTCAGCAGCTTTGGAGGAAGCTTAGACTGCACCCTTGGCGGGAGGGCTGGGTAGTCGGGGCTCCACATCAGATTAGAGTCAGATAAACAAAACTGGGCTCAAATCCCTATCCTGCCACTTAGTTCTCCCAGCCTAGAGATGTCTTTTTAACTTAGCCACGCCTTTGTCTCATCCCGGTAAAAGAGACTCTTAGAATAGAATAAAAACTAGTTACTGGCTCTCTCTAGTTTGAGTAAGATCTACACCCTCTCATTAAATGTAAATCCCCCTTTCTTTTCCAGATTTTTATTACTTTTTAGTGTGTGTGTGTGTGTGTGTGTGTGTGTGTGTACAGGTGTATGGAGGTCAGAGACAATCTGTGGAAGTTGGATTTTTCCTTCCACCATGTGGGTCCTGGGGCTAGAGCCCGGGTCATCAGGCTTCACCAAGGCAAGGGCCTTTACTGGTTCTCCCAAGTAATTTAGGAGAGCTAAGTCTACCCCGAGCTTGACAAATATTTTTGGAGAGCAGATGGGAGATGGGATTCCGAAGGCCTCACATTCTAACCTCCGAGGCTGAGGTGAGGCAGGCTTCCTCCTCCCCGCCTGCTTTCTCTCTTCTCAACAGGGGTCCCTGGCCTGGGCTGGCTGGAGCGCCCTGTTAGTTTCTTAGTTTGCCAGGGCTTCTATCTTTTTGAAGAGGAAAATCCATAAAACGGTCATTTACATAGCAGTCCTCACTGTCATGTCTCTCCTCCCTCTCTGACACACACACACACACACACACACACACACACACACACACCCCTACAGTGGTGTGATCAAGACGTGAGATTTTGGAGTGAGACCCCCATACCAGCCAATCTCTGATAGAGAGAGAGAGAGAGAGAGAGAGAGAGAGAGAGAGAGAGAGGAACCAATCAATTAATCACATCCACTTCATTCTTAGCATGTTCTCAACCCTGCTATAACAGCCAACTGATATTTTGCAAAGGGGGCTTCATGGACCACAGATGGGTACAGGATGGCTTCAGGTTGTACATGATAAACGTTGCTCAGTTCAATAGTTTAATATTTATTTGTGACATAGTGTAGAAATAAATGGAAACAAATAATCAGGCCTGTAGTTGATAGTATTTTTTGGAGTGGGGGGTTTCGAGACAAGGTTTCTCTGTGTAGCTTTGCACCTTTCCTGGAACTCACTCTGTAGCCCAGGCTGGCCTCGAAATCACAGAGATCCGCCTGCCTCTGCCTCCTGAGTGCCGGGATTAAAGGCGTGCAACCACCACTGCCTGGCTGATATAGTATTATTAGTTTAGTCAGCTAAGAAAAAAAAGAGTGGACAGAGGTTGATTTCAAGAAAACATTCTGTGAGCGGTGAGCAGATGCAAGGGGAGGCCTTTTATAATTGTACTGAGGCCTGCTTGCACAACAACCTTGGGAAGGCAGGAAGCAGCCCACGGTGGTCTGCTCGAGAGGCAGAGGCAAGTGGGGGTGGAGATACAAGACTATTCTAATCTCTCAAGGCATCTGGCCCAGCATACCCTGAAATATTATCCCAGTTCCTTCAGGCCCTGCTTCCCTTATTTCGCTCAAGTCAGGTTGAGACACTCACCCCCTCTCCCCAGCTCTTCTGGATAGATCTTGAAAAGATCTTCCAACCAGGTATGCCTAACTCTAGACTAAAGACAGACAATCATCACCACACTGGAGTACTCATCCTGGGGCAAGAACGGAATCAGGATTAGTCAGATCTATTCTATTCTACACTATTTCAAGAGCTCATCAAATGCGGAGTTCCTGGGCAGAGGATGACAAGTAAGCCAGGCAGGAGACAGAAGGTGCTTGCCTCCTGGGGCTTGGAGGGCGGGCCTTGGGAGAGAAGCCAGATTAATGAACGCTGGGGAGAAGAATGTCTCCCCTCACCCAGGTCTGGGGCCTCAGCTGCAAGTACAGCGCAGGCCTCAGGCAAGTGCATCAGAGGAACCTTCAGGCCTGGAGGGTCCAGAGGAGAGTGTGTGTGTGTGTGTGTGTGTGTGTGTGTGTGTGTGTGTGTGTCCAGAAGAGGGTGTGTGTGTCTGTGTGTGTGTGTGTGTGTGTGTGTGTCCTCTCAGGCCAGCTGCTACAGAACCCTCAGGCTCCAACATTCCAACCTCCCTTAAAGGGGCAGTCCCCGCTTCCAAACTGCAGCTGGGTAGGGAGGGGAAGACAAGGGAACACCAACAGGCCCTCCCAGGCCTTCCCATCCAAGCTCTGAAGCCTATGCAACACCTCCTTTGGGATCACCATCTGGCGAGAAAAGGCCCCAGCACCTGGTCAGTGAAGACTCCTCCTCCGGGTCAGGCAACACCCCATCAGCCCAGGGGAGAGGGAGACCGCTCAGTAAACATCAGGTCCAGCATCTAGCCTGGCAGAACACCCCCCAACTCCTTCTCCAGTTCAAAGTCCCACCGGCTGCGGCCTTAGATACAGCACACTCCAAATAAGGCTCTGACTCGCCGAGCTCAGAGGATGGAGAAGGCAGGCTGGGTGTCAGTAAACCCCAACTCTATGCTTAAAAGGTGGCACCTGGAAGGAGGGCTGAGGACTCCTGACTTTGGATTGGAGTGGAAGGGATGTACGTCTGTGGGGGCCGCGGATCCGTGAATGGTAGGAACTAGGGGGACAAGGCCTCCAAGAGGTGATCGGGAGTCCCTCAAAGTCAAGAGGATCCCAAGTGACCGAGCCGCTCCCTTGCTGCAAGCGGGGCTAGAAACCAGTGCAGCGAGGGAAGTCCGAACTGGCCGCGTTGGCCCCTAGCAGCGGAGCGGCGGGGGCTCCCCGGGGGCGGGGCGGGGGCCATCCTCACCCAAAATCGTCATCCATAGACTTGAAGAAGAACTTATAGCTGGGCCGCTGCAGAACGCCCTTAAAGTCCGCCAAGGTGACGCGCTCGGCGGGCAGGGGCAGCTTCACCAGGTACGGCGTCTCCTGCCCGTCCAGGTGGTAGATGATCTTGGTCTCGCCCATGGCTCCGGCCTCGGCCCCGCGGCGCGCGGCCTGCTCGGGCGGCGGGGCCGGGCCTCTCCCGCGGCGCTCTGCGCTCGGCGCGGCCCGCTGCTCAGCCCCGCTCAGCCGCCGGCCGGGGCGCCAGCTCCCTTGTTCTCCGGCCGCTCCCGGGTCCCAGCGCCGCCCGCCGCCGCTTCCGCTCCCCACTCCCCGGCGCTCGGCTGGCGACCGCGACTCTTCCGGTGGCCTCGGCCCTCCCGGCTCTGGGCTGAGCCCGGCGCGGCCCCGCCCCGCCCCGACGCCGAGCCGCGCTGGCTGCTCTCTGCCGACTGCCCGCCCACCCGCCGGGCGGCGCTCCGGGTTCAGGCGGCTGGAGGTGAAGTCTCAACCGGGTGGGCCAAGGGGACGGTTTGCTGGCTCCTGTGCAACCCGAGAGGGGTGGGACGCAGGTGCCACCTTCCGCGGAAGAGGATGGATTTGAAGACCCAACTGGATCCCCGGAGGAGGGTGGTTTCGGCGTGGAGCTTTGGGTTCTGCTGACAACACAGTTGCTGTCATAGGACGATACTAAACTAAGCTCCTTGAGGGCTGAGCAAGTTCGAGTTCTTATCCTTATAACCTCAGCGCCTATGCGCAAGTAGTTTGAGAAGTGGATTGGGCAGGTGTGGAGGTGCACGCCTTGCATCTCAGCACTCAGGAGAGATGCAGGCCGATCTCTGAGTTCGAGGCCAGCCTGGTCTACAGGACAGCCAAGGCTACACAAAGAAACCCTGTCTCGAACCCCCCCCCCCCCAAAAAAAAAAAAAGATAAAAGAAAAGAAAGAATGCAAGCATTCAGGCTTGGTGGCACACGCCTTTAGTCCCTGCACTCAGGCAGAGGCAGGGGCAGGTAGATCTCTTGAATTCCAGGACAGCCAGGGCTAAACAGAGAAACCGTCTTGACCCCCCACCCTCATATGCGAAAATAAAATGTGTGTGTGAGAGGGGGGGGGGGAGCGAGGGAGAGAATGTATATGATTGGGACAGTAGGTGTCAAAACCAAAACTGGGAATAGCCAGTCTGTGGTTCAGCTTCTCTGTTGTAACAATGTATACCAGCGGTGGCTTCAAAACTCCCGGATTCATGTGCTATTATGGCTGCATTTCAGGACCTATTTCAGTCACCTGAGATGTCACGACCTCCTCTGCTCAAAAACCTTCATATTACCCAACAGGCCTTTCACCCTCAACATGTTACACAAGGTTCTTCATAATCTAACATCAATCTTCCTCTATAGTCTTTCTCATTACATCATAACCAAATTTTTTATTACAGGCAAAAGAACATAATCAGTAGCAGTTACATAACTTCATATCCTTCATTTAATCTTTTTCTCCAAGTAATGTGTATGCATAACTAAACAGTATTAAAACTTGTTTTCAAGGTTTATTGTTGTGGAATATTACTTTAGGCAAAGATGTGTCCCATTCGTTTCTGTTGCATTTAATGATGTAAAGATGTGTTACTAAAGACATGTTACATTTGTTTCTGTTACACTTGTTTAAGGATGTAAAGATGTGTTACATTTGTTTATGCTGCACTTATTTACAATGTAAAAATGTGTTGCTCTGCCTGCTTAAGGCACCTGATTCATCTAATAAAAGGCTGAATGGCCAGGCAGTAGAGATAAGCCGGGCTGGCCAGCAGAGAGAATAAGGGAAGAGAGGAGAGAACCAGTGAAAAAGAAAGGGAGATACCCAGGGGCAGCCAGGCAGCAGCCAGCCAGCCAGATGCGTAAGGGTAAACAGAATGAAAGGTAAAAAGCCCCGAGGGAAAATATAAATCAAGAGAAACAGGTTAAATTAAGTTATAAGAGCTAATGGGACAAGTATAAGATAAGGCTGAGCATTCATAACTAAAAATAAGTTTCCGTGTCTTGATTTGGGCGCTGGCAGTCCAAAAAAGCCTACAATATATTTATTTAAATTTTCAAGACAGGGTTTCTCTGTGTAGCCCTGGCTGTCCTGGAAGTCATTCTGTAGACCAGGCTGGCCTCGAACTCACAGAGATCTGCCTGCCTCTGCCTTCTGAGTGCTGGGATTAAAGGCGTGCACCACCACCTGGTCTATTTCTTGATTTACACATTCTAGATATTGCCTACTGATGTTCCACCTTTTACTTTCTTAAAGTACTGAAATCAGCCCCTACCCCTTTTAGGGTCTTGTGAATGTAGCGAGATTCTACCACTAAGGCCCAGATTGTTTGAGCTGCATAGCTAATCTATGATTGAGGGTTGGTGCAGTGGTTCAGTGTGAAGGCCACACCTGACAACCTGAGTTTGATTCCCAGGGTCCAGGTGGAGGAAGAACTAACTCCTGCAAGGCTGACTTCTGCAGGTGCACTGGCATGTGTGTGCTCGCCAACACCTCCATACAAGCAAAATAATTAAAAAAAAATGAGTTGAAAATAATTTCCCTTCAGAATTCTGAAGGCATTTGTTTTCTAGTTCCATCAATAAGGGGTTGGCTTGATATCACTTAAAGTTTGGCTTCTTTCTAGAAGCCTTTGGGCATTTTTGTAATCCTTGGGACTCTGTGTTGCCCGGATGGTTTTAATTCCTGTGCTCAAATCATCCTCGTGTCTCAGTGTCTGATAAACTGGATTAGAGGTATGTAACAGCTTTGCTTAGTGGGGCTCTTTCCTCATTCACAGTGCCAGGCATTTGGAGTATCTAGAAATGCAACAATGTCTTGAATGGGTACTGTCCTAACCTTTCTTCCTCTCTGCCATTCTCATTAGATGTTGGACCTTCTGGACTGACTCTTCCTATCCTTTTTGCCTCTACTATTTTTGACAATTTCATCTTATTATAAGAGTTCCTATTATTAGAACCCTTCTAGTCACTTATTTATCCAATATATCAGGTTCAGTAATCAGATATACTGGTATTTACATACGTCTAGAGAGGATAAAAACAAGTGTAGCAAGGTTTGGGGAGCATGAAATCAAGCTGACCTCTCCGGCTGAGCATGCAACGAAGCGCCCCCATCCTGTGCAGTCTTCCAGTCACTGAAGGCTGTCACTATCATTACCGCAGTGGCCCAAGTATGTCCGGGCCAGACAACTCTGAGTCAGTTCTCGCCTGCCATTGAGTCCTGGGCACTGAACTTTCCCCTGACCTCAGGTCAGCAGGCTTGGGTGCATGTGCTTTTACCTGCTCAGTCATCTTGGCAGCCCTCAGAAGTTCTAAGAACTCTATTCCCTGCAATCCTCCCCCTTTGGGACATTTTTCTTGGTGGGCACAGCAGTTCCCCCTCTTGAGTTTTCAGAATCCTGATTATAGCTTGCTGCCCTCACACTTCTCAGAGTACCCTACTTTACCGGAGCTCCTTCATGTGTTTGGTTTCTTCTTCTCATGCTGGAGGACTCTTCAATGTTTGAGCCTTGGCTTTTAATGCATGTAAGGCACTAAAATGCAGGTTGGGAGCTCTGTGCACAAGGGCTACTACTAATAACTAAGTCTCACTGCAGGGTGGTAAAGTGGGGGGAAGTTGTTCTTCGGGAGGGTCAACGGAAGGAAAGTGTCAACATTCAAAGGCCACATTTTCTCCCCTGTAGTTGTTTCAGACTTGGGGTTCTAGTAAATGTGTGGATGCAGTGTTCCAGCACTCACATAGTTTTCCTTAATTCTTCAGTCAACTTAGTAACCCATCCCAACCATATTTCTGACTGAGTCGAGGGCTCTGACATCTTGAAATCTCATGGGACTTTCATCATGCTGGGAACCCACAGGCTCTGTAAGTCTGAAAACTTGTGACAATTTCTGAGGCACAGTGTCACACAGCCTGGACTGAGCTCAAACTGGCTGTATGACTGATAACCATGAGCTCCTGATCTCCGTCTTCACGTCCCAAGTGCTCCATTACCATAGTGAAACTCACTAGTAAACTCTATACACAGATCTTGGGATTACAGTCATGCTCTGTGCCTGGTTTCTCATGGCTTTCTTGAGCATATTTCTTTGGTGATTTCCTCCCTACCATCGTTCACAGACGTAACTGTACATTTTCTTGTAGAGAGGCGGCTAGTCACCTGGCTAGATCTGTAAGTGGCAATGGTGTGTGCAGGGCCTTCTTTGTAAGTGGATCTCTGTGCAAGTTCCTCTCTCCACAGCTTTACTTTCCTCTAAGGCTCTAGACCAGTGGTTCTCAAACTGTGGGTTGAGACCCATTTTTTGGGGGGGTCACCCAAGACCACCACAAAACATAGATATTTACATTACAATTTGTAGCAGTAGCAAAATTATAGCTATGAAGTAGCAATGAACATGATTTTAAAGCTGGGGGTTACCACATGAGCAACTGTATTAAAGGATCAAGGCAAAAGAAGGTTGAGGACCACTGTGCTAGACCTTGTACTGGCTTGTTAATAACACTACCCCAGTAAGAAGAACCATCTAGTCTAAGTCACCTTTTACTATTCTATTAATTTTTTTTTCTTTCTTTCTTTTTTTCTTTTTTTTTTTTTTGGTTTTTTGAGACAGGGTTTCTCTGTGTAACTCACTTTGTAGACCAGGCCGGCCTCAAACTCACAGAGATCCACCTGCCTCTGCCTCCCAAGTGCTGGGATTAAACACATGAGCCACCACTGCCCAGCAACACTGATTCATGTGAGTGTTTTGCTACACGTGTGTCTGTGTATCATGTGTATCCTAGAGCTGGAGTTATGCTCAGTGGGCGCTGGGAATCGAACCTGGGTCCTCTGTAAGAATAAGTGCTCTTAGCTGTTGATCCACTCTCTAGCCCTTGCTGTTCCATTTTCAATGTTTCACAGGTTGCCACACCATTCATCACCCCTCCTGTTCTTACAGTCACGTGCCTTCCTACCATCCCTTCACAGACTTGGGAGATCTCTGCTTTGGACATGCTCTAACCTTCCTTCTTCCCTTCCTAAGCTGACTTAGCATCACAGTTTGGTGAAGCCTTCTCTATTACCATAACTATAAGGATCCCTGCCTAAAGCTCTGTCATTTCTGATCTGCGCACTATCTGGAACAGATCAAGATGTCTTACAGCTTAATTGTCCCATAGGTCAGGCCATCATCTCTGTATACGCTCCAGGTATTAGATCTTGGACCTGGCCAGGGTCTCCCATAGCCCAGGCTAGCCTGGAACTCCTGAACTGCTTGCTTTCACTTTCCAAGTGCTGACAAGTGTTGCTACCACACCAAGATTTTTTTGTTTTTCCTTTTCAAAAAATGCCTCTGCACCAAGTAGAGTTTAGTAGCCCCTTCTTTAGCTTATCTTTTTTCCACTCAAGTGAAACAAAGGCACCTCTTTCGTATATGATGTCAGGTGTATGTAGGGTGACATTTACTACAGGTTAGTGTCACGAAAAACTTAATGACCCACTCTATATGAAGGCAACAAAGACCTCACAAAAGGAGAGTGTTGAGGTCATGGGAGCTGCATAGCAGTGACAAGCTCCAGTTCTAAGGTCAGAGGCAAACTCTGCCTCTGTAGTGATTGATTAGTTCCATGGCCTCTCTGAGCTGCAAGCATCATCAGAAAATGACAAGAACTACTTCACAAGGTTGATGGCAAAGGTCAAATGAAATAACACATGACTATTTAGCAGAATTCCTGCCACATGTTAAACTCAGCCTAAGAGAAAGCACACTTCACAGGAATGTCTATGTTCTTAGCATGTGCATCCCTGGCTTGTGGGTACATTTGCTTCTGGGACAGTTTCTACTTCACTAAAGCAGACAGAGTTCTGAACTGTAAGGTCAAAGTCCTTAGCTATGCCCTGAAAGATTCATAACATCTTAGGTGGGTTTCTTTACTTCCCCACTGCCCTCAGGGTTTCTCTGTGTAGCCCCAGCTGGCCCTGAACTCACAGAGCTCCACCTGCCTCTGCCTCCAGGGTGCTAGGATTAAAGGCGTGTGCTCACATCCAGGGGATTGATTTCCTTATCTGTTAAGATGAATGTGGCCCAGTATCTCTGACAGAACCAGTACTGGATCAACTGGAAAAGGCTAGAGTGGCAGATGGCTTCATGTATGCTTGGCACCATCATGCTGGGGTAGAGGGTGTTTAGAACAGGAAAGGCTTTGGAAACAGGCTCTGGCGCACCACTCCACGACCACAGACTGGTCTCTGGAGCTTGGGAAGGCAGTTCAGCCATTCACTTCCCATGTGCCAGGGGAACGGAATCAATCAGGTAGCACAGCACCACCTTGTGGCCACCACAAGCCTTCCCTCCAGGTGTCGGTGAAAAGCAGCTAAGTCAGATCACCTAACTCTCTCCTGGCTGATCGGACAGAGTTGGCAAGAAGCCCAACACACCCCTCTTTTTAATATTAACAAATACAAACAAGAGAGAGGGCCAGCTGCTCTTTACTGTCCCCGAGGGAAGCTGGAGGACAAAGGGCTTCCTCTAGCCTACCTCCAACTGCAGGGACTGTCTAAACCTTCCTAACCTCCCGCATCCCAACGTCAGCAGGATGAGCAGCACACAGTTGCTGGCAGTAGAAGAATACTGTGGTTGCAACTTCTGTTACGTCTCAGTCTGCAGTGGCCACTCATGCTTCTGCAGCTAGCTTTCTTGTTCTCCTCTTGTTAGGAGGGCAGCCAGTGACACGCCCCGGGGACGGCAGCCAGCATCAGTCGTCCTCAGATGACTCCTCTTCTGCCTCTTGTAGCCACTGGATGAACCTCTGCAGCTGTAAGGAAGCGGAGGGGAAACACGTATTCCCCTGTTCTTGCTGCTGATGAACAGCTCTGACCACAAAGTCCCTAGAGTGGAGGGAGGGCCAGGACACCGGCGAGGGGGGCGGCAGCCTGACCTACCTGTCCATTCTTGCGCAACTGCTGGCCTCTGTCAGTTATGTCTCTTTGACTGAACCAGCTCAAGATTGTTTCCTCGGCCAAGATCTCCAGCTGGTAAAAAGCCATCAGAACCTACAGGAAGTCAGCAAAGGGGAGCTCAGGGTCCTTCGGATCCAGCAAGGATATAATAACAGTGGCTAACATCGGAGAGGAGATCTCAGCACCCCCAGGCTCTCAGCATCCTCCCCACACCAAGTAGCCCCTTCAAAATAGACAAGAGAGCGGGCAGAGTGGTATGTGCTTGTAATGCCAACATTTGGGGGTTGGGGTAGAGGCAGGAGGATCAGGAATCCAAAGTCAACTGCATCACAAGTTTAAGGCCAGTTTGAGGAAAACAAATAGACACCAAGCAAATCATCATCACCATCACCCAAAAGAAAGACAAGAGTGAGCCGGGGTGGTGGTGGTGGTGGTGGTGGTGGTGGTGGTGGTGGTGGTGGTGCACACCTTTAATCCCAGCACTCAGGAGGCAGAGCCAGGCTGATCTCTGTGAATTCAAGGCCAGCCTGGTCTACAGAGTGAGTTCCAGGAAAGGCGCAAAGCTACACAGAGAAACCCTGTCTCGGGGGAAAAAAGAAAAAGACAAGAGTGAACTGTACTGAGACAGACATGGCCCGTGGACCTCCTGATGAGAGGTTGGCTAGGGCCCCCTTAGGCCAGCCCCAAGGCTGCCTCAGCAGCACCAGTCTGGCTCTAGACCACAGGGAGAGATGGTGGGGTGAACAAACTTAGGACAGACAAAAGCAAACCTCAGTTCTGTGTTTCTGCAGGGTCATGAAGGCCTGCTCCAAAGCACACGGAGGGCACAAAGTGTGAGACAGTGCTCACCTTGGCCATGGAAGGAACAAGAGCTTCATGTTCCAAGAAGAAGTCCTCAATGGCCGCCAGGGCTTCCAAATGGTCAGCAGCTCGCTTTATGTAGTTCTTAAAAACAGGGCTCCAGGCTTTGAGCAGCTAGGGGAAAGGAGGGGAAGGGGAGTGAACTGTGAGATATTCCTTAGCATGCTCCCGAAGCTGAACGGCAAAGAGGATCAATACCGACGACACAGGAGGACACGAGGAGATGAGGTAGGCAGTACAGAATCATGTAAGAGGCACCTGGGAACTGCTCCAATGAGAGGCTGGAAAGAATTACCTTTCTCAGGGAAGGGAAAAGTGGGTCAGATAGATGCTGTCTCAATACCTATCCCAGCCGGGCGGTGGTGGCACATGCCTGTAATCCCAGCACTCAGAAGACAGAGACAGGTGGATCTCTGTGAGTTCGAGGCCAGCCTGGTCTACAGAGCTAGTCCAGGACAGGCTCCAAAGCTAGAGAGAAACCCTGTCTCGAAAAACCAAAAAAACAAAACAAACAAACAAAAAAACCTATTCCCAGCCAGGGGTTAATCTTGTTCTGGGTCAAATCATGGGCTCTGTAACAGCAGTTCTACTTCATGTTGTTTTAGACTTTGGTCTTGAGATGGAATTTTGCTGTGTTATCCTAGCTAGGCTCCAGTGATCCTTTTGCCTTAACTTCCTGGAAGAGTTAAACTATAGATATGTTCCATAATAGCTGATTTCCAGTACTATTTCTGAATGTCCTTTTGGGGGCCTGGAATGCTCTCAATCCTGGGGTCCCAAAGACCATTCAGTATTAAATATTACCAGATCTGGAACTGCTACTGCAACTCCAGAAACCAACCACCTTCCAAAAGCCAGGAGAATGGACCCAGAAGCAACATATGCCCCACAGGGAGCCCACTGACTCCCAACTTCCTTTAAGACAAGCACTGCAAAGACATTTAGCTGCCTCCACTCACTCCCTTGCACTTGGCCTCAGTCTTTGCTTACAGGAAGCAGCATGGCACAGTAGCGGTTTGGGTCAAGCAGGGAATCTACTTGTTGCAGAGGGAACTCCATGACCACGTGACTGAGGACCTGCATCACCTCCTTTAGGCTAATGTTGTAGGCATACCTGTGGGGAGAGTCACACGTGTTATGGTTAATAGTGATGGTCCACTTGACAGGACCTGGAATCAATCCTTCTAGTAGACAGATCTCTGGACATGTGGGAAGACCTAGTCTCTGGGCTGAGCACCAGCATTCACTTCTGCAGCCGCTCCCAGCTCCCGCCACCACAAACTCTATCCTCAAACCGTGAGCCAAAACAAAGCCCTCTTTCCCCAAGTTGCTCTCTCCAGGCCTTTTGCTGCAGCAGAAGTAACTACTAGAGCAAGGCTCCAGGGTTCGCTGTCTTTCAGCTCTAAGAGCAGGAGGGTTCTGACAGCATACTGGAGAGGAAATCTACTCTCAGGCTAGATGCTAATGTTTTGCTCCAAACACTCCTGGCCTTCTCCTATCCAGTCTCCTACTCTGGGAAGAAACACTTGGAGAGAACATCTTTGTTCTTGGGGCAGCACAGAGAAGAAACAGGAAGGGGTTGCTCTTACTTGAGAGAGTTGATCTCCAGGACTAGATTGTCACAAGAAATAGTCTCCTCTTTGCCTCGCTGCAGTGTTCCCAGGACCTCATTCTGGAATACTGAAAGGAAAGAAATTCACCTTTCCAGAATGCTCTGCTTTAAGTCATCTAGTTCAGACTTTCACAGCAAAGCCTCGATGGGAGAAACTTGAGCCTTTGGCTAGCTGGGTCAAGCAAAGAGTAAACTTTCCCACTTTGTTCACACCTTTGATGTCATCCAATGGAGGGGACCCCGCTCGGCTGTCCAGCTCCTCAGAGGCCACACTTCGCTCACTTTCAGTTTCACTTTCCTCCTCCATCCTGATCGTGAGTCCTAAGAACAGGAACCGCTCAGGTGGTGCAGTGCTTGGCTCCCCGTAAGAAGCCTGGCACCACACAAACCAGGTGCGCTGTGCACGCCTGTGACGTCAGCACTGAGACGACGGAGGGCAGGAGGCTCAAGGCCACCCTCAGCTACACAGCAAGCACGGTCCTCACACACACACATCACTAAGTTTAAAAAACGACCAGACCTAAACAATGAGAGACGTCAAAATATGTGTCCTGTCAGTATGAAGTGAGGATGCAATAATAATTAGATTCTGAGGTAGTCAAAGTTCTCAAAACGACTCAGATGAAGCAGCAGGCAGGCAGGTCTAAGGGCTAGCTTACCCCACAGACTCTGCCGCAGTCCCTCCTCTTCCTCCACGTTCACATCTGCAGCTCTCCAGAGGTGTCCCTGCCCTTCAAAGCCTACTTCTGCTGGATTGTAACCTGGAAAAGGCGTTGATATTTTGAGAAGGCCCAGCAGCAGCATCGACTTCTCTGGAAAGACAGGCTCTTCTAGGGGGCAGAGAGATGCACAGATGCCCCACACCTGTTGAGCCTCACACCTTTCAGCCTCACTTTCTCCTTTTCTTGGTCAGCCCCAGAATCATCACTGAACTGGCCATCATCTTCATCTTCCTCTGCATCTGGAGGGTGCAGAGAGATCACAGAGCCCTCAGGCAATGTGATATCTGGGCCCACAACCACCTGAGAGAGAAAAAAGGATGGAGTGGCATAGACTTACTGCAATGAGGAGAACTATATTTTGACCATCAGAATAATGCTTCCTGTTTCGTTCTGGTTTTATACTAAGCTAAGCAGAAGGTTGGAGAAATGTTTACAGGGAATCTGGTTCCTCGACTTGGCACAATTGCTACTCAATTCAGGACTGTGCTCAGCCTGGAACGGGCCTTACCTGGGAAGTGAGGACACAGCGTGACTTCAGTGTGACCCGCTCCTTGACCTCAGCTCTGTCACAGAGCAGAGACTGGTGTATCTGTGATCCAGCAGCCACGCGGACTCCCTGCCACAGGTAGGCCTGGTCCAGGACCACATTATCACCTGGCTCAGGATGAGGAGGACTTCTGTCACTCAGGGTCCACCTCTGAAACAGCCCATCCCGGAGGACAAGGCTGACTGACACAGCCCCAGCTCCCACCTAACGCTTACATTCACCTGCCGACATTAGAAACATCCAGACCCTTCCCAGGTCAGCCCCAAGAGCAGACTGCCCATCCTTTACTAAGCTTACAATAATTTTACACTCTACATATGCTTCCCTGAGAACCTTCAGGATTTCTCAGAATGAACTATAAATAAACCTTATTACAGTCATGTGTGTATTACACAATTTGAATCCTACTATTGTATTCAAAGAGCTAACTAGTAGTCTTATATTCTTCAACCAAAGTGAGCTGTCAAGAGGAGAACCACCATTATAGGAGAGCAAAAAAACCACCTCAAGTCCACACCCAGAACACCCAGCACTGCCTCACATTAGCTGTTACCAGGCAAGACCATCTTTTGGAGGGTTAAAGAACACACATGCCCTTTGTAAACTGGAATGGGTAAGCACAGGTACATGCTCACTCTCCACTTGGATCCAAATATGAACACAGGAGAGGACATCACAGAATATGAACAGTCATCTTAAGAGTCACACTAGGCTGGGCGTAGTGGGGCACGCCTTTAATCCCAGCACTCGGGAGGCAGAGGCAGGCCTGGTTTACAGAGTTCCAGGACAGCCAGGGCTGCACAGAGAAACCCTGTCTTGATAATGACCACCACCACAAAAAGTCACAGGCACGTATCAGCTGTCAAATTCTTATTCTCTCCTGTGTGCCCTTTTCTGTTTGTTTGTTTGTTTTTTTGGTTGTTGTTAATTGTTTTCGAGATGGGTCTCACTATGTTGTTGCCCAAGCTGGCCTCAAAGCCCTGACTCAGACGGGATTATACACAACTGTGGCCAGCTAACTTCCTTCTTCCTGCCCTCCTGCCTGGGTTGTTCAGTAGAGGTTTCAATATGCAGTTCCAGGCTGGCCTCACACGTAATCCTGTCCCCATCTCCCAGGTGCTGGGATTGCACATGTGGGCCCAACACTGTGGAGGCTCATGCCTTTAATCCCAGCACTTGGGAGGTGGAGGCGGGTGGGTCTCTGTGAGTTCAAGGCCAGATCTCTCAAAAAACACAAGTGTGCCAACAAGCACAAGGACTCCCGTTCTTCCTTTCTCCTCCCACTCTCAAGATTAACTGAATTTTTAATATTTCCTGTGCATGTATGTATGTGTACCACATGTATGTTTGGTGCCTGAGGAGGTCAGAGAGTTCATTGGATTCCCCTGAACTGAGGTTAAGGATAGCTGTGAACTACCATGAGTACTGGGAACCAAACCCGAGTCCTCTGCAAGAGCAATAAGCGCTCTTAACCATGAGGCCATCTCCCCTCTCTCTCCGCCTGTCTTAAGACAGCCACTCTAGCTCCTTATTGGTAAGGGCTAACCCTTCGTACCCTCCCTAGCTTCTGGAGACATACTCCAGGCCCATATCTGTGGGACTGCTGCTGGGTTCCCCACCTGTGCTCACCAATGTGGCAGTCAGGGCCAATGACACTGTTGGTGATGGAGCAATTGCTGCCAATGACAGTGCCAGCTCCCAGAAGCACATTTTCCTCCAGAACGCTGCCGTGGCCCAGGCTGACTTGAGGCCCTCGGTAGATGTTGTGCCGGGAATGAGTGCAGCTCTGTGTGGTGCTGTCAGTGAAGTTTACTTCTGGAGTGAGAGGGTAGACCCATCGGCGGATGACGTCAGCACAGATGGCTGAGTACATGTGTAGGTTGGAGACCCGGGCACCGTATTCCCTAGTTGTCACATGCAAGTGGATCTGGTTTCCTAGGATCTAAAGGAAGGAAAGGGAGATCACCCAGTCTAGAAGACAGGAAGACAGTCCCAAAGCAGAACCCTTTCTAAACCTCACTGCCAGTCAACAATGGCCCATGTTTTCTTTGTGTACTGTTTGCCCCAGCTTTCGAGTAACTTCCTCCCTCTGAAGGCTTAATGAAACATAAAAGGGAACCAAAGGTTACCAGAGTGAGATAATCCTTTCTTCTAGAGGTTTTGGAAGCTATTTCTCACCTCCTCATTCACTAATAGGCCTCGCACAAAATCATCTCGAGTTTGGTAGTCAAAATTGTCTGTGAAGAGTTGAGCTACCTGTGGGGGGAAATAGCATGTGCTAAAGTTAAGTACTTCCTCAGGAAATAAAGATTAAGTCCCAGAGAGCCTTCAACCTCGCAATGACTGACTATGGAACAAAACCTAGACTTGGTCTCCGATACATCAGGATGAGGTAATAGTAGCTCTTTACTGTACCATATACAACATGTGAGAGAAAGAGGGAGAAGACATGACCCCTGGAAGACAACACCCCCCCCCTCCCCAGGGCTCTACTCTTTGGGTTTGCGGCCCTGTTCTGGAGAGTTCACCTGAGGAGAGCAGATGCTGATGTGACAGTCCAGTAAGTCATACCGAATCTCCACTCCATCTCTGCTGCTCTGGAACAGGTTCTGTGGGAGAGGTCACAGAGGCTTTAACTTACCCTTCTAGAAGCTCAGCTCCTCCCCTCCCACCTGGAATTCCCCAGATACCCACTTACCAAGGGAAATGAAAATCGCCGGAGGCCTTGGGTCTTCTGGAAATGCAGAATCCGGTTCGTGGCACTATCCACAGCTACCACCACGTTGTCCTCGTGGCAACGTGTAGGGTGGCTGGGGGATGACTCTTTGAAGATCATTGTCATCACAGACACATTTTTTTCTAGCTTCCGTCTTAACCTATAAAGAACATGAGGCAGGTGGTCGTAGGCTCCTCTGCTGGCCCCTAAGTCTTACCCTGCCACTTCCCCACCCTGACCTGTGCTCCTCTAGGGCTCTGGTAATATTGATATTTGAGACGACATCTCCATATATCAGAAGAAAGTCAGAGCGCACCAGGGCCTTGGCATCCACGTCACGGAGGACATCTCCTAGTGATCGGTATAGGTCTGATGTAATTATTCGAACAACATTGAGGGATGTAGGATGGCACCATTTGGATTTCCTACAGGAAGGTAGTGAGAGGAATGGTAAATTAAGCAACTGATCACAGACCTGAGTGTCAACCTGCCTTCAGCACCCACACTTCTCTATGGCTTCTCTGGGTTCCTGCCAGCGTCCTTGGCTTCAAAGAGACTCATAAACTATAATGAGCGGTCTCAGCACCCAGCGTCATTAGCTTTATATGTTAGAGAAATTAGGCTATTCCCTGTCTGTTCCTCAACTCCTGTCTTCAAATGTGAGTTTGAATTTAAAATCTGCTGAAATCTAGGGTGTGAAAGCATTCTCCTGTCATCTTTCTTGTTCTGAAATCCATATCAAATTTAAACACTATATCATAGAAAACCTGCTAATATATATTAGTCTTTATTTCTCAAACTCATAAATTCTGGACTCACCCTCCCAAGATTGTAAGTTTAAAAAGAACTTCCTGTGGGCTTGAAATGAAGGTGGGGAGTGGGGAAAGAAGGGTTAAGAGCTTGTTCTTGTCCTTGGGGTCAGAACAGTCAATATTTGGAAACTCAGTGGAAAGATAAAGATGCTCTTCTAGTAACAATGAAGCCATCAACTACAAAGCAAAACTCACAGGAGCAAACTACGTAAGACTCAGCAAACTACGTAAGACTCAGAAAGCCACATCAGCCTTTGCTTTCTGTCACTGGAGCCTCCAGGCAAAGGGTGCTCCGCTGCCTGCCGCACGAAAAGCAAAGCAAACACTAAACCTTCCATGAGATCTGAACAGATGCAATTCTTTTCCTCCTCACGTCTTAACTTTGTCATAACCATCCTGAAAATAAACTGGGAAAAGATGGTGAAACATGGAAAGGAGAAGATGTGGAGTCTTACAGCAAGTGTTCTTTGATCTGAGCAGCCTTCCAGCAGCAAAAGACAAATGTTTCCTGCACACCCGTGGCAGTCAGGAATTCCAGAGTGTAGTCAATTAGCGCCACATTGGCCAGGGGCAAGAGAGCCTATGGGACAGGATATGAAAAAGTCTGAGGTCTTCAATCCATGAGTATACTTTGGGTACCCCACTGCAATGATGCTCCTTCTATCAGCGTTTCTAGACACTACAGTTTGCTTTATCTCTTAATTCTAAAGTAAACAGGTGCCAGCTTGCCAGCTTGTGCTATTCATGGACTGCTCTAAGGTTCAGTCTAAGGTTCTGCGATTTGGGCTTAGTAGGCATGGCGATCAGACACAGACGTGTTATAGTAGACCAGAGCTGGCAAAGGATAAATTCTGGCCCTAAATCATAGCTCCAGAGCTCTAATCACAAAGTCCTTCTTCCTATAAAATTTCCCTCTATTTCCACTAGGAGTCATGGGCAACCACTCAAACACTTGTCAAAAATGAACAGCCATTAAGCTTCAGAAATTTTTCTTGGGCAAATCTGTGTTTGAGTGAACTATGGGTTGCTGAGTGACCCAGCAGTCTGTAACTCCAAGACCAATTTCCTCTGTCTGGGTAATTCTGAGGGTGACGGTAACCCATCCGGTCCTCCTTTCAGCAGATGGGAGGGAAAAAAGCCCGCACCAACCCGAGATCCAGTCTTTTCTCTTTCAGGTGTATTACCATCGCCTTTCCCGAAGCTATTTCTTTAACTACCCATGTCTCTCTTGCAAGGCTAAAAGCAGCGGAGGGCCCTCTGGCGCTACCAAATCCCCTTGGGGAAGGCGTCTGTCAAGCACTGCTCCAACATGCAGCCCTGCGAGAATGCATGTTTGCAGGCCACTCGCCTGTTTGGACAGTCCATCCCTCCACCTCCCTCCAACCAGATAAATCCGACTTTAGGGTAACTTCCAGAGCACGCTCCACTAGCTAGCCACAGTGGCAACCTCCTGCGGCCCCGCCACCCTCCAGGCGCGCGGGCTGCTCTCGTGCCGGGCGCTCACCCGGGGCTGGTCCTTGGAGATGGGGAAGAAGCGGCGGTTGAAGCTATCCGCCACTAGAACGGCCTGCAGGGGCGGCGGCGGCTCCTCCTCCGCACCTTGGGCTCCCCCGCCGCCCGAGCCGCCGCCACGTTTGTTCGCTCGGCCGGCCGCAGCCCCAGGGAGCGCCGAAGTGGTTGCCATCTTCTTCCCTCGCAGCCGGGACTTCCGCGGGGGAAGCTGACACCGCACGCAGTAGGGGACAAAAAGAACTCGTAGTCGAAACGCGAAGGTGCGACTGAAGCGAGAGGGAGGAGTGCGCATGCGTCTACCCTGGAGGCCTCCACGCCCCCGCGCAGGGCCTGAGCCGGGGCGTGGCTAGCTGTACTCGGTCCGTGCGCACTGGGTGGTGCGTGCGCAGCGTTGGGGTGGGATTCCGTGGACGTCAGTCTCGGTCCCCTTGCTTCTGTCGGGGTGGACAAGCTAAGGTGGGTTCATGCTGAGGGCACTGTGGAGGCCGGGAAGGAGCCTGCAGCTTCCCTGTCCAGAGCATATTAAAACTGTAGTCCTCGGGGGTGCGGGTGCGGGCTGGAGAGATCGCTCATGGGTTTTGAGCACTTGTTGCTGTTACGGAGGAACCTAGCATCCACCCACAACTGCCGCTCCAGGTTATCTGACACTCCTCCGACCTCCGAGGGAGCTGAAGGCATGTGGTATACATACAAACCGACAAAACACTCATACACATAAACCTAAAAATAAAGTGTAGCTCTCCGTTTGCATTCTAGTAATCTAAGGGGACCCGGCGCCTTTGGGTGGGAATCCACGATCTGCACAAATACTGAACGTGGCGGCAAGCGGTAAATTTTTATCCAGCATGCTTACAGCTAAGTCGCTCCCCCATCCCAAGGGCTGGAAATACAACCTAGAGCAAAGAGCAACAGGCATTTCTTAAACTCTTCAGTCAGACTAAAGAAGCACACCCAGCTAGTGAGTGGAAAACAGGCGCTGGAGCTCATCGGACTCCACAGTGTCACAAGCATTCTGCCGTTTTCATGGGGATAACAACGAATGCTTCACGAGGTCCAGTCCAGCCTATCGTAGATGAGACTGGACCCAGCTGGATCCAAGAACGCCAGTAAGCTGAGTAGGACTGGAGCGTAGTAGCAAGCTTGCCAGGCTGGACGCTTAAGCGGAGCTGCAGGTTTTGGGGGAAAGAAGCTGTGGCCGCGGTTTGTAAATCAAGGTCAAGGCGGAGGAAGCAATGGCTCGCAGCCTGGGTGTAATTCTGTCAAGCCAAGATTTACAGTAACTGCGCCCATTGAGCACGGGAACCCCTGCTAATCCCACAGTTTCCATGGTCACTGTGTCGCTACACTTAGAATCTTGGTGGAGCCCAGAAGTCTGTCATTTCTTTATTCGCCCAGGTCCTATGCGAACGCATTTGCTTTTGAAAATGTTAGTTAGCATAGAGAGGGAAAAGCGGGGCAGCTCAGAAAAAGAAATTTCAATTAAATCAATGTATTACAGGGCGCATAAGGGCATATTCTCCTAACACCGACTGAGACGGGAGGATCCCAAGTGGGAAGCCCGCATGGGCTCTGGAGGAAGCTTCACAACAACCTAACAAACAAGTTGGCAAACACGACCAAAATAAGATAACATATAAATGTTCGTTCTGGAGGACTGTTTGGTTGCGCTACAGATCTACATGCAGAAGAGAAAGAAAAATGTGCGCCTGTGGGAATCCCTCTTCTTATGCACACACACGGTCGCCCACACGCAGCTTCGAGAAATGCTAGCTAGAAAGTGGCTTGTGAAGTCGGGTAACATTGCCCTCTAGAGGTCAGTGTGATGCAATGCGCCTTCTTCACCAATTCCGGTAGCGTCTATGACAGTCTTCTTTTTCTTCTTTTTTTTCCTTTTTCCTTTTTTCCTTCTTTCTTTCTTTTTTTCTTTTTGAGACAGGGTTTTTCTACATAGCCCTGGCTGCTCTGGTACTCACTATACAGACCAGGCTGGCCTCGAACTCACAGAGACCCACCTGACTGCCTCCAGAGTTCTGGGATTAAAGACGTGCACAACCATGTCTGGTCTATGAAGTCATTTTTTCTTTTTCCCTTTTTTTTTTTTTTTGTTTTTTGTTTTTGTTTTTCGAGACAGGGTTTCTCTGTAGCTTTGGAGCCAGTCCTGGACTATCTCTGTAGCCCAGGCTGGCCTCGAACTCACAGAGATCCGCCTGCCTCTGCCTCCCGAGTGCTGGGATTACAGGCGTGCGCCACCACCGCCCGCTGAAGTAATTTTTTCTTAATGTGGAGATTCCAGGACTATGGAGTAGGAATTCATGTCACATTCATGATCTATATGGAGGCCAGAGGTCCTATGGTAGAGTTGGTTTTTTGTTTTTGTTTTTTTTCCTATTCTGGGATGATGACTCAAAGAGAAGTTGAGCTTCTTGGAGAGACTAGTGTGCATAGAGACAAGGTTCCAGAGACAGCGTTACCCAGGGAAAGAATTGATGGCCCAGTAAGCTAGTCTGAGGGGACAGGCATTACAGGTATGGTGAGAAGTTGTGCCTAGCTTGCTAGTTCCTTGTGTGCTCCAGGAGGGGAGGAAGGTGGTTACGGCGAAGGAAGGAAGGAAGGAAACTGCCCTCGCTTGTTCAGTACTGTCCCGACTTTATCTTTGAACTTCCTGCGTCCTGAAGTGAGGAAATCCCAAGTTCCTGGTACACTGGAGTGTTTGGTCACCACTCAGGTGGCCACTAGGCGTCAGTAATGTGTTATGGGAACTCCCTCCTACAGATGTAATTAGCAGAAATGGCCGGCACTTCCCAATGCCTACACAAGATGTGGGTCACAGGAAAGCAACACTGTGATGCTTACTGGGAAATGTCAGTGACAGAAGAAAAGGTATTAAGGTGGCCAGAGAGAAAGTATGTTACCAAAGGGAACAAAACTTAGATGTCCACAGGACAGCAAAGGCAGGAGCCAGGAGGTGACTAGGTTACCGAATGAGGAAAAGCTCCTTAGGGCAGGGGGACAGAATCTCTATCATTCCTTTCGGGCCAGTTCAATAACCTGGCCAAAGGACCACCCCAAGGAAATTTGGGCTCCCCTTAAGCCATGCTAAAGAGATAGGTAAAATAATTTTCCCCTTAATAAGATACTTTTTCCTGCCCCGATCTTTGGTTCCGACTCAGTCCAAACAGTCATCATAATTTGTTGGGTCTGAGTTAGGGCTCAGAAAGGTACATTTTTTTTTCTGTCTCTTTCAGATACTGGCCAAATCTCCCCCTCCTCCTCCCCCTCCTCCTCCCCCTCCTCCTCCCCCTCCTCCTCCCCCTCCTCCTGCCCCTCCTCCTGCTCCTCCTCCTTTCCCCTCCTCCTCCTCCTCCTCCTGCTCCTCCTCCTCCTGCTCCTCCTCCTCTCCCCTCCTCCTCCCTTCCCCTGCCCCTCCCCCTCCCCCTTCTGAAGCCTCCTCTCATACCCACGGCTGCTTGTCCACCATGGCTCTAACTTTCCATGTGGCCTTATTCCTCACCTTCATTCTCCTCCTGGAGGCAGCTGCTGAGGTTTACAGTTTGCCTTCCCCAGGGTTTTAATTTTAAACTCTAATAAATTGTCCCTGAGCTTCTGTTTGAGTCCATTATTATTTTTGTTGTTGTTTTGTTTTTTCTAGACAGGGCTTCTCTGTGTGTCCTCGACTGCCCTAGAACTCACTCTCTAGACCAAGATGGCCTCGAACTCAGAGATGTGCTTGTCTCTGCCTCCCAAATGTTGGGATTAAAAATGTGCACTACTCCCTGGCTTTGAGTCCATTCTTTTGTTTTTGTCTTTGTTTTTCTGCTTTTCTTTTTTCCAGAGCTGAGGACTGAACCCAGGGCCTTGTGCTTGCTAGGCAAGCACTCTACCACTGAGCTAAATCCCCAACCCCGAGAACATCCTTTTTTTTTTTTTTTTTTTTTTTGGTGTTTCGAGACAGGGTTTCTCTGTGTAGCTTTGTGCCATTCCTGGATCTTACTCTGTAGACCAGGCTGGCCTCGAACTCACAGAGATCCGCCTGGCTCTGCCTCCCAAGTGCTGGAATTAAAGGTGTGCGCCACCACCGCCCAGCTAATTTAAGTTTTAAGAGCTAGTCGGGAGCAAGCCTAAGTTAAGGTTAAGCTTTCATAATCAATAAAATGTTTCCGTGCCATTATTCTGGAGCTGGTGGTCCAAAGAAAGACCTGATACATTTCTTTTCTTTTCTTTTCTTTTTTTTTTTTTTGAGACAGGATTTCTGTGTAGCCCTGGCTGTCCTGGAACTCTCTCTGTAGACCAGGTTCGCTTAGAATTCAGAGATCTGCCAGCCTCTGCCTCCCGAGTTCTGGGGTTAAAGGCGTGTGCCTTCATGCCCAGCTTCAAAGTTAAGTTTTGTTTGAGATTCCCAAAAATGTGTGGGGAAAGGAATGAGGCCCTATCAACATCATATGTGTCATATATGTACAAGCCTTCTGTGTGGGTCGTTCCTAATTTAACATAAAATATCTGTACATGAAAGAATATTACCTCTTACTAGCAAATGTTAATTGTGATAGAATTCTTTTTTCCTCAGATGGTGAATGGCTTGAACCAGACTCCAGAGTGAGGGGCTCCTTTCCCTTCTCATGGCTCCACAATTTTCTGTGTCTTCTATTCTGCCTCAGTAAGATGGTAGGCTAGAGGCTGTCTCTGTGAGAGCTGGGGAAGGAAGAGTCAGAATAAAGAAATAGGCTTTCCCTGGGTGGTGGTGGCACACACCTTTAATCCCAGTACTCCGGAGGCAGAGGCAGGTGGATCTCTGAGTTCAAGGCCAGCCTGGTCTACAAAGTGAGTTCCAGGACAGCCAGGACTATAGAGAAATATAGAGGAAAAGCTTCTAAAATCCAAAATCCATGAAGGAAATGAAAAGAGGTTTAAAAAAAAAGGGGGGGGCTGGAGAGATGGCTCAGAAGTTAAGAGCACAGGCTGCTCTTCCAAAGATTCTAAGTTCAATTCCCAGCAACCACATGGAGGCTCACAACCACCTATAATGAGATCTGGCGCCCTCTTCTGGCCTGCAGGCACACATGCGGCAGAACATAGTATACATGATAAATAAATAAGTCTTAAAAAAAAAAAAAAAAGAAAGAAAGAAAGAAAAAGAAAACTTTAGGCAGGCAGTGGTGGTGCACGCCTTTAATCCCAGCACTCGGGAGGCAGAGGAAGGCGGATCTCTGTGAGTTCGAGGCCAGTCTGGTCTACAGAGCGAGTTCCAGGAAAAGGCGCAAAGCTACACAGAGAAACCCCGTCTTGAAAAACAAAAACAAAAACAAAAAAGGCAGAAGCAAGGATGTACAACGCAGAGAAGCAAGCCTGACATGACATGGACAGACTCAGAAGCCACTTCCAGAGCTTAACTCAAGCAGAAGCCCCACCCAGAAGTCCTGTGCGCAGGACAAGCCCACTGTCCCCAGGAACCTCATATTAAGCTGTAGGTTTCGATGGCACAGCTAGTCATCGGGTAGATAGGTCATTGTTGAAGAGGAATGCCACTTATCCACATGGAAATCTACAGAAGCCATCTTTAGAGACAGATTATTAAAACTGAGATATTGGGACTTGTTGGATAAATGTGCTTTATCCCCTGCCTGATGCCCTGAGATTAATCCCTGGACTGACGTGGTGGAAGGAGAGAACTTGTCCTCTGACCTTCCTGTGTGCACACATACATTCAATAGATGAATAAGTGGATAAATAAATGACGTTATGTAGCAGTTTATTCCAAGATAAAAACCTTCCAATTGGTTCGATCCTCAGCTCAAACAAAAACAAACAAACAAACAAAAACCTTCCAATTGGAGGGAACCATATTAAAACTTAGGAACTGGCTCACAATTTTCTGTGATTCCAGATGGAGGAGTTCTGACTCCTTCTCTAGCCTCTGTGGGTACTTAAACTCACATGCACACACACACACACACACACACACACACACACACACACACACACACACGATTAAAAAGAATAATGAATTCAGGACATAAACAACTCAATAGCTTCAGGAAGTTCCTAAAGCTTACCAAATTCTCTCGGTCTTTTTCTCCCTAAATTTTGATAAGCAGTGAGGACAGCTGAGAAACACTCTCAGACAAATCAAGCTGCCTATAAGACTCAGGTAAGCTGAGCTGCCTGGAAGAGGCATTCTCCAATCTGTTGAGTTCCCTGAAAGTCATTCCTTGAGCTCCAGGCTTCCAGTTATTGTCAGTTTTGTTGATGCTGCTGCCACACAACAATGGAGCCAGGAGTAAGAGTATATAGCATTTGAGAGGCAGAGGCAGGCAGATGTGTGTATGTTTAAGGCCAGCCTGGCCTGCATAATGAGTTCCAGGCCAGATGGAGTTTCACAAGCTGGAGGTAGGAGCTGTGATAAACACCGTTGTGTAGAAAACCTATTCCATGAAACCATAGCAGAAAAGTTCTCAAGTGTAGAGAAATAGACATTCAAATACAAGAGACATTAGAACCCCAATCAGATGAGACCAGAGAACACAACACACTATACTCAAGATGTCAAGAACAGAAAGCTAAGAAACAATACTCAAAGCTGTAAGGGAAAAATGCCAACTCAGAAGAGCAGAGACATCAGAGTAACAGAATTGCTTGTATGAAACCCTCAAAGCCAGGAAAGCACAGAATGCAATATTTCCAGCCCCCAAAGCAGCTAACTGCCAACCAAGAGTGGTATATCCAGCAAAGCTATCTTTCTATTTTTACAGAGAAATAAGGACATTTCAAGACAAGTACAGACTAAGGTGGTTCATGCCCATCAAGCCGGCTTTGTAGAAGATTTTTGTTGTTGTTGTTTTTTGTTTTTTTGAGACAGGGTTTCTCTGTGTAGCTTTGCGCCTTTCCTAGAACTCACTTGGTAGCCCAGGCTGGCCTCAAACTCACAGAGATCCGTCTGCCTCTGCCTCCCAAGTGCTGGGATTACAGGCGTGCACCACCACCACCCAGAGAAGATTTTTTTAAGCAGTACTATATTCATAGGACTAAGAAAGACAGTCTGAATGATTAGAGCACAGGAAAGACCAGATTTTATCAGAGGAATGGATGAAGAAAGAACTACAGAGCAATCCATTGTTTCTACCACAGTGAATCATCAAATTCCTTATACTGAAGAGAAAGCAAAGAACAAACAATAATCAAATGAAACCAGAAAACCAATAAAATGATAGGAATTAGCTGTGGGGGTATAAATGAGAATGGCCCCCATGGGCTCATATGTTTTTGTTTGTTTGTTTGTTTGTTTTTTTGTTTTTTTTTTTAAGAGCTGAGGACAGAACCCAGGGCTTGCGCTTGCTAGGCAAACGCTCTACCACTGAGCTAAATCCCCAACCCCTGTTTTGTTTTTGTTTTTGTTTTTTTTTTAATTTTTAATTTTTAATTTTTTAAAGATTTATTTATTATGTACACAGAAGAGGGTGCCAGATCTCATTACAGATGGTTGTGAGCCACCATGTGGTTGCTGGGAATTGAACTCAGGACCCCTGGAAGAGCAGTCAGTGCTCTTAACCTCTGAGCCATCTCTCCTGCCCTGTTTTGTTTTGTTTTTAAAGATTTATTTATAGCCGGGCAGTGGTGACACATGCCTGTAATCCCAGCACTTGGGAGGCAGAGGCAGGAGG
The DNA here is from genome assembly GCF_903995425.1 of Onychomys torridus. Lineage (NCBI taxonomy): Eukaryota > Metazoa > Chordata > Mammalia > Rodentia > Cricetidae > Onychomys > Onychomys torridus. The sequence continues at coordinate 1,452,453 of NC_050454.1, read as the reverse complement.
ATCTCTGTGAGTTCGAGGCCAGCCTGGTCTATAGAGCAAGTCCAGGACAGGCTCCAAAGGAGAAACCCTGTCTCAAAAAACCAAAAGAAAAAAAAATTTAGTATACAGAAGAGGGCACCAGGTCTCATTACAGATGGTTGTGAGCCACCATGTGGTTGCTGGGAATTGAACTCAGGACCTCTGGAAGAGCAGTCAGTGCTCTTAACCTCTGAGCCATCACTCCAGCCCAGGCTTATACGTTTGAATCTTGGTTCCCAGTTGGGAGAACTGTTTGGGAAGGATTAGGAGGTGTGGGTTTGTTGGAGGAGGTGTGTCGCTGGGGGCAGGCTTTGAAGTTTCAAGTTGTGCTGTTTCCATTAGCTTTCTCTGCCTTGTGCCAGTGGATTAAGATGTCAGCTCTGAGTGACGGCTCCAGCACCCACCTGCCTGCCACCCACCATGGTATTGGTCATGGACTCTCCCTCTGAAACTGTTAAGTCCCAATAAACTCTTTCTTCTATAAGTTTCCTTGGTCATGGTGTTCTGTCACTGAGAAAAATAGTAAACATATCTCAATAATAACCTTAAATGAAAATGTCCTCAATTCACCAATAAAGAGACATAGACTAGCTAACTGGATTAAAAAATTATACACAACTTTCTGCAATCACCAAGATGCTTTATCGGCAAAGAGACAGAGTGTCAAAAGATGGAAAACAATCTATTAAGTGAGCAGAAACTGAAAATAAGATGGTGTAGCTCTTCCTATATATATCTGATAAAGTAGTTTTCAAACCAAAATTAGAGATAAAGAAAACCTGCTACATAGTAATAAAGAGAACAGTGCATCAGAAAGATGTAACAGTTGTAAATATTTTGGCACTACATATTGGGGCTTCCAATTTTATAAAAAACAAAACAAAACAAAACACTATTGAACAGTCAAAATCCTGATAGAATAATGGTAGGTAAATCTCTGTGAGTTGGAGGCAAGCCTGGTCTACCCAGCGAGTTCCAGGACAGCCAGGGCTACACAGAGAAACCAAAACAAAACAAGTCAAAACAAAACAAACAAACCATGGAGACTATTATTACACTGCAGAGAGTTGGGACCATGCATAATTCTACAATAGACGGCTGGAAAATGGAAAAATAAATGACGGGAAAACTGACTTAGCTGGGATTGGCATAATGTCAATTGTAATTATTATTAGTTCGGTAATTCATATTTTATCTTTAAAAAAGTGGCTTGATAATTGTGCCAAATATGAAAAATTGACTGGTAAGATACAATCTGTAGAAAGACCTATTAATGAAACTAATAAAAACATTCACACAGACAGAGGCGTTTAGAGCAGAACCTACCACACCACTGCATTATGAAACGGAAGAAGAGCGGCTCAAAGTTATTAGAAAAACAATCTTTCGCTGCTGGGTCCGCAGCCATGAGTATGCTCAGGCTACAGAGGAGGCTTGCCTCCAGCGTCCTCTGCTGTAGTAAGGAGAAGGTCTGGCTGGACCCCAATGAGACCGATGAAATCGCCAATGCCAACTCCCGTCAGCAGATCAGGAAGCTGATCAAGGATGGGCTGATCATCCGGAAGCCTGTGACTGTCCATTCCCGGGCTAGATGCCAGGAAAGCACTTTGGCTTCACGGAAGGGCAGGCACATGGGCATAGGGAAGCGGAAGGGTACTGCCAAAAAGCTTGAATGCCTGAGAAGGTGACCTGGATGAGAAGGATGCGGATCCTGCGCTGATTTCTCAGGAGATACCATGAATCCAAGAAGATTGACCGCCATATGTATCACAGCTTGTATCTGAAGGTCAATGGGAATGTCTTCAAAAACAAGCAGATTCTCATGGAACACATCCACAAGTTGAAGGCAGACAAGGCCGGCAAGAAGCTCCTGGCTGACCAGACTGAGGCTCGCAGGTCTAAGACCAAGGAAGTCTGAAAGCGCCTGGAGGAGCGTCTCCAGGCCAAGAAGGAGGAGATCATCAAGACTGTCCAAGGAGGAAGAGACCAAGAAATAAAGCTTCCCTCATGTCTGTACATAGTGGGCTGCCTGTGGCCTCAGGTGGATGGATCAATCATTAAAATAAAACAAGCCTTAAAAAAAATTTTAGAGCACCGACTGCTCTTCCAGAGGTCCTGAGTTCAATTCCCAGCACCCACATGGTGGCTCACAACCACCAGTAATGAGATCTGACACCCTCTTCTGTATACATAATAAATAAATAAATCTTTAAAAATTTTTTTTAGTTTATCCAGTTACCATACAAAAATGACCACCCATGATAGGCACCTCCAAGGCTACACAGAGGTTAACTGGGATCCTGTAGAAATATTAGGTTTGAGGAGATTTAAGGAAGCAGTTGTTTCATATGGTATGCAGCCACTCTATGTGAAGCAGATGTTAAATTTGTGGGAATCCTGCTCCCACCTTTTACAGGGTTCCTAGAAACAGAGACCTAGCTGATGAGAGGAAAGACAGAAACACAGGAAACGGGAGGGCAGGAGTCAACACCCAGTGGCCCAGAACTTTATTCAAAAGGGCTTTTTATAACAATGCCATGGAGTGATGATGCAAAAGACCTCCTCCTTGCTAGATACAGCCAAGTGTAGGCTCTTCCAAACACCTGGTACCCAGGCCTGTGGTCCAATCATCCTCTTATGGAGCCTTTGCTGGTAAAGCAGGCTCAGATCTTGCTAGGAAACTTCTGTGGGCTCCCACATAAATTCATGGGCAACTCAGGACAGAATCATCCCCCAAGACTGGAAAGATTTAGGTCCAGCAATATTGGAAGCTGGGCCTCAGTTACAATGGAGAAATGGTAGAAAGAGGAAGCTAGGGCCATAGAACAATAAAACAGGGCTACATTTATTGATATTCCCCAAGACCAGTTTGTCAATGAAGGCCATTGTGCTGATTTGCAAAGACAGTTTGCATTTGATGATTGCATGTTGGCCCCATGTCATTTAGCAGCTTTGGATGCTTGGGGCAAGGTTGAAGAATAAGAAAAGAGGACTGGGTCATTTACTAAAACTAAACAAGACCCAAAAGAAGCCTTCACTAATATTTTGCAAAGATTCAGCTATAAATAGAATAATATCAGATCCAAAAGTTAGACAAATTCAATATTAATTGAATCTTTGGCTTTTGAAAATGCTAATTCAGAATACAAAAGGGTAATTAGGCCTTTAAAGGAAAGACCAATACCAATAGATGAATGGATTAGAAATATGGCTGATATTGGATCTCACACTTATGATGCTGCTTCGATACAAGGAATTTCTAAAAATTTTAAGAAAAATAAAAATGTCAGATGTTTTAATTGTGGTAAGCAAGGTCATCTAAAAAGGGATTGTAGGCAAGGCATTCCTAGAAACAATATTTTTTTTCTAGAGATAATACAAATAGAAGGCCCCAGCCTTCTCAAATATGCAGAAGGTGTGGCAAAGGCCGGCATTGGACTAATGAATGCAGATCAACAAGGGACAGGTGAGGTAACCCTTTGTCATTGGCATCTCACAGAACCCAATATCAAATTTGGTTCAGTCATTCCCTGTCAGCATAGGAGAAACTCATTCAAGAGCAATAAAATACTTAATGCTTGTTGTTATAAACCATGCCGCTCTGGATATGACCAAGGACCAAATAACTTCAGCAGATATAATTTAGGAGAGGCCATAAAACAAGTATTTTGGCAAACTTCTATAAATGATCAAAGATCAAAGCTAAAGATACAAATAAATGGCATTGTAATTGACAGTTTGGTAGACATAGTAATAATTTCACCAAAATTTTGGCATATAGATTGTCCTCTTCAGGAGGTAAATATTCAGCTTCTAGGGATTGGAACTTTATCTCAGGTTAAAAAAAGTATAAGGTGGGTCAAGTATACAGAGCCAGAAGGACAGAGAGGGAAATTAAAGCCACATGTGGCTAACATAGTAATGAATTTATGGGAATGTGATTTGTTACAGCAATGGAAAACCCAGACTAACATTCCTCCAATCTCAGAAACAAACCATAAAATAAAGAATGCTTCTGAGAGAAGTATTAAAAGTATTATCAAAAACAGTCACAGACCATCCAGGTTTGACATAAGCAGGGCACAACAGCTGCTGGTCTTTCAAAGGCACCAACAGCTCTACCTTTAAAATGGTTAATTGACAAACCTGTGTGGGTGGAACATGGCCTTTGACATCAGAGAAATTACAGGCAATGGAACAGCTGTCACAGAAGCAGGTAAATGCTCAACATATTGCACAATCGACCAGTCCTTGGAATTCTCCTGTATTTGTCATTAAAAAGAAATCTGGAAACTGGAGAATGGTAACAGATCTGAGAGCTGTAAATAAGGCAATCCAGCCAATGGGCTCTTTACTGGAATTCCCTTGCCTTCTCTATTACCTAAAGAATGGTCTCTTATAGTGATTGATTTAAAAGACTGTTTTTTTTAAAAACTATACATTTACAAGAACAGGATAGAGAAAAATTTACCTTGACAGTGCCTACTTACAATAATTTCCAGCCTGTTAAAAGGTATTAGGGGAAAATTCTTCCACAAGGAATGTAAACATCCCCACCTTGCATCAATATTTTGTACAACAGCCATTGGAAATAATTCATAATCACTTTCCTCAATTTATAATTTACCATTATATGGATGATATCTTACTAGCTGATTCAGATGCAGATACCTTAGAAAAAAATGTTTGACGAAGTAAAGAAAATTCTTCCTTGTTGTGGATTACAAATTGCTCCTGAAAAAAATACAAATAGGAGATTCTATTAATTATCTAGGATACAAGATATGTTTACATAAAATTCAACCACAGAAAGTACAAACCAGGAGAGATCAATTATGAACTTTCAATTACTTTCAAAAATTGCTGGGAGATATTAACTGACTATGACCCACAATTGGATTAATAATTCAAGAACTAGGTAATTTATTTCAAACCTTACAAGGTGATAGGAACTTAAATAGTCCAATAAAATTATTAGCGGAGGCTGAGACAGAATTGTCTTTGGTAGAAAAGAAATTATAGGATACAAACATGGATCACTTGGATCCAGGACTTGACTGCATTCTGGTTATTTTACCTTCCATGCATTGCCCCACAGGAATTCTTTTTTTTTTTTTTTTTTTTCTGAGACAGGGTTTCTCTGTGTAGCTTTGGAGCCTGTCCTGGAACTCACTCTGTAGCCCAGGCTGGCCTTGAATTCACTGAGTGCTGGAATTAAAGGTGTGTGCCACCACCGCCCAGCCACAGGAATTCTTAAGAACAGAGAAAATACTATTTTACAATGGATATTTTTTACCACACAAACAGACTAGAAATGTAAAGACCTATGTAGACAAGTTTCTGAACTGATTCTGAAAGTAAAATTGAGAATTCCTCAATTAACAGGAACAGATGCAGCAGAAATTGTGGGACCGTTTACTAATGCTGCAGTTCCTCATTATGGACAGAAAAATGAGCACTGGCAAGGAGTTTGCAGTAACTTTTAGGGAGAGAGGAGCAAAAAATACCCCAAAGCAAGAGACTTCAGTTTATATTTTATTTTTTAAAATTTATATATTTATTATGTATGCAGTGTTCTGCCTTCAGGCTGCAAGAGGGCACGAGATCTCATTACAGATGGTTGTGAGTCACCATGTGGTTGCTGGGACTTGAACTCAGGACCTCTGGAAGAGCAGTCAGTGCTCTTAACCTCTGAGCCATTTCTCCAGCCCAAGACTTCAGTTTATAAAAGGAACTAATTGGATCCTTCCTCCCGTGGTATGAGGAACATCAATTTCTGGAGCCCCTACATTCTATACTGATGCAAATAAATCAGGAAAGGCAGGTTATAAGTCAGGAAAAACAAGTAAAGTGGCTCAAAGCCCTTATGATTCTGTTAAAAAGTCAAAATTATATGCTATTCTCATATATACTGTTAGATTTTCCAGAACCTTTTAATATTGTTGCTGACTCTCAATATGCAGAAAAAGTTGTTTTACATATTGAAACTGCTGCACTTCTTCCAGATGATTCAGAATTAATTTTGTTGTTGTTTTCAACTACAACAAGTAATCAGAAATAGAAATCATCCCTTGTATACAACACACACCAGATCCCATATGGGTTTACCAGGCCCTCTAGTATAAGGTAATGATAAACTTCCTATTGGTAGGAAATGTATTAGAAGCCTCAGAATTTCATAAGAAACACCATGTTAATAGCAAAGCTTTGAAGAAAGATTTCTATTTCACTTGGGAACAAGCCAAGGATATTATAAGGAATTGTCCTACTTGTTCTCTGTATAATCAAACCAAACCCACTACCTGCAGGACATAACCCAAAGGTACTGCAAGGAATGAAATCTGGCAGATGGATATGCTTCATTTTGTGGAGTTTGGAAAATTAATGTACATGCACCATACCACAGATACATGTTCAAGATTTCAATGGGCAACTGCTTTAAGTTCTGAAAAGACTGATTCTATAATTATAGACTTATTAGAATTTATGGCTATTTGGGGATCCCTGTAAAAAAAATAAGACTGGCAATGTTTCAGTATATGTCTCTAATAAAATGAAACAGGGTTTTTTTGGTATATTACAACATAAAGTATATTACAGGTATACCACACAATTCTATGGGACAGGCAGTTATAGAAAGATATAATCAAACTCTAAAAGATATACTTAATAAACAGAAAGTCTTAATAAAGACCCACAGAGATAGACTGCACAATGCTTTATTAATTTTTAATTTTTAAAGTGCTAATGAGAAAGGAACAACAGCCACAGAGAGACATTGGACAGTAGAAAAAAACTGCTGAGTTAAATCAGCCTATATACTTTAAAGATGTGCCTACCTCAAAATGGAATCCAGGATATGTGTTATGTTGGGGAAGAGGTTCTGCTTTTGTTTCTATAGGAGAAGAACAGCTATGGATACCATCAAGATTGATACAGATTACATTCTAACAGGAGAAACCTCTTGATTAGAAAAGTATTGTGGCCATTCAATCTAAACTAACTTATAAGACTAGCAAATGCCTTTCATTTGATCAGATATAATTTGCCAATAAAAAAAAGGAACTCCCCAAAGTTAGGGTTGGGGCAGGATTTTGTTTTTGTCTTTCCAGGAGAATAAGAGCATCCAATTAAGGTATCTAAAGACCACTGGACAAATGAGACATTGGAAGAAGAAGGATGAATCATCAAAAGAAAATGACCCAAGAAAAAGAGTAAATTGGCCTAATGGTATACCACAATTCCAACAGGATAGAATTTCATAAATCTTCCCAAATGTTGTTTCTGCTGTCCTCTACAGACATATAACGCAAATGGTCTTTTTGTAGCTCCAATTCACTTAAAAATTTAAGCTGGCTTTGGAGTTGGAGTGTGGCTCTCTTCTTCTCTAAACCCAAGCATGCTTATTAAAGGATAATCCAAAATCTCTGTCTCATGTCAGAAGAGCCACCTTGTATGGGACAGATGAAAACCAAAATTAAAGGACTATTCTATTGCCACTAATCTCATAATCCTCTGGTTTTATTTTGATTCTATAAAACTTTTCTTAAAGTATAAATATTCTCAAAACTTGTAAGATTATTCTCTCTATATATATCTATCTACATATAAATACACATATATATATTTCTGTTGTTATATTACTAATCATATAGAGTACTAAGTCTAGAAGTAAGCTTCATCTAGCTTCCTGTACATGATTTCAGGCTTAAGTCTGAAGCAGGTAACTAGGAACTAAGTTTATGTGCCCAAGATGTATTTAACAGATTGTGGTCCTTTAACCTCTCAGAGATCTGCTGCATATGACATTTAAAATGTTTAAGTTTTCTATAGTGAACCATGACCATTCTTGGCAGTGACCTTTGAGATCTCCAAGATGATGGGGCCCAGCAATAATGAATCTACTTGGATTGTGGTAATGCCACTGAGCTGACAAACACCACCCAAAGATCAGATTTGGACTCCAAACTGCTCAGAACAATTTCAAAGCAGTTAGTTAAGATGCTGTAGCCTCATAGCTACTCCAGCCAGACTTCAGATAAGCCATGCACTTTCTCATCACATTGAGACTGGACAACAGCTAGATCTTCTGGGGGTTGACGATTTTCTCAATTTTCTCAGGGTCCCCTAAAGATGCTATCACCCCCTATGGTATTTTGAAATAAAATGGCCCCCAAAGGGAGTGGCACTATTAGGAGGTGTGGCCTTGTGGAGAAAGTGCGTCACTGTTGGGGTGGGCTTTGTGGTCATTTTCTCACTTTGCTATAACCCTCCTACACAAAGTAAACACCAACGTATTTGAGAAGTATTTTTGATTTATGTCTTTCTTCCTTCTGTTACTATCAAAACTTTGTGAAATTGTTACCTCATTGGAGGACTGTGTTTGTAGCAACAGAATTTGTTCCTGGGACAACAGTTGCAACATTGAACTAAAAATGATGAGGTCATTCCTTAAAGACATCAAAGCTTTAAGACAGGAAGAAGAATGCAGTGTTACTCCGAGACTACTAGTTCTGCGTGAAGTGTCTGCCCTACATGACAAAGTCAGGGATGGCTGCAAAGTGATTTATTATAGCAAGTTAGCAGTAAGGAGGCAGAACCTGTTATACTGAAGACTTAACAGGACCTAGAACCACACGGCAGGACTGAGGAAAACTTCATAATGTAGGAACAAGGAAGAAGGGTCTGAGATGGAATGAGACTGAGCAACTGGGCTGGGTTAGGATATGGGAATGCCACAGTCATTTCATAATATTTGAGGATGTGACAATTAATGCTCCAGAAAGGGTATGGGGTCCCACCTGACCTGTTGAACAGTCCTGAATAGGGGAGTGAGGATTGGGAAAAACGGATAGGAAAAACAGAGACATAAAGAAAAGACAGAGACACAGGATAGGTTCGGGAGGGCTCTTAGTCAATATTGCAGCAGCCCCAAGCTTATTTCTCATCGCCTTTTTATACAGAAGCAAGGATAAAAAATACCTCCCCCTCTTAAAGGACACTATGGTTCAAAGAACAAACAAGTGTAAACACCTCCTTAATTCTCAAGACATCTGGTAACCACCCCTTGGGCCAAATATCTTGTTATCCAGCCTTAAGGAGCAAAGACAAGCTTGAACTCTCTGAACTTGAGTCAAGATGGAATCAAGCCACGAGCTGGAGTCACTGTGGACTCCAACAAAAGGGCAGAGATCTGGCTAGCTGGTGGAGGCCAGAAGCTGTTGCAGGATATTTATTTGATCACATGAGTTTGCATTAATTAAATAAAACCTTGGGTCAGAAGGTGGAGCCAGAAACTAGTTGACAGGAAGTAGCTATAGAGAGTTAGAGGGAGTCCAGAAAATGGGTAGAGAAGTGCACAGTAAGTAGTAGGGAGGGACTTCGTGTTTGGTGGTTGTTGGTTTTAAAAATACATGTGGTGCTGGTTACCATGAGAGAAAGGTCAGAGGCACGACAAAACCCAGTATCAGAGCTTTATTAGGAGGAAGGGGTAGGGGGGATAGAAGAGAGCGTGGCCAGGCCAGGGGCAGAGACACAAGTGGAGGAGAGGGTGGGGGAGGAGAGAGCAGAAGAGGAGGGAAGAGTCTGTGTCCAGCGCTTTTTTTTTTTTTTTTTTTTTGAGAGACAGGGTTTCTCTGTGTATTTTTGACTGTCCTAGAACTCGCTCTGTAGACCAGGCTGGCCTCGAACTCACAGAGATCCACCTGGCTCTGCCTCCCGAGTGCTGGGATTACAGGTGTGCACCGCCACCACCACCGGCTTGACTGTGTCCAGCTTTTCAAGGAGTCCCCTGCACATGCGCAGGTGGGCTTATGGAGCTACACCACAAATGCACTGATTGCCTGACTGCACTGTACGCATTTGCACAATCACGCAGTGCACTGATGAAGTAAGACAAAAGACCCCTCGCTTAGCTACTGAACTGTGTATGTGCGGTCATATAGCTGGAGTGGCAGAATCTGAACAGGTGTCCTTTGGGTTTTGGGACAGAAGGAGAGACTCTCTCTCTCTGGGTTGTCAGCTAAGGAGGAAGGTCAACTGGTTACTTCCCAGTCCCTCTGAGCTAGTTTTCACCCTAGTATCTGACCCTGAGTCTTTATTGGTAAAATGGAAAGATAGAGACTTAGTTAAAAACTACATTTGGCTATGTGGAACCAAAATAAGACCAAAATGCTTTCACCCTAAAACTAAGGCCTAAGATTTCTCCTTTTAGGCCATGAGTTACTAGAATAGGCCATGAGTTACTGAAATCAGTCAGTCCAGATTCCAGAAACCAGGAAGTGTAAAAGTACAGAGTCACAAGGTAGTCACGAGGTAATGACTGCCAGACTATGGAATGTCCTTTCCCTGGTTTCCTACGCAACTGTTTGACCAAAGAATGTTCCAACCCTGGTTTCCAGGGTAACTGACCATAGAAATGTCCCCATCTGAGGGCAATGAGAAATGGTGGTGGGCAACCACTCTCTTAGAAATAAGATTAAACCATGATTTCTAGAAAGTCCCTAGAAGTGAGCCAATCAGAATTGCACCTGTACTAGCACCCCTAACTGATGTAACCTTGTGGATTTTGCCTTTAAAAACTGAGCTTGCAGAGGGGTGGGCACCTCCTCCATCCTCTACTGCATTGGATCTATTGGATGAAGTCCCTGCCTAGGCTTGTATATCCTGAATTAAACCTTGCTTTTGCATTCCAGCATGCTGTCTTTGGTGCTCTCTCTAGGGGTTGCGATCTGGGCACAACAGGCTACAGAGGCAGAGGCAGTTCCAGCAGGATCCAGAAGTCCTGTTGGGCGCTGACCTGAGTGGCAGAGCCATAGTCAGTAGCTGAAACAGCAGCAGATTCAGGTACTGCCGCTTTGCTGACAGTAAAACAAGCAGCAGCAGCATGGGGTGCGTTCAATAGGAGCAGGCAGACTCTGCCTATGTGCTCCAGAGGACTATGATGGGGAGGAAGAGGAGGAGGCCAGGAAGGACAGTGTCCATGAGGCGGCTGAACCACACCTGCAGCTCCACTGAGGTCCACTTCTGGGCTTGTAGCCTCCTCTGGGCCCATGACTCAGGATGCTCACTGGGCTTTCCTCTCTGGGACCTAGCTGGCCCATTCTGCATGAACTCTCCAGGTTCATTCAGGCCTGTGAGGAATACAGAGATGCAGAACTGAGCTGGGAAGGCCACCCAGGGAAGGGAAAGGGGCAGTGTTGACCTCTCTCATCTGGCAGGGGTGGGGGTGGAGGTGAGACATGGCCCCATATTTCCCCAGTGGGATGTAGGGGGATAGCATTTCCTTGGGCTGGGGCAGCACATGAGCAGCAAGAAGAGGAGCCACTGAGTTATGGTTGGGGCTGGGTGGTGGGCAGGCACATAGTGTAGGTGATGAAGATCATCTCCAGCAGACTGGCCACCATCAGTGACAGATAGAAGGCAAAGTCGACACCAGTGGACAGAGCAAATGATGAGTGAACGGGGCAGACACATGTGCAAACCTTCCCTGAGACTCCCAAACTAGGATTTCCTTGGAAGAAACCCTTCACTTCTTCACTTTACTGGGACAGTGGTTGACTGATTTTCCTGGTGTGACCTCTCTCTCCCACCACTGGTCCCCTGCTGCCTTTGCTTCTCCAGGAAGTGGGAGTGGCTATACTGATGAGGTGGGGGGTCACTGATGGAGTAAGTCGTTCTCATGAACAAGGAGACATTGTAGTTCAATAGGGGTGATTGTTTAAGAGATTTAAGAACTAAATTCTGTGTGTGTGTGAGTGTGTGTGTGTGTGTGTATGTGTGTGTATGTGTGTGTGTGTGTATGTGTATGTGTGTGTGTATGTGTGTGTGTGTGTATGTGTGTGTGTGTGTATGTGTGTGTGTGTATGTGTGTTTGTGTGTGTGTATATGTGTGTGTGTATGTGTGAGTGTGTGTGTGTTTGTATGTGTGTATATGTGTGTGTGTGTGTGTGTGTGTGTGTATGTGTGTGTGTGTTTGTGTGTGTGTATATGTGTGTGTGTATGTGTGAGTGTGTGTGTGTTTGTATGTGTGTATATGTGTGTGTGTATGTGTGTGTGTGTGTGTGTGTGTGTGTGTGTGTGTATGTGTGTGTGTGTGTGTGTGTGTGTGTAGGTCAGAGGATAACTTGCACAAATTGGTTCTCTCCTTCCACTCTCAGGTCCCTGGCATCAAACTCAGGTTGTCAGGCTTGGAAGCAGGTACTTTCACCCACTAAACAATCTTGCCGGCCCTGGAGAATCATCCTGAATGAGGCACAGTTCAGATATTCAGCTGGGAGGTAGAAACAGTAAGTCACACAGTACCAGAAGGCTTATGGAAGAGATGCTAAGCCTGCCTCTGATGGACAACTGCAAAGAGAACAGAGACTGTAGCACATAAATTGATGCTAGAGTGTTCATCTTGCATATTAAACTGTCTAATCCTTGACCATGTGTCCAGGACAGTCTCTGTAGTCAATTCGTATGTATTAAATGTGCTCGTCCACATTAGTACTTCCAACTTGGCATCTTCTTTTTATTTATTTTCAAGGTGCCAATAGATAATAGTTGTATGTCTTTACAAGAAAATAATGTTCTTACAGCTATTGTGGTTTGAATGTAATTGGCCCCCATAAACTCATGGGGAGTGGCACTATTAGGAGGTATGGCTTTGTTGGAGTGGGTGTGGACTTGAGGAAATGTGTCACTGTGAGGGTGGGCTTTGAGGTCCCCTATGCCAAAACCTATGAGCTCCACCTTAGAAACTGCTTTAGATAATAGCTCAGCTTAATGATTAAAGGAGAACCATTGACTTCTCCAGCAGCCAGGCTGGCCCTAATTCATTAATGTTTAATAGATACAGACAGGGGTCTTGGTGTCCTTGTACCCATCCCTACCCTCAGTTCTCCTAATAAAAGAAACTAGTGATAGATGGGTATACACCCTAAAAATCTAAAGTACAGCCAACTGATGGTCTTTTATGTACAAAAGTTTAGGGTTGTGATTCCTTGTTAGTTTAACATTCTTTTTTTTTCTTTTTCTTTTTCCTTTTCCGTTTTTTGTTGTTGTTGTTTTTAGAGACAGGGTTTGCACCTTTCCTGGATCTCTCTCTGTAGACCAGGCTGGCCTCAAACTCAGAGATCCGCCTGCCTCTGCCTCCCGAGTGCTGGGATTAAAGGCGTGCACCACCACTGTCTGGCATAAGTTTAACTTTCTAGATAGAGTTGAATGATTGATACTTTCTTTGTAGCTATGGTGCCAGCAAGGGAATTGTCTGTGAAAAGATGCTTTCTGTCTCCTTGTGCTCTGCTGATCTGCAACAGTGACTTCAATGTGAATGTATATGGGATATTGGAATGACTTTTTTTGTTTTTTTTTGTTTTTTGTTTGTTTTTTGTTTTGTTTTGTTTTGTTTTGGAGCTGAGGATTCGGGCCTTGTGCTTGCTAGGCAAGTGCTCTACCACTGAGCTAAATCCCCAATCCCATGACTTTGTTTTTAATAATGTAAGGAAGAAGGAAAACATGTTACCTGTACTCTGAGGTAATTTAGCAAAATCACTGTATGGGATAGAGATTAGAATAAACAGACATTCCTTAGAAATACTTTGACCATGAAGAATCTTTGTGGAGAACAATGATTATTTTACTGAGGGGGCCTTGCAGCCATCCCATGACCTTGGTCACAGGACACCTCAGGCACACTTGGGTCTCTTATATTATTTGTGTATTACATACATGCTTAATGAAGAACTAGAGTCATGGAGGCATGTGATGCTCTCCTTCAGTAAGATATGTAGATTAAGGTTGGGGACCTGGGAATGAGGACATACTTTATGTAACAATTGATAAATACCCTTTGGTACGGCTGTTAGCATACCACTGGATCCAGCCCAGAGAGTCCATCAGAAGAGGCTGATGATAAAGAAGGAAATGATCAAGAACGTGTGAGCATCTTTTTCCTGACTCTCTCAATAGGAAAGGTCTTAGCTTCGCCAGTGCCCTGGCTTCCCTCTGAACCCTGAGCTGCCTAGAGGCTGGTTCCCCCACAGGCAGCGATAAGTGGCCATGGTCATGGTGTCTTCACAGCAATAGAAACCCAAACTAAGACAGCCATGAAGTAGTTCTCATAAAAGCCTCCCTGTTGTGGAGCAGAGGGAATGTGGAGGAGCCCAGGATACTGACTCAGCCGAGTACATTGAAAACGATCAGGTGTTTTCCCCATCTCAGGCTTCTGTTTTCTTCAAGAGCCTTAAATCAAGACCACCTGGAATCGGAGGCCAGCCTGGGCTCACATGGTTCATGATGGGGTCATTCAAGTTGCTGCCATGGAGTGATAATGATAATCAGAAGCTCCACGCTCCTTGGGTCTGAATGTTATTTTGAGGCAGGTCTGTCTGTGATCCCCCGTACCTTGTCCTTGCCCATATCCAGTTGCATGCTACCCATGGTAGGAGAGACCTGTCAGTTCCCACTGAAAGTGTCCCCCAGCTTCCTGTCTACACAATCCGGTTCCTCCTCTACTGAGCTTCTTCCACCGGTTTTGTCTGCTTGCTTTTGAGGCAGGGTATTTGGTTTGCTCAGGAGGTGGCAACAGGACTAGCTATTCATGCACATGTGGCCTATACCACTGAGTTTTGGTGTTGAAAACAAAGGAGTGACTGAGAGTCATTGTGGAAACGTTCAATATGACTTAAATACGAACCAAGAACTTTTGACATCATTCCTGTTTTCCTGCTCAATCCTGCAGTTGGAGGATATTGCTTTAATGGAACAAAGCTTGAATGACTCAATGTTTTGATAATAACAGGCACACCTGCTATGATGATTCATTTATCCACATCTGCCATATGACATAGATTGCTGATTCCAATCTAGGACTAAAAAGTAAAAGATTTGGTCTAAAAATGATTGTTGTGTAACAGACCAGGGACAGATTGGCCTTCCTTTGATGCAAGGACCATGTGCAATATCTTTTTTCTTTTTTCCTTTCTATGTTTTTTTTGAGACAGGGCCTCTCTTCATAGCCCTGGCTGCCACAGAGCTCACTATATAGGTCAGGCTGTCCCAGAGCTCACTATATAGGCCAGGCTGTCCCAGAGCTCACTATATAGGCCAGGCTGTCCTAGAGCTCACTATATAGGCCAGGCTGTCCTAGAGCTCACTATATAGGCCCGGCTGTCCTAGAGCTCACTATATAGGCCAGGCTGGCCGTGAACTTGCAGAGATCCATTTGCTTCTGCCTCTTGAGTGCGCCACTACCGCTGAGTTCCAAAGAGAAGCACTAATCTTGCTGTCCATTCACATCGCCAGGGGAGACATGTACAACAATAACCCAATGCTTGGGCACCACTTGGAACAATTAAATTAGAATCTCTGAGGTGTGCAGTTCCTGGTATTTTTGAAAAACTGTAGTAGGCAAAGTTGAGAAACTCTGATCTAAAATCTTCCCTAACAATATCTACACCAATTATCTTCCTCAAAACATTAAAAAAAATTGTATCTCTTTTGTGTGTACATGGAGGAGGGCAGGTGTGCATATAGAGATCAGAGTTCAACTTGTGGGAAATGATTCTCTTCTTCCATTATGTGGGTACCAGGGATCGAACTCAGGTCATCAGGCTTGGCAGCTGCTGCCTTTATCTTCTGAACCATCTTGTTGACTCTTCTTCAGGACCTTAAATATCAAAAGCTATGCCACCCTCACCCATGTACAGCACATAAATGAAGGTGAAGGCAGTTCCGTTGTCAAAGGGAAGCAGGAGGTGTTACTGCTGAGATGACTTACTGTACATTGTTTGACCTGTCCTGGAGTATCCACCAGAGAAGACCACTCAGACAAGGGTTCAAGCTAACAGAAAGTCTTTGTTATCCAGTGGACAACTACACTGGGTGTTCAGGACCCAACTGTAGTCCTGGACCTTTCTCAGGGTGAGCTTTAAAGCACAGAAACCACATCCTGGGTTGACACACCACAGTTAGCAAGAACAGTTACCCAGAAGCAGAACTACAGAAGCCAAAAAGCAAGGTGAGTACATCTAGGGGCTTTCCCAGAACTATGGACTTCGATGGAGCAGGTCTTTGTTTTCGTTTTGGCAGGTTTTGCTGCCTCTTCCAAGTGTTGGGTTCCAGGGTCTGAGTAGTACTTCTATCATGGAATCAGTTGTGCTAAGGTCTAGGAGCCTGTTACATTTCCAATAGTTCTTTGGGTATGAGTCAAATAGTGGACTTATCTGGGGGCAGAGGTTATATCGTCTCCTTAGCACTAGTAGTTTAATGGAAATTATTCTCTGTTTTACAGAATAGGGAGCTGAGCAAACAGGGTTCTATGGTGAGGGCCAAGAACCAAAGAATTAAAGGTTCAGCCATGGCTGTAAGTGGAGCAGTCAACCAGGGGGACCAGAAGAATAGAGATCAGCACCAGTTGTTGGATTCTTGACATCTCCTTTCTCTGTCCTGAAGGTTATTTCTGACCATGGCTAAGCCTTCTCTAATTATCCCTGACTGACTGAGAAGCAATGAGTTTCTCCCAGTGTCCTCCAGAAACCTCCTTGTCTCCTAAAGAGGAGGTCCAGTCCTCTTCAACTCTGAAGAACAACCTCATCTAAAGAGTCTAACTTGGCTTCCAGATGGGACGCAGAATTTTCTAGATGGCTCAGGTCGATGTCTACTTGAGCACTGAGTTCCTTAAAAGTTTATCCCTCATACCTAGGGCAGAAGTTCCAACTGCAGTGAAGCCCAGAATACCTGCCCCACCAGCAGGGGAATGAGAATGGGATGGTTTGCCATGCATGGGGGAACCCAGAATCTAGATTAGGTGGGCCCTCCCCTCTTTGCCATTACAGACGAACACCTGTGGTATAACATGCGTGAGGGTGCAAAGGAGTGGGTTCTCCTCCAGTGCAAACAGTTCAGAAGGTGCAGACTTGGTTAAGCCACAGTGTGAGCAAGCCAGGCAGTCTATGGGGCTTGGAAATACACTTGACCACTATTCCTGGATTAACCTGGATTAAAGAGGCCACAGGAATCTGCATAGGGGGAATTATTTGGGGGGTTGGTGATATTAAACAAGCACTCTTCCCTTGGTAGGTCCCCAGAGTAACCTTGAATTTGTCCTATTTACAGCTGTTAGGGTTGAGAGTGGAGTGTATTGTTTGATTAGTTCCAATCTCAGCATGATACAGGGCTTGGGGTCCAGGCTTCCCGTTGAGAATAGCTGAGACCCTAGCACCAAGAACACTGAGGGCTAGCTTCTGCTGCCTCCTGGATCTTTGTTTTTGAGGTTACCAGAGGAGTTCCCAGGGAAGTTGGAGTTTGGAGGTTCCACCTTAGGGAACCCATGATCACAGGTAGATCACTAGTGGATCCATAGCCCCAGGGGCATTCTCTTCTCCAGAAGAGATTGAACCATCCCCCAGTAGCCTCTGAATGCAATATTTTACAGAAATCTACCTGGAGTAGTCTCAGTGAGCAGATTGGCTATGAGTTGCCAAGTTCTGGTCTTTCTTAGTTCCCATACCCAAGGTTCTGGCTTATAGGTGTTTGGGGATTTTCCCATGGGGGGACAAAATAGGACACCATAATTACAGAGATTGTGTCTTCCTTATCTTTAAGGGGCTGGAGGGCCTGATGACAACCCATCTGTGATTTCTTCTGTAGCCACCTTCAGTTGGGTGTGGGGGGTCCACAGGGTATGGATAGGCCTTTCCATGTTGGCTCCAGCCTCTGGGTTGGGATCCTCTTTACTCACACAAGTCCACCAGGGTGTAATCTGTGGGTAGGCTCAGACACAGGCAAGGGTGCAGCCTCTCAGGCCGTGTGATGAGTAGTCTGCTGCAGAGCCCATAAGGACTTGAGGAGGGAATGGTTAATGATTTCTGTCTTATGAATTTCTTGATGTGGAGTGTGTCTAGCCCTTAGGAGGGTAAAAGGTAGGAGATTGACTGGAATTTTGTGGGTCTCAATGACATATTAAGTTTACCTGTCCTGAGCTTTTGGGCCTTTTGGGACCTTTGCCAGATTTAGGGAATTTTTGGCCTTAAAGTCTGGGCTGTTGTCAGCAGAGGTTAACAAGTCAGCCATTCCGGTGGGAGTTCAGAAGACCAGAATGCTGAGAGAATCATGGACAACAAGGCCGTTTACATCTTGATCCACAGGCAGCATAGAGAAAGAAAGCGAGAAAGAGGAGAGAGAGAGAGAGAGAAGAGGGGGGGGAGACTGGGCCTGGCATGGGCTTTTGAAACCTCAGAGCCCACTCCCAGTGACACACTTCTTCCAACAAGGCCACACCTCCTAATCCTTCTAATTCTACTAAGGAGTGACTAGGCATTCAAATACAGGACCCTATGGGGCCTTCTCACTCAGACCACCACAGCTGCCATTCTTAGTCATGTCTGCAGTGAAAAAGAGCAACAAAGAGGCATAAATATACAAAAAACCAAAAAAGAAACAAACAAAAAAACCAAAACCAAAAAACAAACACCACGCAGTTTGGTGGGAAAAGAATGTGAGCAAGTTTAATGTTGTAGACAGGGCAGTTTCTGGGAAAGACAGGGTCTCACAGGTGTAGCCTTGGCTGGCCTGGAGTTTGCCATGTAGACCAGGATGCCTCAAACTCATAGACATCCACCTGCCTCGACCTCCCAAGTGCTGGGATTAAAGTCATGCTTAGCAAAAGCAGCTATAACTGTTAATTATTCTTTTAAAGATTTATTTATTTATTATGTATACAGAAGAGGGCGCCAGATCTCATTACAGATGGTTGTGAGCCACCATGTGGTTGCTGGGAATTGAATTCAGGACCTCTGGAAGAGCAGTCAGTGTTCTTAACTTCTGAGCCATCTCTCCAGCCCAATTATTTTTACTAAAGTAAAACCTTGGGTTTTATGACAATGGGAAAGGTATTTTTCAAGATGAGACTTCACCCATCCAAGAGTCCAACTTGTGAAAATCCAAATTTATTTCAAAGGACAGAGTCTGAACTGAGAACATTTCAGAAAGTGCTCCCTGCTTGAAAATAGAAGCTCAGGAAAATAGTTTTGTAGATTCAAGTATATAGAAGCTATCACAACCATGGTCCTAAACTGTCAGCAGAACTTGAAACCATCATCCATATGGCACTGGTTTTGTACAAAAATACAGGATTTGGGGATGGGTGTCACTGAGCTTTGTGCCATGGTTCCAGAGAGTGGCTAAGGCCAGGTTGTTCTGGTGGAAGCACTACCTCAACTCCCCTCCCCCATCTCTCTCTCTCCAAACCCTGCCTCATCTCAGAAAGTCCACCAAATACAGATCCTCCTCTAGAGATGCTGAAGACCACTCCCACAGGGTATTTAAACTGCCCCCCAGAAAACAGACACATAGTTTTTTGGTCTCTCTTCCCTGTCTTCTCTCTGGGGGCCGGAAAATCATCTGGGATTTCAGACATAGAACCCTCAGCTACTTCTCCAGCACCATGTCTGCCCGTGTGCCACCACACACCCCACCATGATGATAATGGACTAAACCTCTGAAACTGTAAGCCAGCCCAATTAAATGCCTTCTCTTATAAGAGTTGCTTTGGTCATGAATGTCTCTTCATTTCAATGAAACAGTGACCAAGACACTAGGAGACAAACTTCTAGGCATTTCTATATTGGGTTGAGGTGGGAAGATCCATCCTTGATGTAGGCATGCTGTCAAAATGGCAGAAATGGAGGCATAGCATATGCTGTCACTGGCAATGGCCTTCAGGGTTCTTGGGTCTTGCCACAGAAAAGAATTTCAACAGAGTTGGTGTGAAACAGAGCTGCAGTTTATTAACAGCATACAATTTGAGTACAGAGGTTAACAAACTCAAGGTGGTCAGGAAAGATAAGACATTCCCAAGCACGGGCACAGGTTTCACAAAGGTGAGTCACTCTTAAATGTCTTCTTTCTTTCTTTCTTTCTTTCTTTCTTTCTTTCTTTCTTTCTTTCTTTCTTTCTTTCTTTTTCTTCTTCTTCTTCTTCTTCTTTTTCTTCTTCTTCTTCTTCTTCTTCTTCTTCTTCTTCTTCTTCTTCTTCTTCTTCTTCTTCTTCTTTTTTCCGAGACAGAGTTTCTCTGTGTAGTTTTGCACCTTTCCTGGAACTCGCTCTGTAGACCAGGATTGTAACTGGAGACCTTCTCTCCAGCCCCCACCCCAAGCACTGTTAGTCCAACAACCCACTTATAAAATAAACACACACTTATATTATTTAAACTGCTTGGCCGTTAGCTCAGGCCTACCATTGTCTAGCTCTTACTCTTATATTCAGTCCATTTCTATTAATCTATACTTTGCCACATTGCTCATGGCTTACCAGAACCTTACATCTCACTTGTCATGGCGGCCGCTGGCAGGTCTCTCCGCTTCAGCCTTCTACTTCCCAGAATTCTCTTCTCTACTTGTCCCACCTGCCTAATCAGTATTTTATTTATACAGAGCGATATCCACAGCACAGGCTGGCCTCTAACTCACAATGATCCACCTCTGCCTCCTGAATGCTGGGATTAAAGGCGTGAGCCACCACCGCGCTAGATGTTTTCAAAGGAAGATTAAAAAAAAAAATTATGTGTATATGTGTTTTGCCTGAGTATATGTATGTGCACCACATGAGTGCAGTGTCCCCATGGGCTGAAAGAGGGCATCAGATACCCTGGAACTGGAGTTACAGATGGCTAAGCTGCATGTACTCTGAACCTGGGTCCTCTTTAAAAACATCACATGCTCTTAACCACTGAGCCCCAACTCTTACGTGATTTTATAATAGGCACATGTATGATTTGGTGCCTCTCAAATTTTATCTATAAAGAATGGTAAAAATTCTCTCCTGGACCTTAGCCTGAGTCCCAACCCTAACTGAGGAGGTATTTACATTTGATAACTGCTGGGTTAAGAGGGTCAGTTTTCTTTAAGTGTGTAACTCCTGGAAGGTCACCCACTCTCCAGGGCTGCCCCACACCCAGAGGTATTTAAATAACACAACGGATTAAAAAAAGAGAGAATTCAAAGTTGGGTGAGTAAGAAGGCAAGAGTGGATGTGAGGGAAGTTGGGGATAAATATGATCAAAATACATTGCATAAAAATCTCAAGGAAGTATTAAAAATATTATCTTTAAATCTCTTCCCTCCATTTCTTACATTACTCAAAGGGTGCACTTTATACAAGACTGACAGGTTTCTATGTTATAGAAACTCAGGGAGTAGAGAAATGTCAAAACTCTAGGTCGCAAGGTTTCCTGGGCCTAGGCAGGCACAGATAATTACTTTAGGGATCTGAGAGAAGTGTTAAAACTGGAGGTTCCATATCATTCTAACACTCAATAAGCAGATGTAGGAAGATACACAGGTTGACCATCAATGGTCCTAGAATTTTCCTGGCTTCGACTCTGTCATAGGAAAATGAGTCAGATTTCAGGGTAGAGGCTCCACCCATGGCCTCTAATTTTTTGTCTTTTTGTTTTGCCTCAATTTCATGGACTATAGATCTAGAATAAATAAAAAGGAGAAAGGGCGCTGAGCAATGGCAGCCATTGCTTTTAGGTTTCTGACTGGATAGAGTGTGATGATCTTCCCCACCATGGTAGGAGGTACCCTCAGGGTGGGAGACAAAATCAACCCCTCTTCCTTAGGCTGCTTTTGCTAGGTGTTCAATTACAGCAGTGAGGAAAGTGGTGACACAGTGAACACCTGCCTCCTGCTCTACCTCCTCCTGCTCGTCTGGCCCTCCCTCAGGTCCCTGGAGACCTTCGCCTGTCTTACACTCTATCTGTCATTGTCACCACCAGTCAGGACTGGACCGTGTTGGAATGAGAAGGAATAGTGAGGAAGACCGAGGATAGATTACTACCCATACTTAAGAACACCCACCCCAGGCCGGGTGGTGGTGGCGCACACCTTTAATCCCAGCACTCGGGAGGCAGAGCCAGGCGGATCTCTGTGAGTTCAAGGCCAGCCTGGACTACCAAGTGAGTTCCAGGAAAGGCGCAAATCTGAAAGATGATCTTACACCACATGGGGCCAGGAAAGCACCACACTGACTTACACCCTCCCCTGCCTCATGGGGAGGGCTCTCATTTCTACCTTGCTAAGCGTCCCAGGGAGTTCAGGGTCTGAGCTCAGTGTCTGAGATCTTTCTTAACACGCTCAGGGTCCCAGACTCAATCTCTGGTACTGGGGGAGGGGGAGAAACAATCCCATCCAGGGTTATTAGTACGAAAAGATTTGGCATACCCTTACATGGCCACCAGAATTTACTAATTTATGGGCAGTTCCAGATCCTGGATTGTCTTTCTCATTAGTTTGTGTATCTTGGAAATTTACTTGGTGTATAGACCACATCTTTCTGGGGCATTATAGAAAAGACAGGGTTTGAAGGTGAAGAACCAAAGCACCTCCATTTTAAGCAAGCCCCTAACCCCAGTTTGAAGCAGGCCTGAGTTTTGAATTCTCAGAACTGCTGACATAAATTGCAGGAGCCAGAAAATACAAAGTCATGATGTCGGGAACAGCCATCTGGACATCTGGTGACAACTAATTAACCACAGAATGTCCCAACCTGGAGACAGCTCAGGAGAAAGGACTTAACAAATGACCAGCGTCAAACTGGACATGAGATAAAAGCAGAATTCTGGAAAGTCCCTAGGCACCAGTCAATCAGGATTGTACCTGTACTGAAAACCCCCTGATATGGTAACCTTGTGTTTTTTGCCATTAAAAATTGTGCATCCTTAGGGAGGGGCACCTCCTCTAGCCTCCTCTGCATTGATGTGCTCAACAAGGTCGCTGCTGAGGCTTGAACTGCTCCAATAAACCTTGCTTTTGCATTTCAGTGAGTTCGAGTCTCTAGTGGTCTCTTCGGGATCTCCAGACTTGGGCACAACAAAAGGCAAAGGTTTCCTGAAAAAGAAATCATACTGGGTGGTGGCACATGCCTTTGATCCTAGCATTCAGGAGGCAGAGACAGGTGGATCTCTGTGAATTCGAGGCCAGTGTGGTCTACAGAGTGACTTCCAGGACAGGCTCCAAAGCCTGTCTTGAAGAACAAAAAAAGAAAAAAAGAAAAAAAAAAGAAAAAGAAATCATGGCAGCAATTCCTCTCCTCCCCTGGACCTTCCCTCCCTGCAGGAAAACTTCCCTCCCTGAAGGAAAACTGATTTCTACAAAACCCACTCTGAACCAACGAGATGTATTTACAGGACAGATGATCTGTGTTCCCTTTTAGGAGCTATGGGAAGAACAGAGACATCTGTTCTTACCACGTCCAGGGAAGCAGACAGGGAGAAAAGGTGTCCAGTGGGGATGCTGTCATCAAAGCCAAGATGAAAAGTCTTCTGGTTCTAGCCCTGTCCCTGTGTTGCCCAAGTCTGAGAGTATGACAGAGTATAACAGGGACCCTAAAAATGGAGTACTGTCAGGACGGTGGCCCATATTTTAATTCCAATACTCAGGAGGCAGAGACAGGTAGAGCTCTGAAGTTTGAGGCTAGCCTGGTCTATATATCTACTTCCAAGCAAGCCAGAACTCTACAGTAAAACCTTGTGTCTAAGGAAGAAAAGAAGAAGAAAGGGGAGTGGGAGAAAGGAAGAAAGGAAGGCAGGTAGGTCGAAAAATTCTAGACACTCTAGCAATTAAAACTG